>NC_073625.1:90709193-91012223 GCF_029407905.1 Bubalus kerabau
CGCGAAGAGTCGGACATGACTGAGCGACTTCCCTTTCACTTTTCACTTTCCTGCATTGGAGAAGGAAATGGCAACCCACTCCAGTGTTCTTGCCTGGAGAATCCCAGGGACGGTGGAGCCTGGTTGGCTGCCGTCTATGGGGTCACACAGAGTTGGACACGACTGAAGCAACTTAGCAGCAGTAGCAGCAGCATATATGAGATAACACAGTCCCTGGGTCAGTAAGATCCCCTGGAAGAGAGCATGGCTACCCACTCCAGTATTCTTGGAGAGTCCCATGGATAAGGAAGGGGTCACAAAGAGTCAGACATGACTGAAGAGACTTAGCACATGCATGCACAGTTAACAAAGAGCAGACTCAGGACTCAAATTTAGGCAGACTGGTTCCAGAGTTTGGGTTTCAAACCATGAACCATGAACCATGAACCATGAACCATGAACCATGAACCATACTGGTAATTAGAATGTTTAAGTGGGATTCTGAATTCATTGTGAAATTTTATTTCTTTTCCTATACAATATAGGTCTCTGTGTGTGTGTCTCTCAATCTCACTTTTTTTTTTTTTGCTATACTTTCATTTTTCCACTTGTAGATTAAGTGATAATTGTGCTATTACCCTTCAGCATGCAATCAGACTTAATACAGTAAATATTTTTAAAAATGCTTTAGGAGTCGGAAAGTAAAGGCCAAATGACTGTAGCATAATTATGGAAAGCAGGTTTGTTTTAGTCTATTTTCTTTTCAGAGTAAATTTAAGATATTGTATGTATCAACAGAGTCTTATTCATTCAACTACCTCCACTTGCTACTGCAGACATTTTCATTCATTCTTCATTGAACATATTCTCATTGAACACTCACTGAGTGCCAGAGGCACTGAGCAGCAAGGTCTGGAAAATTAAGTAGCTTAAGATTTGTTCCCTTACTTGTAGGCATTCCTTGTCTTGGTACTCACAGTTGAGGCATTGTGTGTGCTTATTAAGTGACAGTCAAAGTCTTTGCTGTAGAAGAAAAGTCCCTAAGGGATAGTATTTAATTTTAATGGTTATAGTTTTGAGGTTGGGCTTTTTTAAATGGAAAAATAATATTTCTAGGGTGAAGAAATTAAGCAAAGTGCTTTTTTTTTTTTTTTTCTTTAAGTAAAGTAGCATTTCAGGAAAGCCAAGTCATTGAGAATCAAATTAAACTGTGGATGACTGGGACTCGAAAGGACTTTAAAATCATTCATACTTTGAAATATGCCTATCAGTTTTATTTTTGGTAAACATGATAGAATGGACAAGAGAGGGAGCCACACTGAATCTCCTGCTATCAGGTATTTCTCTGTAGTTCTAGACATCTTCATTCTGAATGTCAACTGGTGGTTTATCCTTGATAGGAAACATCACAAAGTAGTCAATCTCTTTCATAGAAAGCTATTGAAACCTCCATATCTTAGGAGACTGGATTTACAAGCTTTAGTTCATAAGGGTTAGATGGTAATAATAAAAATAAAGATATACTTAGAGAAATCATATTTCTTTCAAAAGATTAACTCTTATTATTTGGCATATATAGCCTAAATTGAAGATATTCTACACATTTTTAAGAAACTTAATTTATAATTTGGCTATTTCTTTCTGCGGTAGAGCATGCCTCTTTGTTGACTAGCATTTTCCATAGGAAAATTTTGCTGAAATTTTTTCTCCAAATAATGATTTTAAAAAGACTGTGAAACTTTGTTAAATGAATGAAAAAGAAATGAGTATTTTTATAGTAGTGTGATTTGTTACTGTAGAGCAGTTCAGAATTTTTCGTGCTAAATACTAAACCCTGGGTTAGTTTTAGACAAAAGCAGTGTATACAGCATCTGTTATTTCTGGTAGGCTTCTCCTAAAAGTCATTTCTGATTAAATATTTGGATTACAAGCACTAATGAAGGTAATCCTAATGAGTTTTCATATGGGGTAGGGACTAACAGAACTTGCCATGACGACAATGATCTGAATCCAGGGAAGCCAGAAATTGGACCTCTTGTCAGTTCAGTCACTCAGTCATGTCTGACTATTTGTGACCCCATGGACTTCAGCATACCAGGCTTCCCTGTCCATCCTCCCAGAGCCTACTCAAACTCATGTCCATTGCGTCGGTGATGCCATCCAACCATCTCATCCTCTGTCGTTCCCTTCTCCTCCTGCTTTCAATCTTTCCCAGCATCAGGGTCTTGTCCAATGAGTTGGTTCTTCACATCAGGTGGCCCAAGTATTGAAGTTTCAGCTTCAGCATCAGTCCTTCCAATGAATATTCAGGACTGATTTTCTTTAGAATGGACTGATTGGATCTCCTTGCAGTCCAAGGGACTCTCAAGAGTCTTCTCCAACACCACAGTTCAAAAGCATCAATTCTTCGGCATTCAGCTTTCTTTATAGTCCAACTCTCACATCCATACATGACTACTGGAAAAACCATAGCTTTGACTGGATGGACCTTTGTTGGTAAAGTAATATCTCTGCTTTTTAATATGCTGTCCAGCTTAGTCATAGCTTTTCTTCCAAGGAGCAAGTGTCTTTTAATTTCATGGCTACAGTCACTATCTGCAGTGATTTGGAGCACCCCCCCCCGCCCCCCGCCAAAAAATAAAGTCTGCCACTGTTCCCATTGCTTCCCCATCTATTTATCATGAAGTGATGCTACCAGATGCCATGATCTTAGTTTTCTGAATGTTGAGCTTTAAGCCAACTTTTTCAGTCTCCTCTTTCCCTTTCATTAAGAGGCTCTTTAGTTCTTCTTCACTTTCTTCCATAAGGGTGGTGTCATCTGACCTCTAGAGTTGAGATTAAATGTTTACCAGAAGCTCCACACCAATCAGTGCATGCATGCGTGCTAAGTCACATCAGTCATGTCCAACTCTTTGCAACCCTACAGATTGTAGCCCACCAGTCTCTGTCCATAGAATTCTCCATGCAAGAATACTGGAGTGGATTACCATACCCTCCTCCAGGGGATCTTCCTGACCCAGGGATCAAGCCCATGTCTCTTATGTTTTCTGCATTGGCATGCAGGTTCTTTACCACTAGTGCCACCTAGGAAGCCGCACACCAACCAGTGCCAATCAACAAATGTCAAGAGAGCTAGTTAAATGTTGAAATTTGCTACTATTTCTTGTTTTCTGGATAGAAAGAACAGGCACACTGGCATGGAGGGATGAAGCAACCTGGCATGAATTGTACACAGTTTCATTATGAGGAGCATCTAACTAGATGAGCAGGTAGGCAGCACAGCATGGAAAGAAAGTATGCCACACAGTGCAGCTGACCATCTTAGAGACAATGGGAAGCCAGGGAAGAGATTTAAATCAAAAAATAACATTAATGGGTTCACATTTTAGAAGTCATTCTAGCACCTAAGTGGAGGACAGCTTAGGAGAGTAGAGAGATCCAAGGCAGGAGAAGCAAATTAAAACCATTTTCCAATGGTTAAGCATGATATGATGTGAGCCGGTAGGCAACAGAAGTGAAGTCAGAGAGGATGGATGGACTATGAGAGATGCTAAGGAAGATAGTGTGTGCGTGCTCAGTCGCTTCAATCATGTCCAATTCTTTGTGGCCCTTTGGACTGTAACCCGCCAGGCTTCTCTGCCCATGGGATTTTCCAAGCAGGAATACTGGAGTGGGTTGCCATGCCCTCCTCCAGGGGATCTTCCTGACCCAGGGATCAAACCCAGGTCTCCTGTGTCTCCTGCATTATAGGCAAATTCTTTACCACTGAGCCACAGAGGAAGCCCAAGGAAGTTAGTAAATATACCCAAAATAATTTGTTTTCATGGGATTTTGACTTTAAAAGGAATAAAATTCTTCTTTGGTATTTCCATGAAATACATTTCAACAACAGAAGTAGTTGATTTTAGCATAGAGGCCATAAAATGTACATCACAAATAGTATACTTTAACCAAGCTTATTTAACTTTCAAATTTTCTCAGAAAAATAATAGAATGGAATCTTTTGAATGGAGCAGGAGACTTCTGAGATCAGAACTGTTGGATGGATTTCTTTATGGAAGAGTTAGCTTGTTTTGTTTGATGGCCTAATCCTAGCCAGTCATTTTTAATAGAATGTAAATGTAGATGGAATAAGAGGAATCCATTGCCATTGCTAGAAAGCCAGTTCAAAGCACATAATATGCATATATACATCATTAACCTAAAAGAAAAAATTGTGAGGAAAATAGGAATAGGCCTATTTCTATTCTAAAATTTCTATGTACAAATTATTATATCAGCTGGTCCTTTTTAAGATTATTATTCCATTTTAAAGCCCCTCATAATTCTACCTATAGCCATACTTTACATAAAATATGAAACAGACATTTCAAAAGCAAATATTTTTAAGCCCTACCCCTGGAAAATATTAGAAATAAATTATTAATAATAAAGCATTTAGAATTTGTATACTCAGAATAGAATATAAATATGAACTGCTCCTTTCAATAATTCCCTCTGCCAACCAAATTCATCAGAATGGAAAGATTCTAATAAGATGCTATATCACGTTCATCTTCCTAATAGGATAATTTCTTCGTGGGAACTAAAGTTTATGGTGAGGAGCCAGCAGTAGAGTCTAGATGTTCATAAGTAGAAATGGTTTATTTTTCTTTCCCTGTTTGGGGGTTTTGTTTTGCTTTTTTTAGTTCAGTCTCATAAGAAACAGGAGAAAATTCTTTCTTCATGAAAGTTCCACTTGAAGATGGTAATGTTTTTAAAAGAGAAAAGTTAAGTCTGTCATTGTGTGAGTGTTAGAACATCACTTAATGTACATCAGTATGAAACTCATTAATTAAAATATGGTTCGCTTTTTATTCTTGCAACCAACATTTATGGAACAATGATAATATCCATAGCACTTGACTAGTGCTCTGGAGATATAAAAATGAATGGGGCATGGTTCCTGCCAGCTCTGAAAGAGGGCACAATTTAGTTGGGAGACAGGTTCACAAATAACAGTTACATGGAGTTGAATTTGTCTGGGGGCTCAGGGATGTTGTCAGGCTCAATGGCCCCCTCCACCTCTGGTTCAGCTTCCCTGAGGTGGCCTCCTTCTCAGGGCGCCCCTGCACCATTAGGCTTCCTCCCGCCTTCCCCCAGCTCAGCTGCAGGAGAGAATTGTCTCCTAATGAAGTTCCATTCAAGGGGCTTCCCTGGTGGCTCAGATGATAAAGAATCTGCCTGCAGTGCAGGAAACCTGAGTTTGATCCCTGGTTCAGGAAGATCCCCTAGAGAAGGGAATGGCAACCCACTCCAGTACTCTTGCTTGGAGAATTCCATGAACAGAGGAGCCTGATGGGCTACAGTCCATGGGATTGCAAGGAGTAGGACACGACTGAGCGACTAAAACACACACAATGCCTAAAAAAGAGAAATACAGAGTACTATATATAAAGAATGAGATACTAAACTCACTTGTGGATGAGGGAAACCAGAACATTATCTTGACGAACCTGACATTGAAGTTGAACCTGAAGGGATGGGAAGGAAGTATTAAAGCGGCAATGGAGTAAAGGAAAATCTGAGCAAAGATTATGTAGAAGTTGGAAAGCAGAGAATATGTCTTAGAAGTGATGAGAGCCTATTTCAGATGAAGCAATAAGGTTAATAAAATGAGACTTAACAGTACCTTATAGCTGTCTTTGGAAGCCTTTGGAGTTTATTGGACACTTAGACCAAGTTTAACTAAAAGGTTAAGAGAGTCTAGGAACTAGTCAAATTGCTTGGGTTTGAGACCTGGGTCTACTAAATATTAGCTGTGTGACTTTCAACAAGTTACTTAACCTCTGTGTGTTTCAGCTTGCTTGTCTATGATAAGAAATACAATTCTTACATCAGATGTTTTGAAATTCAGAATTTTTCAGAAAGATTATATTGTATAGTGATTAGAAGTGTTAGATAACTTCCCCAACAAAGTCTCAGGCAGTGCCTCAGAACCAATGCATTTGTGTTTTCACAGCAAGCAATGTGGGAATTTATAAGTGGAATGAAAATGATACATGGCCTTATATGCATTCAATTCAGGTTTTATCCAAATGAATTTACTACAGACTAAGGGAAAACTCTTGGATTTCAGTGCTTTTTAGATCTCAAAATTATGGATAAAGGATTAGAGGCCTGTAGTAGTACCATCTCAGAAGGTTATTGTAAGACTGGAATGGAACAGTATATTTGAAGGGCTCATACCCTGCCTGGTACTTGGTAAGTGTTCACTGTTACTCTTTGTGCATTCCTAGTTACAAGTGACATGAGAGAGTAAATGACATTTCCAAGGTCTCTAGCTAGGCTAGAGTCAGGTAGTTGAAAGCATTTGATACTGGTGAAGTACATACTGTGTTTGCTGGACAGTTGCAATCCTTCCAGCCAAATTACATGTAATGAACCTGGGAGAACAGTGAGAACAAAGAGACAGTGGACTTGCTAGGAGATAGAAGGGTGAAGGAGGAAGTAAAAAGGACCCCAAGGTTTGGGAAACAAATGACGTTGCGGATTTGCGTGGGTACACCGTCAGAGCTCTGTCCCGTGCATTGCTCTGGTGACCCTCATGAGCACCTTATGCTGGGGTGTGTTGCTTGTAGTTTAAGGAGGTCTTTTCACACCTCCTTACATTTAACCATGTTACCTCTGCTGCCCCAGTCTTTACTCTGCCCCCAGCCTCTGGCCTACTCCTACTTGATCACTAGGGACAAAGCTTGGATGTTACCTCTTCATTGAAGCCTTCCTTAAATGATTTAGGAAGAGTCAGACCTTTCTTCCTCCATCCAGGCTTCTGTCACAGCACTTGCATGTTGCCATCGTTCCTCATGTGTGTGTTCAGTCTTCCCATTCCCATTAGTATTCCCAGCAGCCTCAACAACACACGACTGACAGTTAACACAGACTTAATCATTGTGTGAATCTCCACTTTCCAAGTGGGAAAGTCAGAGGATTTCAAAAACATTGTGCAGTCTGGTTGGAATTGGGATTTAAACCAGATATGCTTGTTTCTAAAGTCCATTTTATTTCCTCAGCTTCACCTAAAGAAGGAAAAAGAAATGTGTATAGATGTTCACTCACACATTTACATGTGTGAATACTAGTGAAGGTACATGGGAGGGTCTTATAAAGCCAAGTATTTTTTTCCTGTAGTACAATATGCCCTTTTAGTCATTTGTAAATATAAGTACAAGTTTATGCTTTGCAACAGTTGTTTCTTTTCTTCTTCTTCTTTTTCTACTTCCTCTTCCTCACCTTCCCTTCCTTCTCCTCCTTCTCATTCTTCTTCTTTTTCTGGCCACTCCATATGGCTTGCATGATCTTAGTTATCCAGCCAGGGATCAAATCCCTGCAGTGGAAACATGGAGTCTTAACCACTGGACCACCAGGAAAGTCCCTGAAATAGTTGTTGACTCCTAACCCTGTCCTTTCACACTTCCTTATATTTTTGTAAATCTAACATGAGCATTAGTTTAAAACACTAAAACAATATAGAGAAATGGGAAGAAGATAGGAAAAACCATGCAAGATCCACTACCCAGAAATAACCTCCTATTAAACATAAGATGTTCCAAAGAATAGCAAGGAGAGATAAGAAAGCCTTCCTCATGATCAGTGCAAAGAAATAGAGGAAAACAACAGAATGGGAAAGACTAGAGATCCCTTCAAGAAAATTAGAGATACCAAGGGAACATTTCATGCAAACATGGGCTTGATAAAGGACCGAAATGATACGGACGTAACAGAAGCAGAAGATATTAAGAAGAGGTGGCAAGAATACACAGACGAAATGTACAAAAAAGATCTTCACTACCCAGATAATCATGATGGTGTGATCACTCACCTAGAGCCAGACATCCTGAAATGTGGAGTCAAGTGAGCCTTGGAAAGCATCACTATGAACAAAGCTAGTGGAGGTGATGGAATTCCAGTTGCGCTATTTCAAATCTTGAAAGATGATGCTGTGAAAGTGCTGCACTCAATATGCCAGCAAATTTGGAAAACTCAGCAGTGGCCACAGGACTGGAAAAGGTCAGTTTTCATTCCAATCCCAAAGAAAGGCAATGCCAAAGAATGCTCAAACTGCCGCACAATTGCACTCATCTCACACGCTAGTAAAGTAATGCTCAAAATTCTCCAAGCCAGGCTTCAGCAATACGTGAACCATGAACTTCCAGATGTTCAAGCTGGCTTCAGAAAAGGCAGAGGAACCAGAGATCAAATTGCCAACATCCGCTAGATCATTGAAAAAGCAAGAGAGTTCCAGAAAAACATCTATTTCTGCTTTATTGACTATGCCAAAGCCTTTGACTGTATGGATCACAATAAACTGTGGAAAATTCTGAAAGAGATGGGAATACCAGACCACCTGACCTGCCTCTTGAGAAACCTGTATGCAGGTCAGGAAGCAACAGTTAGAACTGGACATGAAAAAACAGGCTGATTCCAAATAGGAAAAGGAGTACATCAAGGCTGTATATTGTCACCCTGCTTATTTAACTTCTATGCAGAGTACGTCATGAGAAACGCTGGGCTGGAAGAAGCAAAAGCTGGAATCAAGATTGCCGGGAGAAATATCAATAACCTCAGATATGCAGATGACACCATCCTTATGGCAGAAAGTGAAGAGGAACTAAAAAGCCTCTTGATGAAAGTGAAAGAGGAGAGTGAAAAAGTTGGCTTAAAGCTCAACATTCAGAAAACGAAGATCATGGCATCCGGTCCCATCACTTCATGGGAAATAGATGGGGAAACAGTGGAAACAGTGTCAGATTTTATTTTGGGGGGCTCCAAAATCACTGCAGATGATGATTGCAGCCATAAAATTAAAAGATATTTACTCCTTGGAAGGAAAATTATGACCAACCCAGATAGCATATTCAAAAGCAGAGACATTACTTTGCCAACAAAGGTCTGGTCTAGTCAAGGCTATGGTTTTTCCAGTGGTCATGTATGGATGTGAGATTTGGACTGTGAAGAAGGCTGAGTGCCGAAGAATTGATGCTTTTGAACTGTGGTGTTGGAGAAGATTCTTGAGAGTCCCTTGGACTGCAAGGAGATCCAACCAGTCCATTCTGAAGGAGATCAGCCCTGGGATTTCTTTGGAAGAAATGATGCTAAAGCTGAAACTCCAGTACTTTGGCCGCCTGGTGTGAAGAGTTGACTCATTGGAAAAGACTCTGATGCTGGGAGGGATTGGGGGCAGGAGGAGAAGGGGACAACAGAGGATGAGATGGCTGGATGGCATCACTGACTCGATGGACGTGAGTCTGAGTGAACTCCGGGAGTTGGTGATGGGCAGGGAAGCCTGGTGTGCTGCAATTCATGGGGTCGCAAAGAGTCGGACATGACTGAGTGACTGAACTGAACTGAACTGAAATGTAAGATGTTAATGAGCTTCATTCTAGATATTTCTCCATGGATGAAGACATGTGTTCATAATTTACATAGGTGGGGTTTTATGGTATTTCAGACGGTAAAGAGTCTGCCTGCAATGCAGGAGACCCAGCAGTGTATATCATATATATAGTAAATATATATGAACTGATAAATTCTTTAGTGATCTCGGTAATTAGAGCAGCAGATATCTTCATTTTGTACTGAAAAGACAACTGAATAGTCCTGCTGTTCCTGTATGTTTTGGAAACTGGTACTATTAGGAGATTACTACATAGAAACTAAAGAGTTTGAGACCGTCGTATCTGAGCATATCCCATGCTAAAATATTTTATAGATAATTAAAGCTTTTGTCCTGTAGACATATCATCCTATCTGGAAGAATTCAGAGATGAGTGCTCAGGTCAGTGATGTTTAAGAGCCATTCATTCTCCATGTTTTATTCTAGTACGAATTGATAATATTTGTTGTCTAGTTTTAAAGGTTCTATTCCTATGAAGACATGTAGAAACTTGGGGTAGTACACCATAGAAGTATTTTGATATATGTACTTTAGTATATGTGCTTCCCTAGTGGTTCAGACAGTAAACAATCTGCCTGCAGTGCAGGAGACCCAGGTTCTATCCCCACGTCAGGAAGATCCCCTGGAGAAGGGAATGGTTATCCACTCCAGTATTCTTGCCTGGAGAATTTCATGGACAGAGAAGCCTGGCAGGCTTTGTGTCCATGGGATCACAGAGTCAGACATGATGGAAGCAACTTAGCATGCACGCACACACACACGCTCTTTAATTGTATGAAAGTAAAAATATTACCTTTTCTTTGTTGTGCTTTTTTTCTTATGCCAGTCATGCTTATTATACATTTTGCAGCCACCAATTTAATCTGAGGCCTTGTTTTATGAGTGAGTACAAATTTTTGTTCAGGTGATTTTTAAAACTATTTTGAACCATTAAATTGTTTAACCATGGAACTATCCAGACTACCACTCATTTGTATGATTCTGTAATGCCATATGTAGTATTTCATAGAAAGATCCATCCTCGTTTTTCAAAAATGTGCTTATAAAATTTGTGATGACAATTGAACAACCCAACCCTATGAAATGGTAATTTATGCAGCAATAAAAAGATAAATAAATCCATGTAATGTTGGCTTGCAGCTGAAGGCAGCTGTGTTAAGCATGTTTTTTAGTCTCTTACATCAAAGTAATACAGACAGTGCTGTTTGAGAATGTGTAGGGAGGATGTCTTTGAAGTACCCCCATATTAGCCGAGCTTTTGTACCCACTCTACAAATATGAGGGAATTCATTGTTCTGTGTCCATGAGGAATGAAAACCACAATAATGAACTTAGTCAAAAATGCCTTTCCGTTGGGTCAAAACCTTTTTTTTTACAGCAATTGCGTTTAAAGACTTTTGAAAATAATTTCTCAAGGATATTTTTCTCTGACTTCTCTGAGTTTTTGAAGTAGCCAAGAAAAATTTCTCTAGTATTGATATAGAGAAATTGAAGCATCCCATTGTTCACCTACAATCTCCATTATCAACTGTTCAAACCAGTTGGATCCTACAGTAGTTACTGAGAAAAGTAAAATCAGAGGATGAAAGTAAGGGAGACGAGACCATCTGATGGAATAATTTCAGAATGTAGAATAACTTGCCAAAAGAAGTAAGAATGTGGATTTGGTCTGAACAGACTGGAAGAAGGCCAGAAGGGGAAAAATTCCTGTACTACATGATATAAATCAGTTACCTAATAGATTTTCTTTTTTTTTTTTGTTTTCTGTGATATGTTAATCAGAAGGAAAAAGATATATGTGTGTGTGTGTGTTCAGGTATAAAGCACGGGGAAACATAAAACTGAGTTCTACCAAATGTTGAGGTATAATATGATTAATCCATACTACTGGAAGTGTATCACAAATTGACTTAAGCAGATTTTTATATACATATATAGTGAAATTGGAATGTGATTGGGAGCCAAAAATGCGTTCTTTGAGTGCAATTTTACTAGTAGCAATTCATTTATTTATTATGTAGGATGTCTTGTCAAACCAAATTAAAGGTTATATTTTGTCTTCTCCACAAGTAATCTAGAGCCAAGAACGAAAACCACATAATATATTTTTAGGATTAAACCATTTATTACTGATAGATAATGGCAGAGCAGAAACAGAAGGCACCAGTTAGTCTGCATTAGCTCATGAGCCCTGGATAACTTTTTTGTGAACTCTAAAGGTTCGTGAAATTCTATCACTTGCATTAACTTTCTTACAACTTTCTGATGTGGTCAATTGTCCTCTATCCCTGGTCACTGCAAGGGGCTTCTATTCTCAGGGTGTTTGCCAAGAATTTCCTCCTTTGGGTGTGTTTTAGAAAAAATAAGTCTCCTCTCTGGCCAGCCATTTTAACCACTATGGGGGCAGAATCACAGTGTGTCGAAAGGAAAAGCTTGTGTAGTAGTAACAGAAAAACCTATTTTCTACTCAGTATCCTGCCTGATTGAGAAGCTAAGTTAAAGTCATATACAGCTAATACTTATTTATTGAAGACCTTCTGTGCTGCCAAGTACCAGCCCAAGGCATAGTATACAGAATAAATACTGAAGTGAAAGTAGCTCAGCCGTGTCTGACTCTTTGCAACCCCATGGACTATACAGTCCATGGAATTCTCTAGGCCAGAACACCAGAGTGGGTAGCCTTTCCCTTCTCCAGGGGATCTTCCCTACCCAGGGATCGAACCCAGGTCTCCTGCGCTGCAGGCAGATTCTTTACCAGCTGAGCCACCAGGGAAGCATAAATACTGAAATCATCTCTTAATCCAATGTGCATATGAAATAGCACATTTTGATCTGGGTGCCATATTTTAAAAGGTATATTAACAAGCCAGTGACCACAATGACAGGGAATTTGTATAGCCAGGATTCTAGAGTGAAATAAACTGAGGGATTTGATCGTGGAAGAAAAAAATTAGTGGGAACAAAATAAATCTTGTTAAATATAAATATTTAAGGCATTTGCCACAAGGAAGGTATAGGGAGGTGACAATGCAGGACATATATGTAGTTAGAAATAGCATATTCAATGCCTTTTTCTTTGTAAAACATGGACTGCCAAAATTAAACTCAGTAAGACTTGGGTTAATTGGATTAGAGAGAGAGTTGAGTGACAAATCCTAGTGGGGGTCATAGTTTGTTTTTTTTTTTAAGGTTAAGAAACATTGATTCAGAATATTTAAAGAGCTCCCAAATGGAATTGGTTGTCTAATAAGATATAAGTCCCAGGAAAGTAAGCTAACCAAACCATTCTTTTAAAGTAAGTCTGAAATTTCCCTTCAGCCTTCTGAGTGTGTCTTATAAGAAAAGCTTTGTTTCAGAGGCCATTTCTAAAGTCCTGTTGCGTATATCCATGAAGCACATTGAAGACTAAAGCCATTGTGACCCGAGGACATATTTGTATCACAATGCTTTGATACTAATTGTGGTTATTATTCAGTCCCTAAAGCTGTGTCCGACTCTTTGAGACCCCATGAACTACAGCATGCCAGGCTTTCCTGTCCTTCACTATCTCCCAGAGTTTCCTCAAACTCAATGCCCATTGAATCACTGAATCCATCCAACCATCTTATCCTCTGTTTTCCCATTCTCCTTTTTCCCATTGTCTTTCTCAGCATCAGGGTCTTTTGATACTAATACGACCTTAATGAGATAACAGTTTGCACATAGATCTAAGTCAATAGCAAGAAATGTATTCACAAAAGAATTAATTGCTGTAAGATATTATATTCTTTTATATCTGTTTTGAGTTTTGTAACAGGATACAAAGTAGAAAATTCTAATCATTTTTATTTTAATAAGAACCAAATATGCCAAATGTATTGAAATTATAAGACATACAGATAGCTTCCATCAACAGTCTTTGAAGGATGATGCTTAGACATCAGTGTGTAAGCTGATTGTGATAAATACATCTTGGATTAGGGAGTCTTTCATGAAGCTTGGTACACTAAATATATGGCCCTCTCTCCATTTCATAATCATAAAGACATACTATTGTAAAATAAAGAGAATAAAGATATGTGTGTGTTTGGTGGGTTTTGTTGCTTTAAAAAAAATAAAGAAGTATATCACTGGCATAGATTATTTTTAACAGCTCAGTTTAAGTGCTAATGAAGGTTAGTTTTCTAAAAATTTCTAGTGAAAGAAAATAAGAGGAGAGTAACTATGTGAGTTATAGAATTTACTTGAGGTTGGCTGATTAGTATGTTTACATTCTTTTAATGGGAAGAATTGAGATGTTAGTTTGTCGAAGAGAGAAACACAGATGGCAGATGGGGAGAGAGAGACTACTAGGAAGAAATGAAGTGGTCGTGGGTATGGACCCAAGAACTCAAGCAGAAGGAGGAGAATGGGTCTTCCTCTACTTAACTGGGCATTTGGCATGGTTACTGCTAAACATAGTACAGTGCATAGAGCAACCCCTCATGAAAGAGAATTATCCATTCCAAAACACGGTTTTGAAGAAACCAAGGTTGAGAAACCCTGATCTAGTTGAGAGAGCAAGAATACACTGGGGGACTGAACAAAGGTATCTTGAGGTGCAAGAAATTCAAACTGAAGAAGCCTAAACCCTGAGGCCTTAATCTTATTAAAAACAAAGCCACAATTTTGACAAGACTAATAATTCTGTTATTAACACAAAGTCAGAATTAGTTTTGAGACCTCGATTGTTCTCTTGATGGGTGCATGTAATAAAACTATTTTGAAATTCCATTTTAAATTGCATGCGTATGTCCAATGAGCAAGTCAGCAAAAATGCTTTTGTTAACTTAAAAATAACACTCTAGCAGTAAACATTTCATTAACTTGATCTGACAAACAATAATGTACATAGTTTTAAAATAGAGCCACCAATCTTATCCTGTAAGATTCTTAAAAGATTTCAAGGATCCTATTCTTCTAGGTCATTAGTCTTTTTTTGAGGAATATCTATGTTTTGGTAATCAAATTAAAGTTAAAAGCTGGTACATCAGAATGCAAAGATGGGTTAATTTCGTTGTTTGTCAATACATGTTTATAATAAGCTTTTTTTTAACTATTGTTCTATTTTAACAAGTTTTTTTATTCCTGTAATAAATGAATAAAAGCTAAAAGCATTGTTATGAGGCTTTGGATTTTAATCCAAACCATGTCTTCTCTTCTTTAGGAAGTCTGAAATTTCTTCTGAGTTTCTCTTGTAAGAAAAACTGTTTTAAAAGCCACTTCTATCAGTTCAGTTCTGACTGGTAGCTAGATGGTACCAATAAACAAAAATAACCCTTTCTGTTAGCTTCCTCAAAACATGGATACATAGAATTGTCTAGATTAGGTCTGTACTTTTTACAGGAACACTTGTTTCATACGTATACACTTTAACTTGCACTAATGGCCAGTTGTTCACTGTAGGAACCAGTACTTCCAGTCAGTAGTTTGTGTCTTAGTCCTAAATCTGGCAGGGGCCTTCATTCTCCTGGCTAAAAGCAGCTTTTGGTTTCTATTAAAACTTGTTTCATAGTACCAAGTAATTAGAAACTTTCTGTGTTTTCAGATTTTTGTATGGGATTGTTAGAAATGTGGTGTAACTAAGATTATACCTTTAGCACAGGTACATTTTCTTGTGGATTGTGAAGGAAAAATCAGTGGTGATTTTTTTTCCTCAACAAATTCTTCAATCTAACAGTGAGAATAACATTTACCTAATGATTCACAGTTTACAGAGCATTTTCCTATGTATTATCTTGTCTGGATGTAGCAACAACTGTATGAAGTGACTGTTATTATTATATTCTTCTTGGAGATAAGTGAACTGTCAATTTAAGTGAGGCTTATGGCTCGGAGTAGGGATTCCCTGATGGCTCAGACAGTAAAATGTCTGCCCGAAATGCGGGAGACCCAGATTCGATCCCTGGGTTGGGAAGATCCCCTGGGGAAGGAAATGGCAACCCACTCCAGTACTCTTGCCTAGAAAATTCCATGGATGGAGGAGCCTGGTGGACTACAGTCCATGGGGTCACCAAGAGTTGGACATGACTGAGCGACTTCCCTTATGGCTCGGAAGCTCACAAAGTCCAAATTGAGCCTCCGGAAATTAACAGCCAGGTGTTCTGGTTCCTGCCTTTTGGGCTCCAGTCCTGAGTTCTGCTCTGCTTTCTCAGGGACTCCAGGCCATGTGTTTGGGACTGTAGGCAATTCAGTAGGGGGCAGGGGAGTGGGGGGAGGCAGGGGCGGCAAGGGGAAAAACGGGAAAATCCCCTGGTCAAGAAGAGCATCTCTTTCTATGTAATAACCTGTTTCTTCTGAAGCCCCAGTACTGCAGCACTTGTTTTGTCCGTTTCTCCAGGTGACTCCAGCTCTCAATTCCATTCATTGGTCTAAGCTGTGACCCGGTTCTCCTAGTCCTCCTGTTCCTGCATTTCACTGTTCCTGCAAGGCACTTTGCCTGTATAATGAAACATTTTTTAAATTGTGGAATTGTTACATCCAAAGCAGTTTTTTTTAATTAATATTCATCAATTTATTCTCCTTTATATCTTTTCCTACAGAAAAATATTTAAGGTGCAAGAGTAGTGAAGTTTTAATATACTAATATGATATTGGTGTGTTAATATTAAAAGTTGGGCATTAATGTGAGAGAAAAGAAAGTAGAAGTAACAAACTTTCACTTGTTCAGATTAGTTTTAGCAAGACATATTATTCACAGTCAATGTTAAGATTGACTCTTTGACTCTATGTAAAGACTGACTCTATGTTTCAGATAGATATAGAAACTGGGGTAGTTCTTCCCTTAGTTCTAAAGCGTCTGGCACCTTCTTGCTAGTGGAGGAATGAATTTTACTTTACAAGAGCAAAAATGCCAGTGTTTTGTATCTGAATGTAAGAAGGCTGGGTCTTAAAATCTCATAAAAGGATTATTTTTGCAATTCCTTATTTGCATTTTATGTTTATACGTGAGATAGAAAGAGAAGTATATTGAACTCATATTTTCTGAGTGTCTATTATATGCCAGATGGGGCCTCCCATGTGGCTCAGTGGTAAAGAAAGTGCCTGCCAAGCAGGAGTTGTCCGTTCGATGCCTGGGTCAGGAAGATCCCCTGGAGAAGGAAATGTTAGCCCACTCCAGTATTCTTGCCTGGAGAATCCCATGGACAGAGGAACCTGGTGGGCTACAGTCCATGAGGTTACAAAGAGTCTGACATAACTTAGTGACTAAATACCAACAGCAATTATATGGCCTGATACTATTATAAGCCCTAGAAATACAGTGACAAATAAACCAGAAAGTGCCAGCCCTAATGACAGTTCCATTGGGAGGCAGGAGAAAGAGGTCAAGAGAAGAGAGAAAGGTAAAAACAGAAATAGACACAGAGTTTCCATATCAGAACTTGAACCCACAACCATGGTGGAACTATAGCACATCAGAGAACGTAACATTGATCTGTTCACCTACCTGTACTATCCCACCAGAGTTTACACTGAGAGCTGCTGCCATCAGGGCAAGTGTTCTACCCCCCTAATCCCAACCACACCTCTCAACTTCTTTATTTAGCGAACACCTATTATGTAGTCCTATAGGTTTTCACTCCTGGCTACGATTAGAATTACAACAGAACCATTTTTAAAAATAACAATGCTTATACTCCTCTTGGGCGTCCCTGGTGGCTCAGTCAGTAAAGAATCTGCCTGCAATGCAGGAGACCCGGGTTCAATTCATGGGTTGGGAAGATCCCTTGGAGAAAGGAATGGCTACCCACTCCAGTATTCTTTCCTGGAGAATTCCATGGACAGAGAAGCCTGGCAGGCTATAGCCCATGGGATCGCAGAAAGTCAGACATGACTGAGCAACTTACACTTTCCCATGTACTCCTCTTAAAACCAATTAAATCAGAACTTGGAGATGATATCCTGGCATCAGTATTTCTCCAAAGCTTCCTGGTGTGATTTTGATATACAGCCAGGGTTGAGAGTGCATTTCCCATCAGGTGCTCAAAGGGAGAATAAATTTAAAAAATAAGAAGAAAAATCCACTCATGTTTATAAAAGATAATAATTCTGGAATTCATGAAGAAGGTGGGGGAGTAGACACTTATTTTTCCTCCTATTTTTATCCAGTAAATAAACATAAAAGTGATGACCAACCTAGATAGCATATTCAAAAGCAGAGACATTACTTTGCCAACAAAGGTCCATCTAGTCAAGGCTATGGTTTTTCCAGTGGTCATATATGGATGTGAGAGTTGGTCTGTGAAGAAAGCTGAGCACCAAAGAATTGATGCTTTTGAACTGTGGTGTTGGAGAAGACTCTTGAGAGTGCCTTGGACTGCAAGATGATCCAACCAGTCCATTCTGAAGGAGATCAGCCCTGGGATTTCTTTGGAAGGAATGATGCTAAAGCTGAAACTCCAGTACTTTGGGCACCTTATGCGAAGAGTTGACTCATTGGAAAAGACTCTGATGCTGGGAGGGATTGGGGGCAGGAGGAGAAGGGGACAACAGAGGATGAGATGGCTGGATGGCATCACTGACTCAATGGACGTGAGTCTGAGTGAACTCCGGGAGTTGGTGATGGACAGGGAGGCCTGGTGTGCTGCAATTCATGGGGTCGCAAAGAGTCGGACACGACCGAGCGACTGAACTGAACTGAAGTGATGAATGGAGGGGAGTTGGAAAAAGTATAAAGCATGCCCTTTCACTCAAGAAGCAAGAGAAGGTGCTCTCATTAGCAATAAATGTAACCATTTCAAATGGCTGATCTATTAATACCAATTTGTGAATTGTGATATCTACTTCAGGTCACATGCCTCTCCAAAGACTGACAACAGTCAATGAATGTTCCCAGGGATATTTTTAAGAATAAATAGGAATTTATTGAAGAATATAATAACAACAGGTTTGATCTCTGGGTCAGGAAGATCCCTTGGGGAGGGGAATGGCAACCCACTCCAGTATTCTTGCCTGGAGAATCCCATGGACAGAGGAACCTGGTGGACTACAGTCCATGGGATCACAAAGAGTTGAACGTGACTAAACTTTCACTTTCATAATAATAATTATAAATAGGAATACATTTAGGAATATAATAATTATTTCAAGAAATATTCCTATTGTTGAAAATATATGAAGTGGTTTCACATATTACTTAATACTCAGCAAAGACATTATTGAGAAAATGAGCCACTTGTCACTATTAAGTAACAAATTTAGTTTTTGAGCTTAAGTCTTCCAAGTCCATTGTTCTTTCAAATATCCAGTGGCCTTCAGTCTTAAGTGCACATCAGAATACTCAGGGAACTTTTTCAAAGTTACCAGGGACCAGCTCATCAGTGGAGAAGGCAATGGCACCCCACTCCAGTACTCTTGCCTGGAGAATACCAGGGATGGGGGAGCCTAGTGGGCTGCCATCTATGGGGTCGACACAACTGAAGCGACTTAGCAGCAGCAGCAGCAGTTCATCAGTTTTGCCTATAATATATGGAGGGAGCAGTGGGAGATGAAGACAGGGAGGGCAGCAGGGAAATAACATAGGTGCTTGTGAGCCTTAGTGTTACCTCCTCTGAAGTAAGCATTAGAATAGATGAGTTAATAGTTTAAAACTTTGTACATAGCTATGAAACTAGAGAGTTTTTATGAAGAGATAAAATAAGGGTAGCATGAAGTAACAGAGTTTTGATATCCCATAAATACCAAATGTCTGGTAACCTAAGTCACAAGTCACTCTCTTATTATATAAACCTTATTAAAATGTAAATTAAATGTAATGTATCCTGAAGAAAATTGCTTTGAAAATGTGGGCTAAGGCTTTCCACATCACGAGTCAAGATCAAATTGAATAAAGTTTTTCAGACCAATCACTCCAGGCTCTTGCTAGACCATAGAGTTGAAACCAGTTTTAGTCTTGTATGGAAATTCAGAATCATATTGCATTACTGAAAAGTATTTAATCAAAAAAATATTTAAGCAAGACCTGTTTCTATCTGAAAAATTACTTAATTCCATAAAGTAATACTATTTGTGAAGTATAGATCTAGCCTAGATAATCCTAGTTTAGGCTAGGACTATAGATCTAAAAGGTTTTTTTTTTTTTTTAGGTGATATTTTCTATCATGGTAGCCTGTTGAAAACATCTTTAAATAAGATGAGTTTTAATTCATTTTGCATGTGTTTAAATGTATATATGTACCACCACAGTCTCTAAATATATTGTATAAATGGAGAGGAAGAGCTATATTTATATACATATCAAAAGAATGTTCATCTTTTAATTAGACTTTTACCAACCATAGTTTCCAAGGGAAGTAGGGTTAATGGGTGGTGCTGCTTTTCTAGGGGAAAAGTACAGCCTATTTAAAATTTTTTGGAGTTTAATTCTCTTGTGGATTATGTAGACCTTTTGTTAGCTTCTTATTCCTTTCATCTCCTGATTGTCTTTTGATCATATAACTTACTGAGATTTCTTTGGGCTAATTAAAGAGAGATGAAACTCAATGTTGTTAGTCTTCCTAATAATCACTTGGTATCCCATTTCTAGAAAAAGAAGGGTTCCTTCTCCTACCCACAGTGAGTTCATTTCGTCTGTAATCTATATCCTCAATTCAATAACAGCTGATTTGCTCTAAAACAGACAACTTCAAGTTGGCCTTCTCACTCATATAGCTTCAGCCTCCCCTTTCTCCCCAACATCCTCTCAACCTAAAAACATTGCTAAGACTGTTTAGTGTTAACACTTCAGCTCCCACCATACAGGTCACCTCTAGTATCCTTGTAGTCACAACTAGTAGATACCTTTTACCCTTGTTTATCTTATTTAACCTTTTAATAACATTTATTAATCATACCGTATATATCATACCATATCCATCTTGAATTAATTCTTCCCTTGTCCTCTGTGACTTCTTTTGCTCCTGTTTTCTCCCTACTCCTATGTCTGCTTTTTCTCAAGTCCCTTTGGTGGCTCATCTTCTTCTGTCCATCTCATAAATGTCCATACTTCCCAGAGTTTTATTCCCAGCTCTCTTGCTTTGCATTTAGTCCGTGGATAACTTTGTTCATTTTTGGCTTCAGTCAGTGGTATGTTAGTGCCAGTTTGTAAGAACCAGTTGTGCACATCTCGTCTCAACTTTTTGTTCATAACCATCATCTTGGTAGTTTGAAATTGGCCCATGTGGGAGGATGTATGCCACAGAGACAGGCAAATGCTGCAAACCAAGAACGGGTAATTTTTTGTTTTATTTTCTGAGAGTTAGTTTAACAGCATACCACTGGCTTCAGCAATGACGTGTATACTGCCAGTTTCCAAACCTGTGTCTCACACTTTCTGAGCTCCAGCCATTATTTCCAGCTGATTTCTGGCCAGCTTCTCTTGAATGCCCAAATGGAACTCATTATCTTCTCCCAATCCAGCGATCTCCTGCCCTAGTCCATGCTTTGGCTAACAGCCCCACCATTCTCCTATCATCCTTGCAGAAAGCCAGAACTTCTGCATCTACTTGATATATGGATGTCTCCACCGTGTCTCACAGAAGATTTAGTTAACTCAACAATATGTATATAGGACAGGACAGAATAATTTCTCTCACAGTGGTAGTAAAGGAGGGGATCTGGGCAAAAGAGAAATAAGGACAAGAAAAATAGATGAACTCAGAAGTGAGATAGGTATACAGAACACATGCCATGAAGTCCAGCCAGCTACATCCAGCCAGTTAGTTCAACATCCTGAATTGCTCTGGATTCTTCTTTGCCAGCAAGGCAATATCACAGCCTCTCTAGTCACCCTCCCTGCCCCAAACTTACTGCTTTCCCAGCCTCCCATTCACTTCCCACAGTGCTTCCAGAGAAATGATTTTTAAAATCAAATCTGATTCCACCACACCATCTTTCCCTTCACCTTAGAAATTTACAGTAGTTCTCCACTGCCTTTGGAACAAAGTTCAAACACACACTGAGAGGAAGCCTCTGCTAGGAGATTTTTGGTTTATCCTTTAAGATTTTTCTCAGACATCACTCCTCTGTGAAGCCTTCCCTGGTTCCCATAGGCACTTCTTCCACTGTATATATGTCTATATTGTATAATCTGATTTGATCACACCTGTGTGTGTATATACACACATGTATGTATGTATGTATACACACACACACACACACACACATTGGATTCAATCCACAGTTGTTGAATGCCTACTTTATGCTGTGAATTATATTTAGCATTAAGAATGCAGAATAAGACAGCCCTTATTTTTTTAAAGACCTCTAGCTGAGAAAAAATAAGCAAATTATAGAAAGTATGTTAAGTTTTGCATTGTAGAAGAGAAATTACAGGGAGGAAGAAATAATAGGGAGGAAGAATCGGAACATTGTCTCATAGCACATGTTACAGTTTTTTGTGATTATTATTTATGTTTCCTGGTGGAACACAAGGCATGCATATCCCATACATCACAGTGGGAAGTACAGAGTAGGTGTGCGATGGTAGTTATATGCTGGATGGATGGTTGGATAGGTGAATGAAAGGAAGTTGCAACAGCTGCCTGAAATTAATGAGATGATGATCAATTTCCCGTGATCCTTACCCTCCTTGTCATTTGTTACCAAATTCGTTGAGAGTTAGGTGAATAGGAGTGTATGAATATGAGAATGTGTCTGTCCTAACACTCTATAGGGTAAATATTTGCCACGGGAACTTGTTTTTTGTGGTTCAGCCAGTTATGCATCTGTTAGCCTTCAGGGAGAGGCTCAGGGCCTAGCCTTTTCAGTTAGCCCTTTGCTAAATACATCAAAGTCTGTCACTTGATGGTTCATTTGCTGTACAGTTTGCCAGAGGCCCAGGCGAAAGGTCCCAATTAAAAGATCTATGTGTTTCTGTGGTCTCTTGCTCAACGGTAAGGGGAGAATCCCCAGGCCTTCATCACATCACTGAACAATGCATCCAGTTAATCTTGTTAGATTAAAACAAAACAGAAAAAAACCCACACCATTCTAAAAGTTAACAGTTCAGTTTCACCCATACTGTTGTTCCCTCTAATCTCTGAAGGCCTCTGTTCATGCTGACATAGAAGTGTCTAGACTCTAGAACAGCAATTCTCAGTCCTGGCTTTAAAAAAAGGCAAAGCGATACCTGACCCTACCTCCAAAGAGTTACTGGTCTGCAGCAGTGCCTGGGCATCAGTATTTTTTGAAAATGCCCCAGTTGCTTTTAATGTTTAACCAGGATTTGGCATATGGTTCAGGCCAGAAAACCTAACACTTAGCTTGGAGTTTACCTCACATGACTGCCTCCTCTTTATCCTTCAGCTCTTTACCTAAGTGTCAGCTTTTCTGTGGGCCTCCTCCCTTACCCTGTGGCTCAGGACGTTTACCATAATCTGAAAATAACTTATGTATTTTGGATTTTTTTGTTTATCATCTGGCCCTGTTGCTAAGTTATGAACTTCTTGAGATATTTATTGGCATCTACTGTTAGAAGAGAGTCACAGCTGGCCTTCGATGTGGCCAGTCGATGATATAAGTTGCAATGCCAAAGATTACCCACTGTGACCACTTCTTTATAAAAGAATAACAAAACACCTTTTTATTCACTAAGTAGTACATAGTTGTTACAAATTCAAGCAGCACTGCTAAAAGTGAAACTTCTAACCCCCATTCTCCAGGAGTAACCATTGTTTATAGTTTAGTGTTTATCATTTAAAGTATTCTATAATATATACACAAATATACAAGCTGGATAAAACAGAACTGAACACTTTAAAAAATGTATTACTCAGTAACTGTGATATATGTAAACATGTAGTTAAAGCCTGGAGTTGCCCTTTGGCAAGGCACCTGTCAGGGTAAGGATGATTTTGTAAAAACGAAAAACCTAAGTTACTGAATGATTGAAACTGTTCAGTTTGTCTTGATTCACCTTGTTTTTTACACACACACACACACACACACACACACACTTCCTGAAAATGAGTTCTTACTGTACCTACTAATAATGAAGTTTATTTTGGAAGTGAGTTCTCCCAAAATGGAGGCTTAGATTTAAATTATTTTAAGGGTGGTAAGTTTGGTAGTACTTCCTCAGTTTATCACAGTTTAGCTCTTTGGAAACATACTGGTTCAAGGATCAGTGAACCATGCAGCCTAAATCTAACCCTTCGCCTGTGTTTATGAATAATGAACTGTGCTCATGCATTTACGTATCATCTATAGCTGCTTCTGTGCTATAATGGTAGAGGTGAGTATTGTGACAGAAATCACAGAACCCACAAAACCTAAAATATTTATTGTCTGGTCCTTTGGGGGGAGAGTTGGTTGATTTCTGCCCCAGTTGATTAAAAATATTATACAATCAGGAAACAATCAGAATAAGCCACAGGAGCCCAGTGTGTAAGAATGTGTGGATGGTTCTGAGGTTTTACTCATTTCTAGTTAAAAAAAGAATTGACTGTATATGTCTGCTTTCTGTAGCAAGGAAGTCTGCCAGAGGATGGGTGAGTGATAGGATAGGAAAGGGATTGGGAGGCATGTTCTGTCTAGCTGGGTCCCATTTTCCTGTCAGGCAGGTCACATCTTCTCCTTTCCTATTCTCTCCCCTCCCGAGGAGAACAGTACTTGTTGCAGATGCGCCCAAGGTTTTCAAAATACCTGTAGGTTGGATCCTTTGAATTTAAACCAGTCTGCCCTGTCTTTGCTGCCAAGCTTCATAAATCATTTGGCTGAACAATTAAAGGGCTGGGTGCTTTGTTGAATGCTGCTCCAGGTGCAGCGACCCTCCCCTGACCCCAGCCACCCAGCATACAAGGTAGGGGACCCCACACGGTGTTGGCTGTGAGGGAAGGTCTTCGGTTTTTTTCCTTCGCTGAGCTTGTCTGTTTTCCCCAGTATCAAGTTTGTTGAAAATGCTCCTCTCTGGAGATTCCATTGAAAATCTTGCAGTGATAGGTCTTAAAGTGTTTGCACTGGTCAGTTTGGAAAGACGCGGTGCCATGACAGATTTAAGCATTATGGTGGGACAGGTTTACCAGGTATTCCTGGTCTCTAATGAGTGCCTCCTTTGGACTGGTGGTATGTAAACTTACAAACTGATAGCTCTTGACTAAATCATGTACATACTGGCCCTGCATTTGGTTTAGAGTTAGGGTTATAACATCTCTCTTAAATTTGGAAGCTAGACTGCCCATTTTGTACCCCTGTTTCTTGTTTGCATCCCTTGTGACTCTTCTTTTTTGTTTAAACCATTGCCCCTACAGAAAAGTAGGTGTTAATGCATTATATCCCCTGAGGAGCATTTACTTTTACACTTATGTGATTTAGAGGACTTCCCTAGTAGCTCAGCTGGTAAAGAATCCACCTGCAATGCAGGTAAGCCTGGTTCGATTCCTGGGTCAGGAAGATCCCCTTGAGAAGGGATAGGCTACCCACACCAGTGTTCTTGGGCTTCTCTGCTGGCTCATATGATAAAGAATCTGCCTGAAATGTGGGAGACAGGGTTTGATTGCTGGGTTGGGAAGATTCCCCTGGAGGAGGGCATGGCAACCCACTCCAGTATTCTTGTCTGGAGAATTCCCTGCTAGGCTCCTCTGCTCATGGGGTCACAAAGAGTTGGACACAACTGAGCGACAAAGCACATTTCCTCAGGTATGAACATTCATATTTTCTGAACCACCAGTTCCTACCCACCAGTTTTTCCATGCTTAAACAAGATTTGTACATAGCTACCTGCTCTTTCAGTATTTCAGAATGGTGATGTAGGTAGCCAAATATTTGAATGACCTGTCTGGCTGAGAACAAATAAAGCTGACTTATACAGCTAAATGTTTATCTGCCTACTGTATGGGTGTGATTGGCCTGGATTTTTAATGATGAAATCACAGAACTGGGAGGGACCTTGATGATCATCTAATTGTACAGATGTGGAAAGGGCCTATAGACGTGGAGTGACTTGTCTGAAATGATCAAGCCTAGTCCTTGAGGTCTTCAGACCAGATGGCTCAACCTGTAGTTACACATCCCACCCATAAGACTTCCCCTCTAAAGCATGATTTAAACAAAAGGAAATGCCAGAAGCTTTAGCTTGGGTTCATATTGCTCTCCATGATGAGTATGTGTGTGTTCTAAGGCTCTTTCTACTGTCTGCAAATCAGACATTCTTGCTAGGTTGCATCAGAGTCCAGGCGACATGATTGATGAAGAAAAGGCAAAGGAGGGATGACGTTATGGCTCATGCAGCGTTTACCTGAGAATTATCTTTAGCTGTGTACTGCTCCGTGTCCGTGTGACTCATGTACTGAGGCACTGCCATCCCTGTTATTCAGCACTGTAGCCTCACACTTACCTCACCCTATGTTTCTCTCCTTTTCTTGCCAAATCTGATTAGAAGCACTTTTGTTTTGAGCCCATGTTTATGAAGCCTTAACTGGACTTGTACTGATGACCATGTGGAGAAGAGAAAAGAATGTTCGAATAGGAAAATTACATATTGACTTGGTCAGATCAGCTTGATATCTCAAAATGGACTGTTAAATACTTACATAGTACTTAACTATGTGCCCCATAATGTTGATGCTAATGGTTTTCTTCCTTAGATGGCTATTTTGTCTCTCAGCTTCAGTTGAACAGATTCACGGTGAACAAACCCATAGCAAGTACCTACCTGTGTTAGTGACTATGATGCATACTTTACGCTTTTTCTTGTAGACCTCAAAGCAGTTACTACTTGTACTCGGATTAGAGGTGAGGACACTGGCCCAGCTCAACTAATGTGCGTCAGAATTGGGATTGGAATCCTGGTCTCTTGACACCAAATATAGTACTTTTTCTGCTACATAACAAATGACTTTGATTTATGTAATCAAAAAAAATTTTTTGCCAGAAAAATATCCATTTCTGTCTGGTTGATATTCATACTTGATCTGGTACCCACCCCTGTTCGTTTTCCTTGGGATACTAGAAGTCAAGAGAGTAGGCATGTATATATTTACCAAAATAACCAGCCAAACTCAAGTCATTTGGTGGCATTGTAGCATACAAATATTAAATTTGCATGGATTCAACTACACCTGCTCAGCAAATGAATATAAAAAGAGGAGGAATAATAATTTACATTTTGCAGACAAGTCTACCCAGGTATAAGTTACATTCAATGAGTCTATGCCCAGGAGTGAACCTGAGATGTATATTGTTTTTTCTCAGTCCATGTCTGTTCCCATGTTCTCTCTCAGGGTAAGTATCTTGCCTTGCTCAGTGGCCTGTTGGTATAGCCTACATCTTAAATACAAGCCAACTATTCCATCTTGTAGTCAACCAAAGGCATAATAATATGTACCAATGCAGGAGGAAAAACCCACCTGGATGGGGCCTACTGAGAGACTTCCAGCATGAGGCCTTCTTAGGGTATTTTCAAAGTAATTTTGACACAACTTGTTTGTTTTTGTTTTTTGTTTTTTTCTTTACATATTCTTTTAAAAGCCCAAACCCCAAGTAAAATGCAACTCCTCTAGGTTGACATTGGCTTGCATATAATCAGGCAGGGAATTTTTCTTTAGGTTGAACTGAAACTGTCTTGGGCTCTTCAACATTGTACATATTGGTGGCTAAACGTATGTTTCATTTTTTGTGTGTTGTGCCAGGTTGGGAGGATTAATACCAAGCAGATTGGATGCTCACTATGTCCATGAAAGAACTGTGTTGTCAAGAGAATTTTGTCATCATTGAAACCAAGGGAAGAGAATCAATGGAAGGAAAAGTATGATGGGGTCACTCAACACGGTGGTGGAGAGAGAGAGGATTAAGAAAAATCCACTGAATTCAGCCAGTGGTTTGAGAGAGTCATTGTGATCAGCCATAAGGTCAAAAGCAAGATACAAGGAGTTATTGTTGTTTAGTCACGAAGTAGTGTCTGACTCTTTTGCACCTCCTTGGACTGTAGCCCACCAGGCTCCTCTGTCCATGGGATTTCCCAGGCAAGAATACTGGAGTGGATTGCCATATGCTCTTCCAGGGGATCTTCCCAACCCAGGGATCAAACCCACATCCCCTGCATTGGCAGGTGGATTGTTTACCACTGAGCCACCAGGGAAGCACAAGGAGTTAAACATCATCTAACAGTAGGTCAAAGTAGTCAGCAAGATATGACTCCGACACTATGGCTCAGCAGTAAGTCAGGGCACAGGGTCACAGAACTGAGGACATGAGTTGGTGACAGTAGTACCTAAAATATAGGATTTGGAGGTTAAAAGCAGAAGCACATGGTATCCTCCAGAAGAATTCTGGCTTCTGAGTTTATCTGAGATTCCCCGTGTAGTGCTGGTGGGCAGGCACTGACCTCTGAGGGAGGAGAGGCAGGAGAGTTTTTGGTGTGTACTGACAAGCAGCTTCTCATAGCTTTGTACCCCCTGCACTTTGGATCTCACACAATTGCTTTTCTAAGTAGTTAGGTTCCAATTTGCTTGCAATTTGAGAAATCAAAGCTGGCTGTGCAAGGCTGTCTGTGGGTTAAGGAAAAGGGTGCCAGAATGCAACATACACAGCTGGAGAGCCAGTAAAGGTTCAGCTCTCGTGAATAGAAAACCAACTCATTCATAATACCAAACCTCATCACATTCAAGGAAGTGAAGTTAAAACAGGGACACCTCCCTTTCTTTCCTGTGTTTGTGCAGCTAATAGCACCTTGCATTGTTAAAAGTGAAATCTTGTTGTTGATCATTTTCTTTCTCTCAGATTGCTCACTTTGTATTTTTGACTCACTGCTCTGTGTGGACTATAGGAGATTGCTTGCTTGACTACTGCCCCTAAGAAACAGGCTGCCTTGGAAAAGTTGAAGCTGGGAGGCTAGGATGCCCCAATTAGGACAGGGTCTCTGGGGGCCCCTCCACCCCCCACTGTGTGTATGAGAATCTCTTTGGCTGCTTATTAAAAATGTAGATTCCAGGGTTCTACTCTAGAGCAACTAAATATAAATCCATGATCAGATGTGCCTCAAGAATACGCATTTAATAAGTGCCCCTGAGGATTCTTATAAAGCCTAAAATGTAAGAACCACTGACCTAGGAAATATATTCCTAAATTCTTAAAAAGTAACATTTTAACAGATTGAATTCTCATTACTCTAAAGTTAAATTTTATTAATATAAAAATATACTCAGGCATATTTGTTTCAATGGAAATTTATAAACGTCTTTGAAACTCTTTAAGAGAAAAATGTTAATACAAACTACATGTAAAATGTTAGCAGTAGTAATAAACATGTGGGTATGAAGAAAATAAGATTGTTATGAATTCACAAAGACTGTATGTTTTGTAAAATTTCTGTCTTTTCCCAAGAAGGGGAAGAGGTGAAAGGAGGGAAGAACACAGGGAGAAGCTTTCCTTAGCTTTGAAGATCCCAATTCTTTGTTCTTCTTGCTCTAAAGTACAGCTGCTTCCTACTCACGGCCAGCTGTGTTCCATTCATCCCCACCTCCGCTACCGCTTTTTCAACGCTGATACACCAGAACTAGAGGGGGTAATACTGGAAAACAGAAAAGCAGTTTGATAGGAAATAGAATTGAAGTTGTATAAGTTATGGAAAGGAGGGAAGCAAGATTTCTAGTTTCTAAAAATACTTGAAACCTTAAGCCAGAAAGCCCTTAGCCATAGCTCTTTGGATAAAACCGTTTGTTGTGGTTATAAACTATGTGGGATGTAGGCGCTTTGGGGAAGTATAGGGGTAGCTGCTACTGCTACTGCTAAGTCGCTTCAGTCGTGTCCGACTCTGTGCGACCCCATAGACGGCAGCCCACCAGGCTCCCCCATCCCTGGGATTCTCCAGGCAAGAACACTGGAGTGGGATGCCATTTCCTTTTCCAGTGCATGAAAGTGAAAAGTGAAAGTGAAGTCGTTCAGTCGTGTCCAACTCTTAGCAACCCCATGGACTGCAGCCTACCAGGTTCCTCCATCCATGGGATTCTCCAGGCAAGAGGACTGGAGTGGGGTGCCATTGCAGCAATGAGAAAGACTGGCTTCAATTCCACTGCTCCTGTTGATAGCCTCAGAAACTAACCCAAACTAATCTCTTCCTCAGCCCTCCTCGGTTCTTTGGCTCTTATTTAAATTTTGTTTTTGTTGTCTTTGATTGTTACCTTTGTATAAGTCATTTCCCTAAATAATCTCAAAGTTTCTTCAAATTATATAGCTCCTTTGAGAGCATTCAGCAGCACACCCCTTTCCTCCTTCCTTGTAATCAACATCCCTACTACCCACAGATTGGTCAGTTTGAGTCCCTCCTTTCACCCCTTTTCAGGGGGTGATCATCTGCAATTTTCTGCTTTAAGGGCTTCTTTTAAAATAATATTTATTCTACATAGTCATGGCATCCATCATCCAAATTCCAGACATTTTAGTTTTACCCTTTTAATTTTATATTATTAAAACTTGGCTTTGGAATGATGAGAATTCAGCTTGTTTATCTTATAATTTCTCTTCCCGTAAGAAAATTCCAACTTTAAATGCACTCAACCCTTAGCATGGTAACTCCTAGAATTTGCTACTTAAGTGAAGAAATTAAAGCTAAGAGCAAGTGTTCCTGACTCTGCTTAGCATCAGATAATCAAATTAATAATTGCAGCATGTCAGCCAAAGTGAGCAAGCGTTCTTGATAGGTAGAACCGTGATGCATTGTCTTGAGCTGTTTGATTACTAAACCTCTGCAAGCTGTTAAAATTGAGCTCTAATGTGCATTGTAACAAGCAGATCAAAACACAAACTTGTTTTTAAAGTATTTTTGTCTGGTCTTATTTTATGTACTCTTTGTTCATAACCTGAGCATAATCATCTTAATTACTTTTTTAGTATTTACTGATTTTCTCAGTGCCTTAGCTAGTATTTTTTCATATAAAGTTTATACCATCTTGTAGCCTATAATTTTCTCTGACTCGCTATGTTTCTCATGTCCTTGGCATCCATTATCCTATTGTCAGATGCTTGTAATGGGAAGAAAAGAAGAAATCACCTGTTGTTTTCTGCTGTAAAGGCTTTATTACTTTTCCCGTTTTTATCTTCATGACTATGGGAGTCAATCATTTGGGTTTCTTAGGTTTAGCCTTTTTATCTTCGCTTACCGAAATCAAAATATCTTATTGCCTGAGATTTTCATTTGACTAGAAAACCATGGAGAGTAGACTGACTTGCCCACAGAAAAGTTTTAGCTGTATTCACTGATCCATTTTGTATGAAATACCAAATTCTGAAAATTTATGCTTATACATCTCCCACCATAAAAAGTTGGTACAATGAGACAAATCAAATTATGAAGGGAGCAAAAATCCAGTCAGGAGAAACTAATGAGAGCTCCAGTATGCAATGCAGAAAGGAGTTAGGGACAAATATACTTAGTGGGATGGCTGAGGCACAGTAAGCCTAGAATTGACCCAGAATATATACAGATTTTGCTCCAGTTGCAGGGCTTCCTTGGTGGCTCAGACAGTAAAGAACCTGCCTGCAATACAGGATACCTGGGTTCAATCCCTGGGTTGGAAAGATCCCCTGGAGAAGGGAATGGCTACCCACTCCAGTATTCTTGCCTGGAGAATTCCATGGACAGAGGAGCCTGGCAGCCTACAGTACATGGGGTCGAAAAGAGTCAGACACAACTGAGCGATACACAAGGCCAACCTCTAAGTACTTTAAATCAGACCAGTTCTTCACTGAGGGAAGCTAGAGTGTCCTACAGGCAAAATGGACCTTGTTACTTTGTTACTTTGACAGCCACCATGATGACTTGTCATACAGGGCTGACAGGAGACGTATGAGTCGTCTGGGAGCAGTAGGAAGTTGGCAAGAGCTGACCACTGAGGGAATAGAGGCAGATATCAAATCATATCTATTGGTAAGCAGATTCTTATGGCGCCCACCCATTGGTTACTACATACTGTGGTTTAATTGGTTTTATAAGTAGTTAAGTTCTTATTTTCTTACAGTTTCGGAAACTGAGGCTTCCCTGGGACTTTGGAGTTAGAGTTGATTTTCCTAGCACAACCTTGCCCTATATACAGGGTGTTGCCCTTCTCATCCACTAACCTAGCATAATATTTTCCACCTTCCTAATCTTTGTACTAACATAATTGCAATAAATTGCTGCTGCTCTTGAAGATAATCTCTCTTCTCACATCTGGGTTTAAGTCTTTCTTTAAGTAAAGCTATTTAAGCAATGGGGAGGAAAGAGCTTTTCCATAAAGTTAAGGTCTTTCCTGATAAAGGTAACTACTCCACCCCTCCTTCCCAGTTAGATCCCCTGCCAGCAATAGCATAGACTTGAGTTAGTGCCAAATGTTTTAATGCCATAAGGACTCACTTGATAAAGGCTATGCATGGCAGAGGAAAAAACAAAATTCCCAAACTTTTTTTTCAAGATTTCCATATGAGATGCAGTTAGGGCACCCTTCATCTAATAGTTACCCTGTGTTTGCCATAGTCATTGGTACCCTGAAATTCTCATTCTTCAGCTTTTCTAGAGATTAGAAATTATAGGAAGTGCTAGCCATGTCAAAATGGATGTCTACTCTAGCTACAGAGAATTTGACAGAAAGGCAAAGAGGGAACAACTGTGAGATTAATACTGTGATCATTCCAAATAATTGTCTGTTAGACAGCAGCACTCAATGTTGTACTTCATTGTTACATTCATATTTTGTGTGTGTTTGTTAGCTTTGCCTCCCTTATTGTTACAAAGTCTAGATAGAAAAAGCATTGTGATCTTGCACTGGTGCTTATGTTTTGCATAAAGAACTAGCATAGCACAGAAAGTGCCAACACAAAATGAACAGTTGTTAGGTAACTGACTAGAGGAAGCAAAATGATTTCATAGATCCCTGGTTATAGGGAATATTAATTAATAATCAATACTTACAAAATATTCAGACCATTCAGAAACCTGGAACACCTACCTATAAATACAAGGAAAAGGTTTTTTTTTTTTTTTTTTTTTCTGTTTAGCTGACAGTGATTTCCAGATCTCATATATAATGGTAGTGTTAGCCTCAACATCCACCAAACCTTTACCATAGTTGCTAATGAGTAATACAGTTGACTGGCTTATGGTAGACTCAAAAGAAAAATAAAAAATCTGTGGCCTTTAAATATTAGGATGTCCCTGAGTGGGAGTTCAGATTGAGTGCAGGTGACTGAATTTAGCAAGACCTGTTTCAGTTTGACCACTCAGGACTTTCCCTCTTGTTTGAAGAAATTAAAGGATTTTTAACCAAACCTGCAATTTAGTTAAGAATACAAGAGTCATCTGCAGTTTATTTTTCTGTTATCCTAAAACAAAATGATGGCTGATATAAATTTCCACATAGTTAGAGCTAACGGTAGTGGTAACAATAATGATAGCATTAAAAGCAGGAACAAGATTGCCTGCCCCTGTTAGCAATGTGAGTAATCAAAGGCATTAATGGACCGTGAAAACTGGAGAGCTGGGGTGACCATGGGTCAGAGCTAACATACATAGGCAAGCACAGTATAGGGGAAACTTTCATCACCTCTGCTACACTGAGCCTTTTCTCTCGATAGAGCAAGCTCTTAATTTCCCCTGGTTGTTAATCTGGCACCTTTCATGAACATCAGTGTTCACTTTGGAAAATAAAAAAGCAAACACCCAAAACATTTAAGTGTTAAGAGGGAAAGAAAATCAACAGAGGAAATTACAGTAGCACTTGATACAGTGGCACCATTTTCTTGAGTCATATGAGGTGAAATTATTTGAAAGTTTGTAGCTTTGACAGTCTCTCTTTAAGACAGTAACCAGAAGTCTTGGGAGAGAAAGTAACATGCAGATACCGTCACAGTTTAGCTATGGCATTTATACACATATATGTCCACATTTTCAAAACTGACCTCTTAAAATATATATGAGTCAAGTGATTTGAAAGTAGATACCACTTCCTTTCTTCATGGCTCTTGCTCCCTGTTTGTCATTTCCTTTCTAACATTAATTACCGTCTCTGAAGGAATTGGTGTTTCCTGACCTGGTATACTTTCTATTTATTTTGGATAGTCCATCAATTTAAGATAACTGCCATGTTTTTTAACTCTAGTCTATTGAGGGTTGAATACAATACTAAATGCTCACTTTCTTCTAACACTCTTGTTTTTTAGGTAAGTCATCTGATTGGAGTGACATTTCATTTGATGGAATTTTCCATTTGGTAAAGTATTACTATTTTTATCAAATGATATAAAGTTTGATTTTTGTGATTTCTAAATTTGTGTTTTCCCACAACATTGACCTTTACAATATGCTCTGTCTTAAGGACAAAAAAATATGAGAGAGAGAGAGGGAGAGAAAGGGAGAAAAACTAGGAAATAAGTGAAAAGGCAAACAACTAAAGATTATTTCTATGTCCAAAAAAACCCCACTGTTGAAAGAAACCTACATCTTTATAGCTATTTTCATCAATTTTGCTCATTAGAACTTCAGGAATTGAGTTATTATATTTAATTGTATTTAGAAAAGATTGGGCTTACTTCAGACAATCCCAATAAGTTTTAGAGCTGTAGTTTCTTGATTGTATTTGGTGAAAATCTGACATTCCTCAAAATGTTGATCTACATCTTGGGAAAGCCATTCTGTATCATCAGAGAGCTTTTCTTTTGAATCAGAATTGTAGGTCTTTGGAATCTGTTTCATTTTAAAACATTATTATTGAGTAGAAGAAACAAACATATAATTTTAGAAGCATAAAACCAGGATTCTGTGGCACAGAGGTGACTTTCTGATTTTTCATTGTTAGTGTATAGGAATGCAAGGGATTTCTGTGTATCAATTTTATATCTCCCACTTTACTATATTCATTGATTAGCTCTAGTAATTTTCTGGTGGCATCTTTAGGGTTTTCTATGTATAGTATCATATCATCTGCAAACAGTGAGAGTTTTACTTCTTTTCCAGTCTGGATTCCTTTTATTCCTTTTTCTTCTCTGATTGTTCTGCCTAGGACTTCCAAAACCACGTTGAATAATAGTGGCGAGAGTGGGCACCCTTGTTCCTGATTTTAGAGGAAATGCTTTCAGTTGTTTACCATTGAGACTAATGTTTGCTGTGGGTTTGTCGCATACGGCCTTTATTATGTTGAGCTATGTTCCTTCTATGCCTACTTTCTGGAGAGTTTTTATCATAAATGAGTGTTGAATTTTGTCAAAAACTTTCTCTGCATCTATTGAGATGATCTTATTTTTTTTTATCTTTCAATTTGTGAATATGTTGTTGTTGTTTAATTGCTAAGTCATGCCCAACTCTTTGCAACCCATGGACGGCAGCATACAAGGCTTCCCTCTCCTTTACTATCTCCTGGAGTTTGCTGAAACTCATGTCCATCGAGTTGGTAATGCTATCCAACCATCTCTTCCTCTGTCATCCCCTTCTCCTTCTGCCCTTAGTCCTTCCCAGATTCAGGGTCTTTTCCAGTGAATCAGCTCTTCTCATCAGGTGGCCAAAGTATTGGAACATCAGCTTCAGATCAGTCCTTCCAATGAATATTCAGGGTTGATTTCCTTTAGGATTGCCTGGTTTGATCTCCTTTCAATCCAAGGGACTTTCAAGAGTCTTCTCCAGCACCACAATTTGAAAGCATCAATTCTTTGGTGCTCAGCTTTCTTGATGGTCCAACTCTCACATCCGTACATGACTACTGGAAAAACCAGAGCTTTGACTATACCAACCTTTGTTGGCAACTGACTATATGGACCTTTGTCGGCAAAGTGATGTCTCTGCTTTTTAATACACTGTCTAGGTTTGTCTTAACTTTCCTTCCAAGAAGCAAGCGTCTTAATTTTATGGCTGCAGTGATTTTGGAGCCCAAGAAAAGATCTGTCACTGCTTCCACTTTTTCCTCTTCTATTTGCCATAAAGTGATGGAACTGAATGCCATGATCTTCATTTTTTGAATGTTGAGTTTTAAGCCATCTTTTTCACTCTTCTTTTTCACCCTCGTCAAGAGGCTCTTTAGCTCCTCTTCGCTTTCTGCCATTAGGGTGGTCTCATCTGCATATCTGAGGTTATTGATATTTCTCTTGGTAGTCTTGATTCTAGTTTGTGATTTATCCAGCTTGGCATTTTACATGACATACTCTGCATATAAATTAAATAAGCAGGGTGACAATATACAGCCTTTATCTTACTCCTTTCCCAATTTGGAACCAGTTGTTCTATGTCTGGGTCTAACTGTTGCTTCCTGACCTGCATACAGGTTTCTCAGGAAATACCTAAAGTGGTCTGGTATTCCCATCTCTTTAAGAATTATCCACAGTTTGTTGTGATCCACACAGTTAAAGGCTTTGGCGTAATTAATGAATCAGAAGTAGTTGTTTTTCTGGAATTCCCTTGCTTTCTCTATGATTCAGCAAATGTTGGCAGTGTGATCTCTACCTTTTTTAAATCTAGCTGTATGTCTGGAAGTTCTCAGTTCGCATTCTGCTGAAGCCTACCTTTAAGGATTTTGAGCAATACCTTGATTGCATGTGAAATGAGCACAATTGTGAGGTAGTTGAACATTCTTTGGCATTGCTCTTCTTTGGGATTGGAGTGAAAACACCTTTTCCAGTCTTGTGGCCACTGCTGAGTTTTCCAAATTTGCTAACATATTGAGTGCAGCACTTTGAGAGCATCATTTTTTTTAAGGATTTTAAGTAGCTCACCTGGATTTCTGTCATCTCCGCTAGCTTTGTTCATAGTAATGCTTCCTATAGCCCACTTGATTTCACACTCCAGGATGTCTAGAGCTCTTGTCTAGCTCTTGAATGACTACATCATCATAGTTATCTGGGTCATTAAGATCTTTTTTGTATAGTTCTTCTGTGTATTCTTGCCACATTTTCTTAATCCCTTCTGCTTCTGTTAGGTCCTTACCGTTTCTGTCCTTTATCATGCCTATTCTTACATGAAACGTTCCCTTGATATCTCTAATTTTCTTGAAGAGATCGCTAATCTTTCCCATTCTGTTGTTTTCCTCTGTTTCTTCACATTGTTTACTTAAGAAAGCTTTCTTACCTCTCTTTGCCATTCTCTGAAACTCTGCATTCAGTTGGGTGTATCTTTCTCTTTCTCCCTTGCCTATCACTTCTCTTTTCTCAGCTATTTGTAAAGTCTCTTCAGACAACCACTTTGCCTTCTTGTATTTCTTTTTCAATTGCACTGACTGATTTGCATGTATTAAAGAATCTTTGTAACCCTGGGATAAAGCCCACTTGCTCCTGATGTATGCTGTTTTTAATGTGTTGTTGGATTCTGTTTGCTAAAATTTTGTTGAGGATTTTTGCATCTGTGTTCATTAGTGATATTGGCCTGTAATGCTGGAATTTTTTAATGGAGAACTTCCCATTTTAGTCATAGCTACCTTATGTTCGGCACATATCGGATTGTGTGGATGCTTTCTCGTTTGAGATTCTGATCATTCCCTATCAATAATTATGTACCTAAATTAGATGTGTTTTGAAAACCTCTGTGAGAGGAATGTTAGGTGAGGAGCAGGAATGGATTTAACTCAAAGCATTCAAAAAACAATTTTTAAGCAAAACCAAAATGTTGGTTGATTCTATACCTAAGTTGAATTTTTAACATCTTCGTATGTCTTCTATATTTCAAAAGGATAAAATATCTAAAAATTCTGTCCAGTCCCTTTATTAGAAAGAAGATTGGTAGAATTACTATCTTGTCAACCATTCATAAAGTCTGCTAGATATGAGTTATATAAAAATAAATTAATTTCAATGCTGTTTTCCCTTTTTCTTTGCTAGAAATCTCTCTGGTTTCTCATTAATGTCATTAAAAGCCTAAAACCAAGAAAATTATTTTTGCATTTCCAAAGAGATTGGTCATCCAGAGAAAATTCCAGTGTTATAACTTTAGAGAAAATCAGAAGCCTTTTGAAGAACATATGTCACTTAGTAAGGGTTAGAGCATCTGGGGATAAGAATCCTTCCTAATACTGTGAAGACTGAGAGAAGTTCTATGCTTAAAGAGGAATTCGGATTCCCCACCCCATCCCAAAGTAAGTATGCACTCTTGAAGTATACACTCAGTTCAGTTTCATCTCAGCTAAACTGCCCTCAGCAAAAAAAAAAAGATGCATATGGCTGATAATTATGAAATGAGTTGATATCGAGACTAAGACACCAGTGGTGGATTGATTTCTGTGTCCACTAAGCAGATTTTGGGGCTTCCCTTGTGGCTCAGCTGGTAAAGAATCCGCCTGCAATGAGGAAGACCTGGGTTTGATCCCTGGGTTGGGAAGATCCCCTGGAGAAGGGAAAGGTTGCCCACTCCAGTATTCTGGCCTGGAGAATTCCATGGCCTGTATAGTCCATGGGGTCGCAAAGAGTCAGACACGATTGAGTGTCTTTCACTCCACTCCAAGCAGATTTTGATAGCAGTCCCACTTTAAGATCAATAAATTATATATGGAAAATATTTGAAATTGAATTTAATATAAAATGGAATGACCATATTCTTTTTGTTTAGAAATAAGTTCTTTCTAAACATTTGAAAAATATTTTTAAAGTATTCTCAATCTCAAGTGAATTGCTTCTAGAATTCTAATGGTCCTTGAAACTGAACACTGAGATTATTGAAGTAAAAATTGCTACAGCTATGACTGACATTAGAGAAGAGAAATGGGCTCTTAAATTCAGTGGGCCAAAGCCCCATACTTCGGGACTGTCTCCTTTTGCTCGTTTCTGTGCCTATGACAGTTGTCATACTGCCAGGTCACAGTAGTCACTCACTGAGTATCTGATAGGTGAGAGGAGGTACCATAAGTGTAAAATAATGTCAACCACATTGGTGGTGGTTTAGTCTCTAAGTCGTGTCTGACTCTTGTGACCACGTGGGCTCCTCTGTCCATGGGATTTTCCAGGCAAGACTACTACGGTGGGTTGCCATTTCAAGAGTATGTATATTATTTTAATTGATTTAGATGAAAAGTTTTCTAAAATATTGCCATTCATTTGCCTTAAAAGAACATACACTAACCATATTTAAACTTTTTTTGATAACTCAAGGTCATAATTCAGTTCATTTCAGCTTGTGTTTATTTAGCACCTCCTATGTGTGATGTCCCTCCCAGCCCCTTTTGGAAACATAGATCTTTTTACCACTATACTACACAGCTTCAGATTGCTGTGTTTGGGGACTATTGGTATGAAGACTGGCATATTCCTGTGAGGGTAACTCTCTGAACCTTCCTCACTAGTCTGTACTTCTAACCTTCTGTGACTGTGAAGCTAAAATAACCATTCATACAAATATGCATATAAATTAAGCACAGACTAAGAGGCTCTTTAATATATGTAAATTCCATGAGATTTGTAGATTGTGGTTGTTCAAGGCTCCTTTTTATGCTTTTGCTTATTTCTTGAATCTTTTGAGTTGTTTTACGTGAAATGTTGCTATGAGTTTATGAAGCACACATTTCCTTTATTCCCTTTCTTAATAGTGCTTCTAGAAACAGATTCAGGTTTTACAACACCTTGGCCTTTGTTATCCAAGGACCAAGTGAGAATTAGTTGTGTCTAAAATATTAATCCTAGTGTTCTCTTCATATTATTATAGTCCACATCTTCCTTATGAACTATTTCATATTTCCCTGAGACTTGTTTTAAATTTAAGCTACAGTGGAGACTTTTAAGTGAATTTGTATTCATTTTTCAAATTCACAGTTTGAGAGACTGTGTGTGTATATTCTTAATAAAAGCTTTTGGGGTAGAGACAAATTAGAAGTATGAGATTAACAGATACAAACTGTTGTATATAAAATAGTTAAGCAACATGGATATACTTTATATACAAGGAATTATAACTATTCCTATCTTGTAATAGCCTATACTGGAGTATAATCTACCAAAATACTGAATTACTATGCTGTACACCTGAAATGAATATAATATTATAAATCAAATACACTTCCATTTTTAAAAAGTCTCCTATAAGAGGTTCATATTGATTTTCTCCTTTGTCAAAATGATATGTCCTGAGAATATCTATCATTAAAAAGCAGTATTTACAGAATATTTTAAAAATCTTATGGCTCTGATTACCAGTTAAGCTGAAAATGTAGCAAGTTCTGGGGAAAAGTCGAACTCAGTCTGTATATTATACAGAGCTGAAAGAACTAACATGTTAGATCAGCAAGGGATTCTGAGGGTCTGACATGGTTTAGAACAATAATAAAGCTAGATGAGCTTTTTAACGTATGTTAATCATGCTGCTGCTGTTTAGTCGCTAAGTCGTGTCCAGCTCTTGCAACCACATGGACTGCAGCCCACTAGGCTCCTTTGTCCATGGGATTTCCCAAGCAAGAGTACTGGAGTGGTTTGCCATTTCCTTCTCCAGGGGATCTTCCCAACCCAGGGATTGAACCTGCATCTCCTGCTTGGCAGGTGGGTTCTTTATCATTGAGTCACCAGGGAGGCCCCCGTGTTAATCATAACGGTACTGCTATTGTGTCACCGGTTACTGGTAACAGTTAGCTCCTCACATCTCTTCAGCACCTTTTTATCCTCTTTAACCCTCTGTCCTATTTGTGTGCTCAAATCTACCTGGCACCCACCTTACCATATGAGAGCAAGAAGCACCACAGTAACTAAAAAATGAAATTCCTCTATATGTACTTTGTGTTACCAGCAACATGTATACTGAGATCTTTGCTGAAGAGTCAATTAATAAAGAAACCTGAGTCATGGGTCATCTGCCATTTTTGTATTTTGGTCTACTTAATGATCCTTTTTTCTCTGAAATTATTTCTAGATTTCTTAACTGTAATGTTTGAATGTCTCTTTCCAACCCTTTTCTATTTAAGTCTTCTCCTTTTAAATGATATAAAGGTAAACAGATGAGTATGTAAGGGTGCCATTTATATTCTGTGGGAGCATAATCTTTTTTTCAAGCTGTTATCACAGCCTTAAAGAGTAAGAAAATTTTCATCATATTATCATCTGATTTCATGGATTCTTTTCATTTTTTTTTAATTCACTTGGAATTTATGGGTAAATCCCAGAAAGCTGCACAGTGGGTTTTTTTGTTGTTGTTGTTGTTTTTGTCAGTTAGAGAAGCGGCTAGTGTGAGATTAAGGACACGGGGAGTGTGGTACAAGGAAACTGGCTTGAGATGCCTATGTATTATATGCAGTTTTATTTTCTGAGTAATATCTCTGATTCAATAATCACCTTGGGTAACAGCCATACAGGTTTTCTTATTTCCTGGAAAGCCTTACTATAATTGAGAACTTTGCTAGCATATCATGTACCTTGTAATTTTATTTTCTGAAATTGTGGCGTTTGATGTCTTCATTTCCCCCATGCAACCTTTCAAAAACCTTGTATCCTCATATATCTTATTTGCTCCTACATGCTCTTCTCTATTTCAGACAATTCTTTGCAATTCACTTTTCTATTCTTCAAGTAAATCTTAAATCATTTGCAGATTTTCTAAAAGTGGAATTATCTCACTTAATGGTCTAGTATCGTGGCTTCTTGGTGAAAGACAACTTTACAGCCAGAAACTGTAAGTTCAGAATCTGTACAAATTTACACTAGAAAGCCAAAATATTTTCTCTTTGGTCCCTGAATTTCCAAAGGAAGTTAGATGCCATCAGCAAAGAAACAGAATTGATTTATTAAGCTTTGCAGTATTTTGAAAGTCTGATACAGAGTTTGTGAGGCCCAACATTGTTTTGGCCATTCTTTTTTGAGAGCTGCAGATGGGGTGGTATCTTTGCCAAGGCCTAAAAGACATAAAGATATAAATTAGAAGAGAGGAGCCTCTGTCACTAACTCTCACCAAGAGAAACATCAGATTAGAGTTGAATAGTAACTGATAACATTTTTTGCAAATAAGTTTTAAAGTGTTTTAAAACCATTTATTTTTAATGACTTAAAACTTACTAAGTCACTAAATGGAGAGGCAATGGCAACCCACTCCAGTAGTCTTGCCTGGAGAATCCCATGGATGGAGAAGCCTGGTAGGCTGCAGTCCATAGTGTCGCTAAGAGTCGGGCATGACTGAGCAATTTCACTTTCACTTTTCACTTTCATGCATTGGAAAAGGAAATGGCAACTCACTTTGTTGCTATTTACTTACAAAGAGCTGTTTTATTAGAAGGTAATGAATAATTTGGGGTTTTCTTCGTCTCAATATGCTCTATTTTTCAAGGCCTGTTGATTGCCTAAACCACAAATCCCAATGCAGAATTCCCCAGCTCACTGCTCTCACCTCAAAATCGAGAACACAGTCAGCCCTTTGCCACTGCTATTACTAGGGATCAAACAAAGCTGTTAGAAGTACTTGAGTTACTGGTGACACACTCTAGAGTTCTCCTTATACATAGTAAGTTCTTTATTCTTTGGAGTTTCCAAGAAGTGGGATGTAATATGTTTATACCCTCAACTCTATCCCTTTTGATTCATTTGTTCCTTCCAAGTTAGGCATCTCAACTACCTTTACTTCCAGAAGTAAGCTAATGGTACACAAGATTAAGCAAGAAGCTTCAAGAGAAAAGGAACCCTTTTCCAAATTTCAGGATTGCCTCATTGCAAAGAAAATTTATAGAACATTTTGTTTTATTTGAAGAGTCTAAGTATTAGAGAAAACAAAGAGGTAGGAGAAGAGCTCTCTTGAGCTCTTGAGTTTGAAGCAAGGTCTGTATTATGACCCTACTTTAGAAAAGTGCTGGCCATCCATTAAGCAACACTTTGAACAAATCAGTATATCAGGTATCTTTGGTTTGTGTTTTTTAAATCTCAGAAGAGACATAAAGATAATTCTATAGATACGATTATTTGTAAGTTAAAGAAAAAAAATCAGATACTTTATAAAACTCTTATCCTTTTAATGTGGGTGCTAGGAGTGTGTGTGTGTGTGTGTGTGTGTGTGTGTGTGTGTCTGTATTGGTCCCTTTCGGAAGATGAGAGAAAGATAGCAGACATGAGACAGACATAGTTCTACCCATCCTCTTTTTCTACAGAGAAGCTGTAATAGCTTGGAAACAGAACATAAATTCACGTGGGGATTTTAAATAAAAATAGAGAGGGAAGACCAAGGGGAAAGAATGCTATTAAAATAACTTTGGGTATCTCGGGACTCCTACCAGGAATCCTACAGGTCTTTTGATTCAGGTACAGAAGCAGTAACATTAAGGGAGGTCAAGGTGCTGTTCTGTTGCAAAGAGGAGACTTTCCGTAGGTCTGTGCATCCCTCGTCAGCCCATGGTGAACCAGTGCCAAGTCCACTACCAGCCACTGGGCTTCACCGGGCCTGTGCATTCTTTCTTGTTCCTCCGGCTCTGCCTGCATGCTGGTGGGCCTGGCTCTGCCAGAATGTTCATTCTGTTGCTGTGGAAAGACCTGCAGTTTCAACAGTTGCAAATCCTGTTACGGGAATAGCACTGAGCCTAACTGGGGGAAGGGCGAACCTCCTGTGCCTCTTACGTTGAGCCTGAATATTCAAGAGTCATTCAAAACATCATTCTCCATTTATTATTCTGTTGGCTTCATGGGTGCTTCCGTAGGACAGACATAGGTGAGGAACATGGAGAAACTGCCAAAACCCAGGGGGAAAGAAAGTGAGAGAGATTCCATGCTGCCTGAGTCAGCTGTAATGGGTAGAAAGCCTAAAGATCTTTTTTCTTCAGTGATCATCATTTGTTTTCATTTGTTCCCATAGTTATCTTCCACTGTCCAATTGTTATTTTTGTACTACTTTTTTAAAAAGCATCAGTGAGTGAGCCTTAAGAAGCAAAGAAGATTGAGGTGCTCTACCAGACTCTGAGAAAATTCAAAGTTTGCGACTAAGGTCCCACCTCTGAGCTCATGTTTTTGTTTTGTTTCTAACCTGTATTTGGCTGATGATCTGACACTAGATGCATTGTAACCATTGGAAAGGCAGTACAATCTCTTGCTTCCTAGATTGCCACTGGCATTTTTGCCTGTTGTTAGAGTAACCACTGGAGAAGCAATGGCACCACACTCCAGCACACTTGCCTGGAAAATCCCATGGATGGAGGAGCCTGGCAGGCTACAGTTCATGGGGTCGCTACGAGTCGGATACAACTGAGTGACTTCACTTTCACTTTTCACTTTCATGCATTGGAGAAGGAAATGGCAACCCACTCCAGTGTTCTTGCCTGGAGAATCCCAGGGACGGGGGAGCCTGGTGGGCTTTCGTCTATGGGGTTGCACAGAGTCGGACACGACTGAAGTGACATACCAGCATACCAGCAGAGTAACCACACTTTTCCTTGAGTTTCTGGTGTTTTATCCATTTTGAACGAAGAGGAGAAGGGACAAGAAGGAATTGATGATAAAGAGATGATGCCTGAAAATGGAAAGTTCACAGATGAAAGTGCAGTACGTGTGACCTTCTGGCTCAGGCCAGGTGGTTGGGTGTGGGTGTCCTGTGTGCCCCCATGCAGTTAGCATTGCAGTGGTAATTCTCCCAATGTAGCCACTCTGGAGTACTGTTCCTTGTTTTTCTATAGTGCTTGTCAGAATGCTATGACAACTGGCTGGTTTTATGCAAACAGAGCCTGGCTCTCAAGAGACAGTGTGTCTGAAAGTCAAACATGGATGGCAGCCATTGGCATGCAAAGGAGTCAGAAGCCACAGATTGTTTTCTCGTTGGATGAACAGCTTAAAGCAACGTAAAGTTAATTGAAGAATTCCTTGAAAGTGAAGTCAGACTAAAAGAAATGCTCTAAGTCTATAATTTACTAAATGTGAAAGGTCTGTAAGTGGTGGTGAGACTAAAAGAGTTTTTTGGGGGAAAAGAACATTTTTGTAAACAGATCTGGTTTGTATTATTGCCTAGGCAGTTTTAATTATTTGCTCTAATAATGTATTGAATAGATCTGCAGAAGAATCTCTAATTAGGTAAATCTTGATTTATGGAGTTGGCCTCATGTAAACCATGATGTCATAGTGTGCTGCAGAAAATTATAGGCCTGGTCTTACTGTTGAAAACTATTATTTCTACCTAGGACTGCTCACACTCTGCATGTCTTACTCTTACAAAACCAAAGCATCTGGGGTTCTTGTTCTCAATGCTCCTTGCCCAAGTAAATTCAACTAACATTATTACTCATTAATTTATCAAATAGATAATTTTAAAACTTGAGAATGCAAGGGCGGAGTTGAGTTACTAACTTTTTACAGTTAGTAACTTTTAACTAAAATCTACTAAGATTTCTAGTTAAAGAAATCTTTACTTGGAAAGATAGTAGGGATGAACCTGCGACTCTCTGAAGAAGTGGATCAAGGACGTGCCAGACTGTCAGAAGTAGTGTCTGTGTCCATCCGCCCCTGCTTCACACGACCCTAACGCAGTCTTCCACTTTCCCTCTCCCTCCCTAACCAGTTACTGGAAAGCTATTTCAGTGTCATCGTTGCCTACTTCATCTGGTTTTAAATAAGAGCATGGGGACTTGGTAACATTTCTCCATGGTTCTTATTCTTTTTTCAATTGTAGTAGAAACCCTGATGTAGGGTCAAGACCTTTTCTTCAATTATAGATCTGCTGATTATAATTTCCTAACATTTTTCTTGCATTAATTATACCTTACTGATTGCATTTTCTGTGGTTACCCATACCAATTTTGTAAAGTAGAAAAAGGCTTTAGAAAGAATCCTAGATTTTTACAATTCATTTTCCGTTCTTTTAGAATTGTCTGACCTATATCTGCCTTGATAGCCATTTTAAGTGATTTGCCTTTATCAGGTCTTCTCAGTTACTCAGTGTAGTTTGTGTGGAAAACAACTCTGCCTTTCACTGTCATGTTTCATCAAATTACATAATACTTGATTAAGTTATGTAATTGCAAGTTCAACAGGCATTACCAGTCTTGCAAGCAAACACCACTCTTTAAACAGTTGGAAGAAGTTGCAGGGGGCTCACTGGAGAATAGCCTTCTAACCTCCAGCATTCAGTATGTGTGGGCTCGGCCCTGAGTTAAACAAAAGGACCAAATTTCATAAGTGGCGCTCTAACAATTGCACCCATCTCACACGCTAGTAAAGTAATGCTCAAAATTCTCCAAGCCAGGCTTCAGCAACATGTGAACTGTGAACTTCCTGATGTTCAAGCTGGTTTTAGAAAAGGCAGAGGAACCAGAGATCAAATTGCCAACATCCACTGGATCATCAAAAAAGCAAGAGAGTTCCAGAAAAACATCTATTTCTGCTTTATTGACTATGCCAAAGCCTTTAACTGTGTGGATCACAATAAGCTGTGGAAAATTCTGAAAGAGATGGGAATACCAGACCACCTGACCTGCCTCTTGAGAAACCTATATGCAAGTCAGAAAGCAACAGTTAGAACTGCACATGGAACAACAGGCTGGTTCCAAATAGGAAAAGGAGTATGTCAAGGCTGTATACTGTCACCCTGCTTATTTAACTTATATGCAGAGTACATCATGAGAAACACTGGGCTGGAAGAAGCACAAGCTGGAATCCAGATTGCCGGGAGAAATATCAATAACCTCAGATATGCAGATGATGCCACCCTTATGGCAGAAAGTGAAGAGGAACTGAAAAGCCACTTGATGAAAGTGAAAGAGGAGAGTGAAAAAGTTGGCTTAAAGCTCAGCATTCAGAAAACGAAGATCATGGAATCTGGTCCCATCACTTCATGGGAAATAGACGGGGAAACAGTAGAAACAGTGTCAGACTTTATTTTTGGGGCTCCAAAATCACTGCAGATGGTGACTGCAGCCATGAAAGTAAAAGACGCTTACTCCTTGGAAGGAAAGTTATGACCAACCTAGATAGCATATTCAAAAGCAGAGACATTACTTTGCCAACAAAGGTCCGTCTAGTCAAGGCTATGGTTTTTCCAGTGGTCATGTATGGATGTGAGAGTTGGACTGTGAAGAAAGTTGAGTGCTGAAGAATTGATGCTTTTGAACTGTGGTGTTGGAGAAGACTCTTGAGAGTCCCTTGGACTTCAAGGAGATCCAACCAGTCCATCCCAAAGGAGACCAGTCCTGGGTGTTCATTGTAAGGACTGATGCTAAAGCTGAAACTCCAGTACTTTGGCCACCTCATGCGAAGAGTTGACTCATTGGAAATGACCCTGATGCTGGGAGGGATTGGGGGCAGGAGGAGAAGGGGACGACAGAGGATGAGATGGTTGGATGGCATCACCCACTCGATGCACATGAGTTTGGTGAACTCTGGGAGTTGGTGATAGACAGGGAGGCCTGACGTGCTGCGATTCATGGGGTCGCAAAGAGTCGGACATGACTGAGCGACTGAACTGAACTGAACTGAAGGTATGAAAACTTCTGTATCTATGCTCTTCACATTGTCTTCATTTTACAGACAAGACCTGGCCTAGTTACAGGACTTTTGCAAGGTCACGAAACTAGATGGAAGCCAAGCTGGGTATCCTGACTCCCAAGCCATGGTTTTCCTATGACAGCAGAGGAGAACTGATATCCAAGTGTTTTGTTGTGCTTGTCCTTCTGCTGGCTGAATGCAGCTTTATAAAGTGCAGTTTGATTTATTACCACAAAGTATCTGTCTTGACACTTATTTTACCCATAGTTTTGGGGTTACTGATTAGCACATGTTTTTCTTTAAATTCTCCTTGATATCAAAAATGATCCTTCTTTATTATAGGGAGATAATCCATGTCATGAGATTTATTGTTTCTGTGTCTAAATGACCATAATTAGCTAAGAGAGAGAGAGGCTGTGGGGAAGAATTTTCCTGGCAGGACTTATCCTCCTCCCCAATCTACATCCCTGTCCTGTTCATGGCTGCTTTTGTGAGACAAAGCTGCTTTGGGGTTTAGGCAGGGCAGTGAGGTTTATATTATTTGATCTCTTTCACAAACCATATATGCTGACTTTTCTAATATCAAATAGGAAAGTTTTTTTTAATCACTTTCCTTTTCCCCACCCTTCCTTCCAGTGCTTCCCTCCTGCCCCACCCCCTATCAGGAAAGATTTGATGTTGCCTAGAGTCAAAATGTGCTTAGAACTGAGCAGCTAAAAATAAAACCATTAGATGAATATGAAGAAAGGGGAAAATGTTGTATTCAACCCCCAAGTTAGTATTATTGTTTTAGTTATTATTAAACATTACATTTAGCTCTGAGCTTCCTGATAGATAAAGCAAAAGAAGATATTTGGGGTCACATTATTTTTATTTTCTAAAGCATATAGCTTTAGCAAATGTAGCAGGTCTTGCACAGAGACTTTGTTACCAGGCAATTTATGCTAAGCCAATTTTGCCAACAAGGGTCCATATGGTCAAAGCTATGGTTTTTCCACTTGTCATGTGTGGATATGAGAACTGGACCATAAAGAAAGCTCAGTGCCAAAGAATTGATGCTTTTGAACTGTGATGTTGGAGAAGACTCTTGAGAGTCCCTTGGACTGCAAGGAGATCCAACCAGTCTATTCTAAGGAAATCAGTCCTGAATATTCACTGGATTAATGCTGAAGCTGAAGCTCCTTTACTTTGACTACCTGATGTGAAGAACTGACTCACTGGAAAAGACCCTGCTGCAGGGAGTGATTAAAGGCAAGAGGAGAAGGGGACAACAGAGGATGAGATGGCTGGATGGCTTCACTGACTCAATGGACATGAATTTGAGTAAACTCTGGGAGTTGGTGATAGGCAGGGAGGCCTGGTGTGCTGCAGTCCATGGGGTCGCAAAGAGTCAGACACAACTGACTGACTGAATTGAACTGAATGAAATAGGTAATCATCATAGAACATGTTTATGGTGAATCTAATTTACAAATAAAGAGAAAATATTCATAATTTATATCTTAAATATGAGGCGGCCTTATAAATGTATGTTGCATTGAGTAAAGATCATATTGATGCATTTAAATAAATTAATCTTACTCTTGTATGGTCAAATTCTGAAATATGATCGTTTTGAAATTGTAATTTATGGATAGAGTGAGATGTGGTACTTGACCTGGTATGGTTCAGGACCATATGAACCAGAGTCACAGCCGGGCACTGGAGCCATGGCCAGTCAAGTGAGTGGGATTTAGACTTGAAGCCAGAATATGCAGAAGAGGGTTTTCTTCAAGGACCTTCTCTTTTCACTGAGAAGAGAGACAGAGGGTAGACCTCTGTCCCAGTTTGCTGTCAAATCACTAATGGAGGGGAAAGCTAGAATAAGAGGTGTGCTGTTTATACCCTGTTTTTAAATAAATACTTTCTCAAAACTTCACTTTCTTCAGTCAGAATTATGGGCAAGTTTATGGAGTATTTTTGTGACAGTAGAGTTATGAGAGAACTTTGGGCAGGGGTCCCAAACCCAAGCTGTCTGCAGCAGTCAGGCTGGCCCAAACAGCTGCTCGTACAAAAGGCCAGGTTGAAGACAACAGGGAGTAAGACCTATATGTACCAAAGGGCCAGTGGCCCCTCTCCAGGGACCAGCGGCTTCCCAGCTCCAGCTGATTTTTGTCTTGTGAAAAGCACAGATAGACCATTGACCACATCTTCTAGTGTTTTGGGAGAAGATGGAAGTGTGGATTATTAAACCTTCTGATTTTGAATGTTGGCAACTCCTTTCTTCCACTTGCTTAAGCCAGAAACTTTTTAGTTGTCCTTGACTCCTCTCTTCCTTTCAAAACCCACATCTAATCCATCTGGAAATCCTGTTGGCTCTTCCCTCAAAATATATTCAGAATCTGATCACTTGTTAGTGATTTCCTGTTGCACTACTGTAGCCCAAACCGCCATCATCTCTCTCCAGGGTTACTGCAGTAGGCTCCCAGCTTTTTTTCCATCCATGCTTTCTCTCTTACATTCAGAGGGATCTATGTACTGAAGCACAACTCAGATCATGTTGCTCCTCTGCTCACAACCCTCTGGCTTCCCGTCTCACTCAGAATGAAAGCCAGAGTTCTCCAGTGCCCCATGAGGCTCTCTGATGTCATCTCTGCAGCCACAGTGGCCTCCTGCCAGTTTTGCTCAAATATACCAACTCATTACCTCATCAAGACCTTCACCCTTGCTGTTCCCTTGCCTGGAATGCTCTTTCCTCAGGTATTTCCATGACCCATTCATCCCTTCCAACGCTTTTCTGAAATGTCACCTTCTCCATGAGGCCTTCCTTGGCCACACTGTCTAAACTGTTGCCGCACACAGACTCACACCCTTCCTTTTCCCCCTTGGCTTTGTTTTTAGCACATATCATGATCTAATGCACTACACATTTTTCTTATTTATTACCTGTCTTCCACATGAGACTGTAGGTTCCAAAAGGATAGGAACTTTGTATATTTTTGTGTTCTTGGTCCCTGCTGTATAGTTAGCATTAAGAAAAGTGCGTCAATAAATGGTAGATGCTCAATAAATGTTTGATAAATAAATGAATCTTAAAAAGACAACAACTTTTTCAACTTCTCAGTTCAGTTCAGTCACTCAGTCATGTCCGACTCTTTGTGACCCCATGGACTGCAGCACGACAGGCCTCCCTGTCCGTCACCAACTCCCAGAGCTTTCTCAGACTCATGTCCATTGAGTCAATGATGCCATCCAACCATCTCATCCTCTGTCATCCCCTTCTCCTCCTGACCTCAATCTTTCCCAGCATCAGGGTCTTTTCCAGTAAGCCAGTTCTTCATATCAAGTGGCCAAAGTATTGAAGTTTCAGCTTCAGCATCAGTCCTTCCAATGAATATTCAGGACTGACTTCCTTTAGAATAGACTGGTTGGATCTCCTTGCAGTCCAAGGGACGCTCAAGAGTCTTCTCCAACACCACAGTTCAAAAGCATCAATTCTTCGATGCTCAGCTTTCTTTATAGTCCAACTCTTACATTCATACATGACTACTGGAAAAACAATAATTTTGACTAGATGGACCTTTGTTGGCAAAGTAATGTCTTTGCTTTTGAATATGCTGTCTAGGTTGGTCATAGCTTTCCTTCCAAGGAGCAAGCATCTTTTAATTTCATGACTGCAGTGACCATCTGCAGTGATTTTAGAGCCCCCCAAAATAAAGTCTGTCACTGTTTCCATCTGTTTGCCCTGATGTGATGAGACCAGATGCCATGATCTTCGTTTTTGCATGTGGAGTTGTAAGCCAACTTTTTCACTCCTCTTTCACTTTCATCAAGAGGCTCTTTAGTTCTTCGCTTTCTGCCATAAGGCTGGTGTCATCTGCATATCTGAAGTTATTGATATTTCTCCCTGCAATCTTGATTCCAGCTTGTGCTTCATCCAGCCTTGCATTTCTCATGATGTACTCTGCGTATAAGTTAAGTAAGCAGGGTGATGATATGCAGCCTTGACGTACTCCTTTCCCGATTTTCAGCTTCTGGCCAGACAAAACTCTTAAGTGGGCCAAACACAGGTCGTCTTCTGACGCAGGGTCAAGAAGAGAGAGCAGTTCTTCAGCTGCATGTAGTGGCTTGGGGACAGGCTTCATGACTACGTCACACCTGCCCTGCCCAGAAAACAACAGAAGAGTCCCTCATCCCTGCACACTGTGTCCTCCTGCTCCACCCTGCTGAACTCAGTGCTTGCTTCTTATTTTACCCTCAACACTGTTTGTCCTGATGCACTGCTGTTTATAATCTAGAAAATGATAAGTGGATTAGTTCAGCTTCCTATGTGAACTTACAAACCTCTGAAGGTAGGAAACATTTAAACAGGTTTACTTGCATTTTCACAACAGAGTTTAGAGTTGTACAAGCAATGATTAAGAGAAGGAGCACCACGAACAGAGTGCGTGCTAAGTCTCTTCAGTCTTATCCGACTCTTTGTGACCCTATGGACTGTAGCCCACCAGGCTTCTGCGTCCATTGGATTCTCCAAGCAAGAGTACTGGAGTGGGTTGCCATGCCCTCCTCCAGGGGATCGTCCCAGGATCAAACCCATATCTCTTATGTCTCCTGCATTGACAGGCAGGTTTCTTACACTAGAGCCACCTGGGAAGCCCACAGGAACAGAGGGAAAATCATATATAAAAACACAGAGGCAGAAAAAAGTTTGATTCTTTGGAATAGATCAAGTGAAACTTAGAGTAAGTAGGGAGTGAAGGAGAAAAGGTACAGGAAAAGGTATTGGAGAGGCTGCTGCTGCTGCTAAGTCGCTTCAGTCGTGTCCGACTCTGTGTGACCCCATAGACGGCAGCCCACCAGGCTCCACCGTCCCTGAGATTCTCCAGGTAAGAACACTGGAGTGGGTTGCCATTTCCTTCTCCAATGCATGAAAGTGAAAAGTGAAAGTGAGGTCGCTCAGTCGTATCCGACTCTTAGCGACCCCATGGACTGCAGCCTACCGGGCTCCTCCATTCATGGGATTTTCCAGGCAAGAGTACTGGAGTGGGGTGCCATTGCCTTCTCCGTATTGGAGAGGCAGGCAGGGTCAAATCTTACAGACTGTGATAAGGAGTTTAGATTCTTTGGCTCACTGGGAAGACTCAAAACTCATTACATTACTATAAACTGTTCATAATGGTAATTTCTTTGATGCAACTTTTACTGAAGTATGGCATATTTATATCCTGGTGATATTTTTCAAACAAGTCAGTCAATTGTTAGCAGTCATTTTATTACCTAGACTCCATTCGTTTTGCTTTAAAAAAAATTGTTTTTGAACTTAAATAGCTGAGAAAATATTGTTTATGTTCACATTTATAACTAAAATATTGAAGTTAATTTTTAAATATCTTACTTACATAACTAAATGTATTTATTTAGCAAAAAAAATAATAAACTCGGTTTTAGTTATATAACACTGTAGATATGGGTTATAATGGTTGTTTAGTAGAGGAAGGTTCCCCAGACACGTTTAATCTTTTTAACTATACCCACTCTAGTTACAAAAAGAAAATGCTGAATAGTCATTCTCTTGTTGCATTTGCAACCTTTGCCAAGCTACTATCATATTAAAATATACAGCATTTTTGCTTCCAAAAATTTTTTTATATATATATTTAGACTATACCAAATGTACATTGTCATTTTTATAAAAAGTATAGCATTTCTTTGAGCTCACAGTTTATTCTGACCCATATGTTCTCATCACGAAAAAAGAGTCAAATCAAATATTGAGCAGTTTACTAACAGTCTATTGAAGACTGAAGATGTTTTTAGTTTTGTTTAAGAACAGTAAAACATTTCTCATGATCTTTTGTTTGTTTTTGTTTTTTAACTTCAGGATTTTCCAAGCCAGACTAAGCTACATGGAGGGTTTTGTAGTTTGGCCTTGGCTATTGAGTAACTATAAAAGGGAAAATTCTGAATCATGGTAGCATTGAGATATAGAAAATGTATGAAATAGGAACTCTGATTAGAGAATTCAAGCTATCGGTAATCTGGAAAGCTGAGGTAAAGACAAAGTGTTAGGATGAAATTTAGAAAGCGTTGGAATATACAGAGGCAGCCCAGGTTTGACATAAATAAAAAATGTAAGAAGAAAGTCTACAGCTCTTTGTATCTTTCATTTCTATAGCATAAGGTGCACATTATAGACGCAGGGAAATTCAGAGCTGTAAAAGACCAGAGAGAACTGGAAAAGACCTTATTTTACAGTGAGGAAACTGAGGTCCAGAGAGCACCAAAGACTTGCTCAGTGTCACACAACTAGAGTTAATGGAGACTGAATTTGGAATTTGGAACTCCTATTTTCTATTTTAGTATTATTTTATCTACTTTATTGTGCATTTTTGGACTGTGTTATCACTGGAGTTGTACCAAAATGGAGTGAGTTGGTATGAATGAGGAAGGGTAGAAATGAATAATGAGGTAGAAACTGAAAAATGGCTACCTGACATGCATGTTGACTTTCCATGAAGGAAACTTGGGTTCAGAGTCCTTTAAGAACTTTTCCAACTCTATTTTAATAAGTGTGGATGATTTTAATAATATTTGTAGCAGAGTAATTATTCGTCCTCCCAACTTACAAAAATTCCTATTCATTCTCATCCATGCTTGTGTCATTCACTGTAGCCTTTTCTCAGAACCTGCTTTCCCTTTGAGAACACCTGTTCCAAAGTGACTTAGTAATGCAGTGTGACCAGAAAGAATGCCAAGGCTCCCTGCTCTGTTCACCACTTTTAATGATGAGTAGTCATTGTACCCATAACTCTAACCTTTTATATTAAACTAGTATCCAATAATTAATGATTTTTTCTATTACACAAATATGAATTGGCTGGATAGTTAGCAAAATGAAAATCTATGCAATGAAATCAGTCACCTCTCCTACTCTATAGCAAGGAATTGGAATAATAAAAAGTTTTGGGTATTTCATAATCCAATAATGTAAAATATATTTTTTAAATAGATGATGGTAAAAATCTCTTTACTGTGCAGTTATATAGCCTAATCTTGGCTTAGGAATGAGAATGTGTAGATTCTAATTGCTGTAGAAAATGCATGAAATAGGAACTCTGATTAGAAGTGTATTTGGCATTTGATGATATCTGTGTGAATGTACATATCTCTGCATACTGCTCTACTGTGAATATAAAGTTACCTCTCTTCATCCCATCACCATCCCTTTGTCCAGATTTAGCTCCGTTTTTCTGCTATAATTTAGAAGATATTTTCTCAGGTATCAACATTTTCAGACTATGAGGATAACAGTCATATTTATAAAAGGGAATTTCCAGAAAGTTTCATATGCCCTAAGTATTGCCATAATACAGTAGAGACCAAGGTGAATTGTAAATATGTGATTGGGGACTTATCTCTATAGGCTTAAAACTGAGTTTTAAACTTCCGTCCCATAGTCCTCTGGGAATACCTCATTTCCTTGGATTTTGCTGACCCTGGATTGATTTGGGGGAATGGAGTAAGGGAGGGGATGAGGGTAATATTTCATATATTATCCTGGTGATTCTATAAGGCAGTGAAGGACTAACTTTCTTCCCAAACAAACTGAACTCAGCAAAAGAGAAGTCATGTTATAGGTCTAGGAAAGTTGAGTACATAATTGTTCAGAATAACCATAAAAATAAAACCTGAGACCCATGTCTCATGGTTCCTATGCCAATTCTTTTTAATGTTCCATTCCACCCTTACTGAAAAGTCAGGCTAGGCTCTATTGCCTTACTTTCCAAGGCTGACTAGACAGGGAGGTCAAGCTTATGTGTATTTGTCTCACTTTCTTTCAGGAGAAAGATCCCCTATGTCAGTGTCAACAAACTTCAGCTGTAAAAGGTCAAATGTAAATATTTTAGGCTTTGCCAGCCATATGGTCTCTATAACAACTGCTCACCTCTATCACTGTAACACAAAAGCAACCACAGATAATATGTGAACAAATGAGCATGGATGTGTTCCAATAAAACTTTATTTATGGTCACTGAAATTTCAGTTTTGTATATTTCTCACATGTCAGGAAGGATTATTTGATTTTTTTTCTCAACTGTTTAAAAATGTAAAAATCATTCTTGTGGGCTATACAAAAAAAAGATTGTGAGCCAGGTTTTGAACCACTAGCCACAGTTTGCTAACCCCTGCCCTTGGGGAATAAATAATAAAATACAAGGAAGACTATAGGTGTTAAAACATGAAGAGACAAAATATGGTACCTGAAGGACAGATGATTTAAATGTCGTCAGGGAAATGACGGACAACTATGCATATATGGAGATGCCCTGACCCTTGATTCTATTTTAGGTAATCTTGGTTGGTATTTGGTCAAATTCCAGGTTGGTTATTTTGATTTACTCTCTTATGATTTGTGAAAGACAGGTTTTAACTGGCCTTAGAGAAGAAAGGCAGAAATAAGAAGAGAGCATGTGACTTAGAGTTTACCATAAGGTATGCAGCTCCAGTAGACCATTTTATTAGGAATGGCAGCTGGTGGTTTTCATTATTGGTGAATCATTGTGAAATCTGTCTGAGGCAGGGAGGAAACAGCTAAGTGTATTATTCTTTAGCAGAAACTAATTCATGACACTGTAAAGCTCTCACAGAATATGTTTTCTACTGTGTTGAAAGAACCCATAAAAATCTCTATTTTAATGACATAAAAACTATACTGATTAAATTTAAATTGAAAAATCTTGTAAACTCAAAATCATAAAGGTATGAGTGATTTACACGCAGTTGAATACAGCTTTTCTTGCTCTGTAGGTCAGCTTACTGATAGCAGTTGCATAGATGGTAATGTACTTATTACAACGAAGGAGCATCAATTTTATGATAATGATAATACAATTACCTTTTTTTTGAGCTGCTGCTACTACCTACTGCTACCTAACATACATTATCTCATTTATTCCCACAACAACCCTGCAAGATGGTATTACTCCCCTATTGAAGATGAAATTGAGCCCAGGCCACACCAAAACGAAGTAGCAGGGCCAAATCTTTGTCTCCCTAACACAAAAATTGATGCTGTTTCCACCGCACCAGTACCATGATAAGAAATGGTGTCCAAAAAGAACGGAATTTGGAAAAACCATCCTCAACTCTGTTGTTGACTATTATTATTTCATACCAGTTTTACCCTGCATGGTTATTGTACAGTAATAGAATGATTTCAGCCCCTTAAAACCTTCAGAAATCAAACCAATTGTGTCTTTTAACATTTGTGTTCTGTGTGTCCATTTATCGCTCTCAGCTCTTAGGCAGGCTGCAGCCTTGAACTATTCACTGTCTGAACTTGCCCTCAAAGAATTCTTCTCCCACCCTACCTCTATCAAGTGACAGCCAATGAAAAACCCACAGGCTCGGCAGCTGCAGCTCTGGAAAGCTTCCATCAAAACCCTCATTCCCACATCCCCTTTGAAAATCACAGTTCCTAGAGCTTGCTGTTATCTTGAAGGTTATGACTAATGCTTGTAACGTTGTAAAACTTCCACTGCAAAACACTGTCTGCAAGACCAGGATTCCTTAACTTGAGCTCTGTGTTAACTTTTCCACACCAGGACATTTACTGCTCCTCAACTGCTAGACCCTAAATTTTTACCCAGTAATCTGGAGAGAGTATTTCAGTACTAGGATGAGAGTATTTCAGATATTCAGTAGGAAAATTGGAAAGCTTGATGAATTTCTGATAGTACCTCTTTGACAGATTAGAATTAAATAAAAATCCCTGGTGTACCGAGAATATCAGGTGATTTAGCCCTCTTCTCATCCCTCTCAGTTTTATTCTTTCTATGAATTGTGTTCAGGATTCTGCTACCCAGTATACGTGTCTCAGAGCAAGCAATTTCATTTTCTCTGAATGTGGCGATATAGTACAAAAGTAGCTGTTTTTTGTGTGACTGAATGAAACCAAAATCCAGTTTTTAGCAGTCTTTTCATATGTGAATCATGTTATTTAATCCAGATTTCTTTGAAACTACAACCAGACATACAGTATGGATATTCGGTTGAAGAAATATGGTTGCTGTTATTCACCCTGCCATACTTTATTTTGCTTACATTAATAACATTAATACACTTAAGAAAAAAAATATATTTGCATCATCATCTGTTGAAATTGGCAAGACTGGCTGCTGGTGATTACAGACACAAAACTCCATCAGGAGATAATTTCCTGATCTGTATGTATCACAACATTGATTTTTCTAGACTGTCCCACTAGTATGTCAAGGAAAGCAGGGAGGAAAAAAAAGCTGCAGCCAGGAGACAAATATGTGCTAATGTACCACTTACTGCTGGAGAAAATCTATGCTCATGGCAGCAATAAGAAGTTATTTGGTCTGTATTTATTTAAAATGTGCAAGCTACAGAATGTGAGCCTTCTGATTGTACCCAGACATAATGAAAAGAATTCACTAGCATTTTAACACTAGCTTTTGTAAGGAATGCACCTTTTAAATCAACATTGGATAAAAGGTTGTCATTTAGTTTCAGAACCCTAAAAGGTTCTTTCTGTTGCTTGAATAAAGGAAAAAATGATTGGGGGCCTCAAATCCCATCTGAATTGGCTATTCTTGGTCACTTAAGTATATTTCCTTATCAATCAAACTAAGCAGACGTGTTGTTTTAAATTTAACAGAAAATATTGACTAGTAAGTCAGTTCAGATTTATGGTGGATAAACCCTTATATTCAAAACCAGCTTTCTTGAAGTTATGTTGATCAAGAATATCAGTGTCAGTTTTCCTAATGGGAAGGAGTGCCATGCTTTACAAGCCAAGACTTCCTGTTAAATAAGCAGCCTCAGGAGAATGTCCACACTCATCAGTGTCTGTATGTGTGTGTGTGTGTGTGTGTGTGTGTGTATCGGTCTGAGGTGGGTTTTTTCACCCTAGAGTAAGGTATCTAAATGACTGTAGTTTTCTATTTTCTGGTTTAATGTTTTGACTATCAATTATTTAAATTATATACACACACACACACGCATACATACATACAGTGGAATATTATTCATCCATAAAAAATAAAGAATGAAATAATACCATTTGCAACAACATGAATGGATCTAGAGATTAAAGTGAGGCAGACAGAGAAAGACAAATATTGTATAATATCACTTATGTATGGAATTTTTTAAATGACCCATATTAGTAAGATTATGCTCAAATTCCTTCAAGTTAAGCTTCATCAATATGTGAACTGAGAAATTCCAGATGTACAAGCAGGATTTAGAAAAGGCTGAGGAACCAGAGACCAAATTGCCAATATCTGCTGGATCATGGAAAAAGCAAGAGAATTGCAAAAAATGCCAAATCTACTTTTGCTTCATTGACTACACTAAAGCCTTTGACTGTGTGGTTCACAACAAACTGTGGATAATTCTTAAAGAGATGGGAGTAGCAGACCACATTACCTGCCTCCTGAGAAATCTGTGTGCAAGTCAAGAAGCAACAGTTAGAACCAGACATGGAACAATTGATTGGTTCAAAATTGGGAAAGGAGTATGTCAAGTCTGTACATTGTCACCCTGCTTATTTAACTTATATGCAGAGTGCATCATGTGAAATGTCAGGCTGGATGACTCAAAAGCTGGAATAAAAATTGCCAGGAAAAATATCAACAATCTCAGATATGCAGATGATACCACTTTAATGGCAGAAAGTGAAGAGGAACTAAAGAGCCTCTTGATGAAGGTGAAAGAGGAAAGTGAAAAAGCTGGCTTAAAACTCAACATTCAAAAATCAAAGCCCATGGCATCCAGTCCAATCACTTCATGGCAAATAAATGGTGAGAAGGGGAAAGTAGTGACAGATTTTATTTTCTTGGGCTCCAGAATCACTGCAGACATTGACTGCAGCCATGAAATTAAGACACTTGCTCCTTGGAAGGAAAGCTATGACAAACCAAGACAGCATATTAAAAAGCAGACCCATCATTTTGCAGACAAAAGTCCGTATCGTCAAAGCTATGATTTATCCAGTAGTCATGTATGGATGTGAGAGTTGGACTATAAAGAAGTCTGAGCACCAAAGAATTGATGCTTTCAAACTGTGGTGCTGGAGAAGACTCCTGAGAGTCCCTTGGACTGCAAGGAGATAAAACCAAGCAATCCTAAAGAAAATCCACCCTGAATATTCATTGGAAGGGCTGATGCTGAAGCTGAAGCTCCAGTACTTGGGCCACCTGATGTGAAGAGCTGACTCACTGAAAAAGACCCTGATGCTGGGAAGGACTGAAAGCAAAGGGAGAAGGGAACGTCAGAGGGTGAGGTGGTTGGGTGGCATCACTGACTCAATGGACATGAGTTTGAACAAACTCTGGGAGAAATGTTTGTTTATACCTGTAACATAAAAATCTGTGCTTCAAGATTCGATGAACTCTTGGAAAGCATTGTCTACCTCCTAGTGGTTGTGGAAGCATTTTCCCTGCAAAAAGTCACTGAGATGCTTAAAGAAGTGGTAGTCAGTTGGCAAGAGACCAGGTGAACATGGCAGATGAGGCAAAATTTCATAGCCATATTTGTTCAACTTTTGAAGTGTTGGTTGTGCAATGCACAGTGGGGTGTTTTCATGTAAAAGAGTTGGGCCCATTACATTGATTGATACTGGCTACAAGCTTTGCAGTTTTCAGTGCATCTCATTGATTTGCCAAGCTTACATCTCAGATGTAATGGTTTCGCCAGGATTCAGAAAGCTATAGTGGATCAGACCATTGACAGACCACCAGACAGTGACCATGACCTTTTTTGGGTACAAGTTTGGCTTTAGGAAGTACTTTGGAACTTCTTGGTCCAACCACTGAGCTGGTCATCAATGACTGCCATGTAAAATCCACTTTTTGTCCCATGTCACAATCCAAGGAATTGTTCATTGTTGTTGCATGGATGATTTTTCTGATTTGTGGTCAGCTCATGAGGCACCCACTTATCAAGCCTTTTCACCTTTCCAATTTGCTTCAAATGCCACATGACCGTAGAGTGGTAGACATTGAGTTTTTCAGCAATTTCTCACGTAATTGTAAGAGAATCAGCTTCGATGATCCTCTCAGGTGGTCATAGTCAACTTCCAATGGCTGGCCACAACACTCCTCATTTTCAGGGCTCTCATTTCCTTTGCAAATGGTTTCTTCTTGAACCACCATTGCACTGTATATTCATTAGCAGTTCCTGGGCCAGATGGGTTGTTGATGTTGTGAGTTGTCTCCACTGTTTTATGACCCATTTTGAAATCAAATTTTAAAATTGCTATAATTTGCTTTTTGTGTAACATCATTTCCATGCTACTGCTGCTGCTAAGTCGCTTCAGTCATGTCGGACTCTGTGCGACCCCATGTAGACGGCAGCCCACCAGGCTCCCCCGTCCCTGGCATTCTCCAGGCAAGAACACTGGAGTGGGCTGCCATTTCCTTCTCCAGTGCATGAAAGTGAAAAGTGAAAGTGAAGTCGCTCAGTCGTGTCCGACTCTAGAGACCCCAAGGACTGCAGCCTACCAGGCTCCTCTGTCCATGGGATTTTCCAGGCAAGAGTACTGGAGTGGGGTGCCATTGCCTGCTATAAAATAAACAGCAAGTAATAAGTCATTAGCAAAAAAAAAAAAAGATGAAACGAGGTAATGCACATTAAAATGATGTAAACACAACCACATTTAAGAATGTACTCCAATGTCAAATGCCAAGCTCAACAATGCAAAACCGCGATTACTTTGCACCAACGTAGTAACATCCATGGGGAATAGTAGCATTTGAGTGGAGAGGCCTGATAGTCACACCTTAACCAAGTGATCAAAATTACACCCACCAGTAGTCAAACAGACTGACATCATGTGCCTCTTGATGTTATGCATTGAGAAAGACATCTGTGATATCCTTGTCCCCAAAAATGCATAATTAATGTTAAGAAAATATCAGACAAATGCAAAGTGAAAGATACTCTTCAAAAGTGTCAGTGTCCTGAAACACAAAGAAAAGCTGAGGAGCTATTTCAGGTTAAAACCAAAGAGAAAGGAATATTTACACGTATGTTTGATCCCAGTTTGGATCCTGCAATAGGAAAAAAGTTGCATTATTGAGATAGTTGGTAAAATTCAAGTCAGTTCTGTGAATTAAATAATAATAATGTGACTATGTAAGTCTCCTTATTTTTATTGTACTGTCATAAACTAAGTGATTACCTTTGTTCTTTGGAAATATATTTTGAAATATTTAGTGGCAAAAGGACATGATATCTGCAACTCAGATGGCTTAGGAAAACAATGTATATATAGAAAGAGAGAAAAAGAAGCAGATTTTTACCACTTGGTGAATCTGGATAGAAGATGGAAGAGCTTTTTATGCTATTCTTGCAACTTCTCTCTTAAGTTTGAAGTTGATTCAAAATTTGAAAAATTTAAATGCTAAAACAAAGCAGCTACACACATATGCATACACACAGGCACAGAGAGTTAGTTGTCTTCACTTTAAATAAAGCTAATTCAAAATACGGAAATCTGAAATTCATACTAAAAGATGAGCTAAGGAATATAAAATTTTTTCTCCCAACAAATTTGCTACAGAAATCATTTAATAATTTTTCTGTTAAAATTATAAATTTTTTAAAATGTAATGAATATAGACAATTTCCCAAACCCCATCTGTAAAGACAGGTATAGCTGCATTTCTTTTAGCTATCTTCCACTAAGAGTTGCTGTATCTGGCTGGCTTGCTTTGCGAAGCTCCTCACAACATAGAGTTGGTTCTGTATTTGTGCTTAAATGCTTTTGAAGAAAATGAGGGTGATTGATAACTTGCTCCAAAATACAGATTAAGGCTTTTGCAGAGCTAAGGCTGTACTTCAGATTTCTCTTTCCCAATTACCTGAGTAGTTTTTTTCAGGTCATTTGAATCTATGCCTTAAGAGAGCTAGCTCTGAAGTTCTTGAGTTTTCCCTTTTTTCTGTCTTCTTCTCATTAAAATATAACTGTTACAGAAATAATAAGAATAGTAATGTGATAACACATCTATTATTTTAAGGCTATTCTAAAAATATTGCTTTACTAATCACACAAAAAAAGAGTAAGACATTGTTATCCAAAAACCAATTAGCCAAGACCCCATCTTGTCTCTTACTCTTTTTTTTTTTTTTTTAAACTTATTTTCTGTTCATAGAGAATTGGGTTAGGGCGTAGCAGCAAGCAAAAACTCATCAGTCAAATGTATTTTCTTATAAACAGTTTGATTTAATTTAAAAATTAACATTGTCATAGCAAAAGATTGGAAATAAATATACTTTGATAAGGATGTTTAATATTGGCGGAATACAGTAAACAAAGACTGGAAAAGTCTTTATGTATTGATATGGAAAGATCTCCAAAGTATAATGTTAAGTCCAAAAAGCACAGACAGAGCAGTGTATATTGAGTGCTATCATTTGCATATAATAAAAGGAGGAAAGAATATGTATATGTGTATATATATACAGTATATATGTTTGACTGGGTATGAATGAAATGTCACTCAAAAGATACATACATACAAAATTGTTTGCATAAGGAAATGAGAATTTGATGCTGGGGAACAAGTTCATTAATTTCAGCATTAATGTGTGCCTAGTCGCTCAGTCGTGTCCGACTTTTTGCAACCCCATGGACTGGTTCCCTCAAGGCTCTTCTGTCCATGGAATTTTCCAGTCAAGAATATTGGAATGGGTTGCCATTTCCTCCTCCAGGGGATCTTCCTGACCCAGAGATCAAACCCACGTCTCCTGCATCTCGTGCATTGGCAGGTGAATTCTTTACCACTGAGCCACCTGGGAAGCCCAATACCATTAGTGAGAGAAAAGTGAAAGTGTTAGTCGCTCAGTCGTGTCCGACTTTTTGCAACCCCATGGACTGGGGCCCTCCAGGCTCCTCTGTCCATGGAATTCTCCGGGCAAGAATACTGGAGTGGGTTGCCATGCCCTTCTCCAGGGGATCTTCCTGACGCAGGGATCGAACCGAATCTTCGGCGTTGCGGGCAGATTCTTTACTGTCTGAGCCACCAGGGAAGCCCTATAGCATTAATAGATGTTCCTTAATACTTATAGAAGAAAATAAGAAGTGGTACTTTTCACCTCTGTTTTATTGTTGTGAAAATTGCTGTCTTAAAATGATAGTTTATCAAAAATGTCCAGCTCTTTCACTGTAATGATGTAAATCATTATGCTTTTTGTCTGATTCAATTATTCCAATTCATATATTAACTTGATTGCAAAAAAGACTGATCAGTTTTTGTTTCTTAAGTGTTTTTGGTCACAGGAGTACATCCCATGAATGAACACAAGACTCACAGGAATATTAAAAGCTGAAAAGTATAAAGCTGATTTAAGTGGGGTTCTACCAAAATACCAATTTGGTTTAATAACCCATGGGAAGTATAGGGTAAAATTTATTTCAAATTAATGTAAGGTTAGTGTAAGTAAATCAGAGAAGCCAGAGACCAAGTAAGACCTAGAAATTTTTTTAGGAATCCAGAAGACTCTAGAAGAACATCCTCCCTGGAGTTGATATTTTAATATATCACCAATTTTTTTTCAACCAAGATCTCATGCTTCCCTTAAACAGGATATTCAGTGGCACATACTAATTTTTTCCCTAATGGTTCTCTTTGTAGTTAAAAGCTTTCTTTATCAGTCCACCTGCATTTTATAAGTGGATAAATACAATTATTCCAAGCTGTCTGAATACTTCTTTTGTCTGCATCTGCCAAAATCAGTGAGAAGTAAAACCTAAGACAGCCACTGGAATAGGTAGCATCTGTTACCACTTACAACATAAAAACAAAAAGAAACTCTTCTCTTGTGGCTTATTTGCATATTTCATGGCTCTTCTGTTGTAACTCCCTCTTCTAAAAAAAAAACAAAAACATTATTCAAATAAAGATTAGTCATCCAGTTCATCAGTGGTATATAATAAAGCTTTTTCCACCTAAAATTATTTGTATAGTTCCAGTTAATAATGCTGCATTTTTATAGGGAAGACTACACAGATGTGACAGTGGTTTTAGAAACAACTTAGGTAACATCAAGAAGCATCTGTGCATTTTCCAGCAGCCTGAGGAACTAAGTAGTGATTTGTGCAGCCTTCTCTGCATCTGCTCTTTCCTCTCTTCCTTTTTTTACCATGTCCAGATGATTAATAAACTGCATTCTGACAACCATGGGGACTTGTGAGGGTTGAGAATACACACATCACCCTGTGTTGTTATCATGAAACACCTCATTGGATGCCCTATACCAGGGCACTGTGGCCTTTGGAGAGGTTGGTGGTGGGAGCTATGTGGGACTCTTAAGTCAGTAATTTCTCAGCTCATAGTCAGTGGGCTGGGTCAAGGTCCTCTTCAGTGTGAGTAAATCAGAGAAGCCAGAGACCAAATAAGACCTAGAAAATTTTTAGGATTGTACATTTAAAGAACTGATTCTTTTAACTTTGGGAAGAGAGTATAGTCTCATCTTGAGTAGTAGAGTCTCATTATATTAACATGTAAAAAGACAGTTTTAACAGCCATTTTGTTCATTCCGTGAGTTCTGCTGACAGACTTGTCCTAAAGCATGTCTCTACTGCCAAATCCCAAGTTTCACGGTACCAAAGTTGACTCTGTATGACCTGTTACATTTTCCATAGACTTTTGGATGTGATCACAGAAGGAAGATTGCCAAGCTTTTATTTCAACTCAGATATGACTAAACACAAGAAATCACTTACTGACACCTTTATTCTGTCTGCCCCTCCCTAAATCACCATTTTGGGAAAAAGTTACAAGATCTACAAAATGGGCTGCCTGTGTTCCAAGTTAATTTTGAGAATGACATTTTATGTCTGGTTTATAATCTCTTTAGAAAAGCAGAATAATGATGGAAACACTGTGACATCCTAGGCTGTAACAAACGAGTTGTTCTTAAAGATAAATGTAACTCCATGTCTGTGAAGCTAAATATTTACTTTCCAGATGATTTAATGTATCTTTGTTCCTTTCCACACTGAGTTTTCTCTTTTTGTGTGCATCCCTTCATTTCCAAGCTACTTTTTTGTAACTCTGTTATATCAGTGTTTTGTGATGTTACAAAAAAGCAAAGAGTGTGAGGTCAAATTTTCCATTACATATCTCAACAGGAATGCCAGGGAACCTAGCCAAACTAAGTCTACAAAAAATAAAAATTACAGGAAAGATGATTCATTAATCAACAATTGCCCTCCAAAAAAAAAGAAAATAGAATTTGTTGTATGTATTCATTTTGGGGAGTGAGGAATGAGTGCAGACAGCCAAGCTATGGGGTGAAATGGAGTATTTTATGGCTACATGGCATGGTTTTAAGTCTACTGGGGATCTTTTTAAACTATAAAATTCAGGAAAAGTATAATTCATGTTGTACCTTGATTTCTCTCAGCCTTTTCTTCTTTCAAAATGATAGTCTCTCGTGCACAAAGACCCCAGCTACAATTCGATTTTTAAAATAGTGACCATGGAAGATGCACTAGAAAGGCACAGCCTGCAGCTTTTGAACTCTCAGGGCATGAGCCCTTCCTTCCTCTGTTGTCTGTTCCATTGTCTTTGTCACTTTGTCTAGCGTGTGGCGTGCTCAGTTGTGTCCAACTCTTTCCAACTTCCTGGACTGTAGCCCACCAGGCTCCTATGTCCATGGAATCTTCCAGGCAAGAAATAACTGGAGTGGGTTGCCATTTCCTTCTCCAGGGGATCTTCCCAATCCAGGGATCACCCAGCCCAGGGATAGAATCCGTGTCTCTTGCATCTCCTGCATTGACAGGTGGATTCTTTACCACTTGTGCCACCTGGGAAGTGCATTCTTTGTCACTTCTTCCTCTAACATAGATCTCCTTCTAAGTCCTTTTTTCTCTTGCCATAAGCCCAGGATCTTGATCTTTTCCTAAAACGTTGTCAGATCAATAGAAATGCTAGACCTTTGTCTTTAAAGTTAATATCAAACATTAAAGGAGCTGAAAAGGGAAAAAATCATGACACTGAAGGAAAAAAACTTAGTCACTGAAATCAGAAAATGTCCCTAAAACCTTGAAACAAACAGAATTATCCAATTACAGAACTTAGTACCATAAATGTCAAACTCAATGTATAGCTTCATTTTTTTTTTTTTGTATTCTAATAGAAAACCAACTAGTAGCAAATGCAGTTGGCTCTGTGACCAGCCCAATAATAGATAATGTAAACTCTGTTATCTAATGTTTCATTAGCCAGCTACCTAGCACAGTCATGCAGTAAAATGATCAAAATGTCCAAACTGCAGGATCCTGTGCACCTTCACATCCATTAAAAGATGGCATTAGAGTCCTGTGTCATTTTACTGCTGCTGCCGCTGCTGACTCACGTCAGTCATGTCCGACTCTGTGGGGCCCCATAGACGGCAGCCCACCAGGCTCCCCCGTCCCTAAGTATATGTTATTTTAATTTGTTGAAAATTGGTGCTCCATGTGTGATTGAGACACTATTAACCAGAGTGTGTAATTAGAACAATTTCAACCGTTTTGGATGACACTGAATTTACTGAAGAGTTTTGTTACCTTTTATGGAGAACGGGAGGAGGAAATGGAAAACAGGTTTTTTTTGTTTTTTCCTTTTCTTTTGCCAAAAAGCTGATAACCTAAGTGTTATCACACCATTTCATCCTTACAAAGGGACAGCAACATGAGAAATAAACTTTCCTAAAAAGTTCCTAATAATTGAGAACTTGGGAGAAGCTTGGACTGTTCAAGAAAATAAAAGGGTTGAAGTCGAGGAACAAAGCCAAAGTTCCAAGACCTTGACAACTTGGGCAAATGTAAGAAGTCTACATTCATTGTCGAAAAATGTGAAGTCTTGCATTTTTTAGAAGAAAATTGGATTGTATGACCAGACTCAAGGAATAAGGGCCTAAATACCCTGTGTTGGTCTTGACAGCCCACCAAGCAGAAAACACTTTTAGAAAAGTATTGATAGAGGCAAATATCCTAGGTCTCAGATGGAAAAGAATTTTTCCCCATTCCTCAAAGGTCAAAGAAGCTTTCTTCAGGCATTCCCAACAGTGCATTCTTCATCCTCTTCTGCTTTATCTGTACCACATCCTATACACACACACACACACACACACACACAAGGAGAGAAGATATATGCAAAAACAACCTTCAGTAATTTTTCTTCCTTCATAAAAGATGATACTTTGTCTCTTCAAAATCTTTCTACCTTTGCTCTTTTCAGCCGTATTAAAGATTTGTTCCCGTGGTTTTAAATGTTTTTTGTTCAGGCTTGTAGCAGCTTAGCAATGTCTAATGATCTCCCCTCTCTCATCCATACTCTGATTTCTCTATTATGACTACTCATGAAGGTCAGTAGATGTTTCTATGTCACATAGACTGTGGGAGATAGTTTCCTCCCAATCCCAACTTACTCCCAGGCCCCATTCCTTTCAGCCATATAACCATCCATCCATCCATCCATTTCAGTCAGTCAGTACTTTGAGACTTGGGAAATTTACATCCCTAAAACTGATTATGATGTGTTGAATTTATAAAGTCCTCTTTTCTGCTTTGCAAGATTTTCAAAGAGAATGCACTTTAGGACAGAGAGATTTGGGTTCAAATCCTGTGACCCTGAGCAAGTTATTTGTCTCTTCTATTCATTTAACAGATATTGATTATCTTCTGTGTTCCAGACATTACATTAGGCATGATGACTGCAGTTAACAAGACAGACATGGTCTTTCTTTAACTCGTTAAGTTTATACTCCAGTTGGGAAAGCCAAAGAAGAATAAGTTTTCAAATAAATACTTCAGTAATAGTATATACTATTAAATTAATAAATATAAAAAATAAGAAACACACAGGGTATTTAATTGAGTCAAAGGAGCAGGAAAACAATTTTGTGAAATAATATTTAAGCTGAGACTTTAAGAATAGGTAGGAGTTAGCCAGATGAAGAGACAGCATAAAAGCATCACAGGCTGAGGGCCAAGCCCCCAAAACCAGAGTCAAGAAGGAACTTGATGCAAAAAAGGACTGAGAGAAGGCAAGCTAGACTAGAGCCCAGTGAGTAAGAGGAAAGTGGAGAGGTTCAGAAGCAAAGGTGAGGGGTGGGGAGGGGTATTAAAGAGGGCCTTGTAGGCACTGATGAGACTTTGGGCCTTTTCTAGTAGCAAGGAAGCAGTGAAAGGTTTTTTGTAGGGGTGGGAGGAGGATAAACATGATCATATTTATGTTTGAATCACACCGATTTTTTTTTTTTTTTTAATCTCATCACACACTGGACTGGGGAAGTACAAAAAGAAAACCAGTGAGGCTAATGGCATTATCCAGGGGAGCAATGATGGTGGCAGTCAATGTCAAGATCGGTGGATTCAAGACAGATTTAGGAGATAGAGTTTACCAGACTTGATGGCTCCCTGGATTGGTGGCATTGCAGAAGATGAGGGTGTCACCGATGACTTCCTGTTTCTGACATTGGAGTAGAGCCTAGCCTGGGGGTGGGGTGAGATGGGGGAAGTGGGCAGGAATAGATCCCACATTCAGTTTGAGGCATGTTTGATCTAAAATGTTTGAGATTCATCCTAATGAAGATGTCGTACAGGTATTTAATTATAAGAACAGATTTGGAGCTCAGAAGAGATATCTAGACTAGAGATGTAAATTGGATAATAGCTTATAGATGACATTTAAAGCTATTAGTGTGGACAAGACCACTGAGAAAGAGTGCTTGTTTGTAGAAAAGGACCTAGGAAGCCTCTCTGAGCCTCAGTTGTCTCCTCTGTAACATGGAAGTAATGATCTATCTGTGCAAAGATGTTGAGAAGCATGCATTTAGCACATAGCCCAATGTCCAGCTCATAGTAGGTACTCAGTGTATGGTAATTGCTATTCCCACTGTGTCTCATAAAACCTCACAGCCTCATTCTCCGGAATGCGTTAGCACTAATGAACAGATAGTAGTGTGGAGAAGAGTGAATGAGCCCAGGAAGAAATGAACCTGGATCTATAGGGATGTGCCTGTGAAAATAGAGATCATAACATTACCTTTTATTGTTGCCTGCATGTTCGATTTCTTTTTCTAATTTTTATTTTCTAGGCAGACCTCCCCTTGCAAACAAGCTCTTAACAATTCTCACCCTGAAAATTCACGTGTCTTCATTTTTCTTAAATGGGAATTTTGTACCCAAATGACTTTTAAGGCTGCCACCAGGTTCATCATCCTGGCGGGTTCTATTCACTGTTGCTCCTGTCACTGATGGATTTGTTAAGAAATATCTAAACGGTTTTTTAGTAACACTATTTTCAGGAAGGCCGAGCCTTTCCAACTCCAGACAGCAGCCTGGTTGTGGATGTTGGGAGACCGCAGAGCCGTAACACACGGCACATGTGGATGAGGCCATCTGAGCTTCTTGGCATTCCTAATGATGATAATGATCCCACTTGGTGCAGGCACCCTCCCTGCAGCTGGTGTCCGTTCTGCACAGGAATGAGGTCATTTGGTAGGGAGGGGGAAAGATGGGGTTGAGGAGGGAGGATGAGAGAAGAGGAGGGGAAGAAGCTGTCACATCTGTATTCTTGGTGGAAAAATAGAAACATATTTGCCACATGCTTGCTTCATTTGTTAAGAAGAGGGAATGGAGAGACTAGGGGATGGTGAGGAACTATTTCATAGGAGGTGCCCCCCGCCCCCCGCCCCTGCCCGAAGCTGCACAGTTACCAGTATTCACAGTAACAAGCGAATCAAATCTCCAGGGTACTGATAAGCCTATGAATCTAATCTCTAGAATATTTGAAATTGCTCAGCACAGGATATTACAGCAGTTTAGATCCCAGTAACTACTTTAGAGCTGTATAGAAGCCTAGTTCTAGACACTCCACCTCTCCTCCTACTGCAAACGTGTCTAAAAAAGAGAAATTGAAAATCATCGTTCTTTGGCAGTGTAGACGAAAGTGTCAGATCATTCTTCATCTGCTTCTCAATGTCGTCAGCAAAACCAAATAAACAACCTTTTTGTTTTTCTTAATGTAGCAGTAGTAGTCCAATTGGTGTGCCATAGGTTTATTTCTAGAACTTATCTACACAAAGACTGTGTCCCAGGATTTGGAGTTCATGTTACAGTCTGTTGTTGTTGAGGTTTTGTGAGAGGAGGGCTGAGCGAAAGAGGGGTCACTTAGGCATCCCAGGGAGGGATCCTGGCTTGGGCACGGCCAGCCAGTCATGGTGAACCGTTTGGCCATATCAGCTCAGGGTAACAGAAGTGAGTCAGCTCTGACTGAAAATATTAAAGGTGCTCTCAAGATAGTTTTGAACCCATCAAAGGCAAGCCGGCTCTGATTAGCCTTTGCAGCCTCAGTGCCTCAGCCAAGGCCTGAGACAAAGTAAGTGCTCAGTGAGTGGTGAGTGTGCCAGCAACCCAGTTTGCCCGTTCCTCATGGCTCAGGAGGCCTGCTGTTAGTGACTACAAACGACCATGAGTAATTATGTGAAGGAAAAAAATATTTTCTCCTAAATGCTGGAGAAAGAGGTGGAATTATTTAGGTAAGTGTAATAGTTGACTCTCAACAGGGCTCCTGACTTGAGTTTCCAAGATATAAGAATGCTGGACTGGAGGTCCGACCCTCTAGCAAGCCCCTAAAATTTCTCAACCCCAATTTCTTGGTCAGTGGGCTTCCTAGGTGGCTCAGCAGTAAAGAATCTGCCTGCAGTGCAGGAGACGCAGAAGACGTGGGTTCAATCCCTGGGTCAGGAAGATGCCCTGGAGGAGGGCATGGCAACCCACTCCAGTATTCCTGCCTGGAGAATTCCATGGACAGAGGAGCCTGAGGGGCTACAGTCCATGGGGTCGCACAGAGTTGGACACGACTGAAGTGACTGAGCATGCACGCATGCATAAAGAATGGGAATAATACTTTCTCAGCCTGCCTCCTAGAGTTATTTTCAGGATTAAATCTTATTCAGAAAGTCAAACTAATAAGAACCATAGGAGGTAAGTGTTGTTATTGATTTGTTTTGAGAATACTGTAATCTTAAACATTTTTAGAAGAAAAAAAGATTTTTAGTTCCTTAAAGATTCTTCAAAAGCATATTTATAGGTGCCATTGTTGTTAACTGGTAAATCCCTCTTTAAGCTTCATTTATTTAAAAAATAATGACAACCTTATGCCTTTTCTGGAAAGCATTTGTGACTTACCTCCAAATGTCATGTGTTTTAAAATCTAAAGTCAGTAGCTTCCTAACTCTTGGTGGGCTTTTTCAAGGTTACGAAGCTTGACTACTGACTACATACCAGTAAGTGGTCACAAATAAAACACTGCTTTTACCACATGTAAATTCTTCCCTGCAGTTTGGGCCTCTGCAGACAGTGATTCAGCTACAGGAGTGTCATGGGACAGTAGAATTTTGTCCTGGAAGGAGCACAGTATGTAAAATTAAGAAACAGTTAATTCCTGGGTCATTTTCTAGCAATGGCCTTAAATCATTTCACCTCTCTGAACCTCACCTTACTTATTTCTTCACTGAGAAAGCATTCAGTGACTTCACCAGGGCTTTACTACTCTCCCCAGAAGGCATTTGAAAAGAGGGAGGACATTTATGCTTGTCAAAATGACAGGGTGTGCAAAAAATGATAGGGTGGGGGGAGGATGCTGTTGGCATTTAGTGGACACAAGTAGGTCTGCTAAATTTTCTACACTGAGCAAAGCAGTCTCCTGAAAGAATTGTCTCCGTACAGCACAAATACACACTCCTAAGAAACACTGGGTCAGAGCTGTGGAGAGTGAAAGGGAGACACAGTTAATAGAACCAGAACTATCTCAGGCAGACTGGGATGTATGGAGCACCTAGCCACAGTCCATGTCCACTTTTGTTTCCATCATCTTTCTCCATTCTTGTCCTGTCCTTTCAAACACTGGAATCCCAAGCTCTGCTAAGCAGCCCTCACGGAAGGAGACAGACAAGTCTGGACCACATACCTTCTCTATGGTCTTGATTCTACCAGGAAGACTAGCAGCAGGGTTACACTTAGCTCACTTACCCATCCCTGCGCTGGGTTACGCCTTAGTCACAGAGCTCCCCCTTGTTTCTCCCCTTCCCTCATCTTCAGAGCCTTGGGCACGGCCACCACCTTCGTGTGGCAGCTGCCTGAAGCATTAGTTGGGGTGGCGGGGGGTGGGGGCCCAGGGAAGAAGAGAAGGAAGGGAGAGTGGAGCCGGCTGCAGAGAACCAAAGCAGCACTTTTCTTGGTCTAATTTCTTGGACTACCATTTAGACAGGGAAAACAAAACCCAAGTCAGGAATCCATTCCTCTCTTTTGACATATCAGCTGAAGGCAGCCTTCAAGTCCAGGTGGGTTTTATGCTTCTTAACTCCCATGCGTGGATAGAGACTGGGTTTCCAGAATTTCCGGTCTAGCCCCCTGGAGTTTTTCTCCTAGTTAAGCTTACTTTCAGCTTCTTAAATTGTATCTTACTCTTTAAAGAAAATCCATTGTGCAGAATTGTGTAAGGCTTGACATGATTGTCTAAACTAATTGCTTAAATATGGACATGGACAATTGTTGAAAAGCACTTTTGTTTGTGTCTTGGAATGAAATTTGCCACCTACACAATAGTCTATTTTGAAATCTAAATGGATTGCATCTTAAAGAGAATAAAAGAGCATAGAAAAAAAACTAAGCATAAATTTGTTAGGCCAAAATTAAGTTGATGTCTACATTCAGTGGGAAAGAACTATAGAGAGTTGCCTCTGACACAGACAGTTCTCTCTCCTCTTTTGTTTCTCTTACCTTCTCACCCTGGTGTTTAAAGTTAAGCCTTTGGGAACATATGGCTTCTGTACACTATAGGAAAGTGACAAATATAAGCCACAAGAGCAAACAGCTCAATCTCTTGTTTCGTTTAGCACTGCTTCAGAGGAATAGCCTCACTTTTGAGGGACAAGCAGATCCAACAACGATCAGAGGCTTAGGCCATTGCTTTTCTAACTTTCCCATTAAACCCTAGGGTTTTCTAGAATTTACCAAAGATAGAATGGTTAATCGGGCTTCCCTGGTGGCTCAGACGGTCAAGAATCTGCCTGCAATGTGGGAGACTGGGTTCAATCCCTGGGTTGGGAAGAACCCTGGAGGACATGACAACCCGCTCCAGGATTCTTGCCTGGAGAATCCCCATGGACAGAGGAGCCTGGCGGGCTACAGTCCATGGAGTCACAGAGTCAGTCACAACTGAGCAACTAAGAACAAAGCAGAATGGTTACTTTGGGGAGAGCTCTTTTAAAAAAAAAAAAATCACTGAGTGTTGTAGGAGAGGTTAGTAAGGTGTTATGGTTTTAAGAAAGATTCTTTTTTTTATTAATCTATTTTATACCTCACTTCTAAAGAACACGCAATACAGAAGAATAAGATAAGTAGTTGAGGGAATCAGTAATTGGAATATAAAACCAGAGATAAGAATGGGAAACCAAAATATATACTCTCTGGTCCTTTATGTTTGTTAGAAGTAAATCACAAATTTAGCTCTAAGCTTCCTAGTGGCCTAAGTGAAAGGGAGCATACCATTTTAATCACCCAGAGTCATCCTGTAGAATAAATTTATTAAGGGCATCACAGGGTAATGTTCAGGAGCAGTGGTTGTTTACCCATTCATTCATTTATGAACATTCCTTGAGCACCTTCTAATGTATTAGGAGCTTATAATGACAGAGCTCTCGGGCAATTTCAGAGAAAGGCATATCTTTATTAGATTTGTGTGAAGTGCTCTGTATATAAATATAAAATCTCTTAAAATTGATTTTAGCCGTGTTTTAATGCTAAAATGGAATGTTTACCTGTTTATGGATAAATCCAAATTAGATCAGGTACATTTTCATGATTTTCTTTTTTTAAGAGAAATCTCTGTAAATTCCGCCTGTCCTTCTGGGTCTTGTTAATTATCACATAGGACCTTGGAAGATGCCTCTCTGAGACTTATTTCCTGGAACATAGAGGTGGTTCCTTGTGGGTAAAAGTGTTCAGAGTCAGAATTTGGTCCAAAGGCAGCTCAGGAATGCCCTCCACACAACATTTTTAAATGTTCTAGGCAGCAAGATTCTTTCCTCCAAACAGTCATCTGTCTACCTTCAACATAGAGAATACACATAAGTGATATGTTATTACTCTAAATTTAATGTTAGCTTGTCACAGATCTACTTATTTTCAAGACAATTGTTGAAACCACTGAAACCCTTTCCACAAATCAGAAATTTGAATGGATATCATTCTCTCTCAGCCCCAGTATTTTATATATCATGTATTTATAAATATATATTTTGTTTAATGACATTTTCATAATATGAAATATCAAATATGTTATATATTTATACATGTATATTATAAATGTATAATAAATACAAATATATCACACAGGAAGCACATGCAGTTTACCTATATATCCTTAAATGATATAATATTATCATGACATAGGTGTTATCTGTCATGCTATTTAGGTTATCAGTAGGCATAACTTGTGGTCTGAGGTGTCAACTACCACAGAGCTGGCCAGGATCATATGATGTAAATAGGTGGATGTGTTTAAACTTTCTTGATATGTAACTGAGTATGGCACACATATGTTATAGTTATGTACTACCCTGGAGTTTTACATGAGCAGACACTCATAGTCTAGAAATCATTCAAATATGATACAGAGCAATACCCTTCCTAATGAACAGCATTTTTAAAAGAAATTCATTTACATGTACCAGAATTGTAAGAGAGGCTTTTGGTCCAAGGTCTGTGTGGTGGTGGTAATTATAGCTGGTGGTGATAATGTGGCTGAGTACATCTAGTTGGACGTTAGGCCTTAATGGCATGGTTCGTGTTATTGTTGTGGCTTTATTAATTGAACCTCTAAGTGAGATAAATGAAGCCTCTCCTTCCTTTCCCTTGGCTTAGACTAGCTGATATGAGAAAAGAGGTCTGAGACATGAAATATAAAACCAAAGAAAAAGTAACACTGTGAACCCATAGATAAATCAATACTATGTTTATTTCTAATATAACCAGATTTAAAAATAACTATACTTTCAATTTTTACAAAGGCAAATGAAAAGCACCCCACCCCTCAACAATCATGTAAGTGTATATTAGGAAAACTTTCTGCATATGAAGTGGGATAAAGTTATAAATAACTTAATATTTAATCTTGTTCTTTAGATATGTAAAGAACTAAAATGACTTGTAGTTATTTTTCAGGGCTTGGTTTTTTCTTTACAGAAAGGAAACTAAGTTGGAAAAGGATAAGATGACTAGAATCTTTAAAATCTGTAATGTGTAGTTTCCCTTACATGAAATTAAATTTAGTTCAACTCTGGGATAAATGCTATGTATAACACCATTGGAACTGGAAGTTCTCTTGCTCTCTATTTGGTTACTAGTCATTATTCCTCATTTCCATTCTTTCCAAAAACAAGGGTTTTCATGCTCTGTTGGCAGAATGTTTCCTGTGCCTTTATCTTGTACCCTCCATATTGCTCTAGTTTGGGGCATAATTGTAAGTCATTGTATAATCCACCACAGCAGGCCTTTCATTCCAGAAGTAGCTTGAAAAAAATCTCAGTTTCCTAGGGCTGCTATAACACATTATCACAAACTGGGTGTTTTATAACAATAGAAATGTGTTCTCTCAGTTCTGGAGGCTAGAAATCAAAGTGCCAGCAGGGCCGTGCTTCTTCCTGCAAAGGCTTGCAGGAAGAATCCTTCCTTGACTCTTGTGGAATCTCCTGGTTGCCAGCAATCCTTAGCATTCTTTGGGTGGTGGTGGTGGCAACTCCGAAATCTGCTTCTGCCATCACATGGTTGTCTTCCTTCAACGTGTGTCCGTGTCCAGAATTCCCTCTTCTTATAAGAACACCAGTCATTGTATCAGGGCCCCCCTGCGTCCAATATGACCTCATCTTATTTATATCGGGAAAGACCATATTTCCAAACGAAGTCAGATTTACAGGTTCCCAGTGAACATGAATGGAGTGAGAAGCGGACACACACTAATCAACCTGGTGTAGGTGGTAGGAATCTTGTTGAATTCTGTCACTCTGAGCATTTAGAGGGTCTGCACTTAAGCACTTCTACTTTCCAACCTGAAACAGGGCAGTCTTGAGCTTTCCATGCACTTGGGACATGGATAATTGTATTCACTGTAACATCTCTCTTATCTGGAAATGTATCCAAAGCCACAGAAACCCTAACTAATCAATTCTCTGGTCACTAGCATGGCATATGCCAAGTCTGTATTATTTTGTAAAATTGCCCCCAGGGGCAGGTTTTGTTCTTCAGTATTCAAGTGCAGCTTTCTACTAGAAAATAGCATGCAAGTGCTTTCAGGCATTGACTCTGGCCCACATTTAAGTCATTCCCAGATTCTATACTTTGTTCTTTATACATCTGGACATTAGGCTTACTTAAACTTGTGTAGTTTTCTCCCCAAGGTATTAGCAGTGATGCCATTATACCAATTTCTTTTGCCGCTCGAGCGTCCCTAGTAGTCTCAGGACTGGCCAAAGGTCAGATATTTGTGTGCTTTCTAGATAGCATGTCATGTTTAAATCCATTCCTTAACCAAAGTTGCAGCTGTACTGAGGAAGGGGTCCAGGAATGGGTCGCAAACTCGCCCAGGCCCCCAACCCCATGTTCCTCCCCATGTATGTTTTCTTTGACTTACTTGATGGTTTTTTAGAGATTTGATTAGTTACTAACAATAACACTTCTCAGAGAAATCCAGACATCTGGCTTTTCTTGAAAACTCAGACTTGGCAACCGTAGGCCCATATTTCCACAGCTGTCCCTTCAAGCAGAGTGTGATGGGCTCTTGCCTACACTGTAGGTCACTCTGGACTGGACTACTTCATGTGTTTATGTTACCTGTCTGACCCAAAGGCTTAAGAATTCAGCATTCATTTCTCCCTCGTGTTGTTCAAAGAAACTCTATGGAACACACTGGGGCAAAGGAGGGCAGATCACTGGTTTTCCCTCCCTCTGTTTTACACTGTCTTTGGCAAATTTCCACCAATAGCCTTCAAGGACCCTTCAGTATCCTTTACAGGGCCTCTGGATTCCATAGCCTTCCCACCCTTATTTTTTCTCACCATCTCTGGTGTTACTGTTGAATTCATATGCAAGATCTGAAATTTTCAAATTCAAATTAATTTCAAACTTCTCTAATGAAGTTTGAACTTCATCAGTTACAGCAAGACCCTTCTAGACACTTTTAAATGCCCTTTCCTAGCCTGTGACTCCTCCTTTGGCCCTTCCTACTCGCCCATGCTGCTTCCATGCTTCACTCTTACCCCTTGTCCCACAGTATTTTGACTTTATGTTACAACTGTCTTTCTGGAAGTCTCTTATCTCAGACTCTTACTGGTGTCTTCCCTATAGAACATGTCTGGGCAGCTGCTATCCTGGTTTTAGAGTCTCCCATTCTCCCTGTCTTGTCACGAGTTTCTTTTTGTACTCACAGCCCTTCAGTAGAAGCCTATTACCTAAAGCACTGGAGTCCTGAACAGTGCCTCTCTTGCTTTCCCCAAAAGTATCGATAACACTGAAAGATTCACTTATTCATTATCCTCAACACCATTGGCATGCTCGATCCCTACAGCCCATGGAAAATTGTATTTATGATTTTTGTGACCACATACTCTTCCTAGAAATTCACAGGGCATATTATCATGTTATGGCAATCACCAGCTGATGATAGAAGAACCCTAATTTGTCTTTCATCAAATATTTGGAAGACCTCATCTTTATCTTTATCTTACAGCTTCTTGGAGTTCCTTTCTGCTTATCAGAGTCATATGTTCATTGTAGAGGATGTGGAAAATAGACAAAGATGCGAAAGAAAAAGATCAAAATTACCCATAACCATAGCACCTAGAAATAACAACTGCTAGCATTTGATATGTTTGTTTTTATTTTCATTTCATCTTCACTTTAATCTCTTTTACATTTTAATCTCTTCCTTGCCCACTTCTTTAGTCCTCAAATAGTCTTGAGAGAAGGATAATTTCTGTGATTATCCCCAAAATTTAGAAGAGATAGTTATGTAACTCGAGAATATTCTAGCCTTAACCATTTCAGAATGTTCTCAACATTATACACATTCTTGCTTGTTTTATGTTCAATTATTTTAGCCTTCCACAACATGATTCTAGATTTTTCATGACTACCCCCAAGGAGTCTACAGAAGATCTGTATAGTCCTCTCGTTTTTCTGGTATAGGATAGATTGTATCATGGCCAACTCATGTGTGTAGAGTTCTGGCTTAGACTTAGACCTCTGTTATAAACCGAACGGTGCTCCCCTCCCCAAATTTGCATGTTGAACCCCTACTCTCTCCCTGAATGTAATATTAGGAAGTAGGACCTTTGGAAGGTGATAAAGATTAGATGAGGTTATTTATGAGGGCAGAGTCCTCATAAATGAGATTAGTGCCCTTGAAAGAATCATGAGAGACATTGCTTCCTCTCTCTACACGTCACTGTGGAAAGATATGAAAAGTCAGCAATCTACAATCCCGACAAGAACCCTTACCAGGACATCACCATGCTGACACCCCAGTCTTGGACTTCCGGCCTTTAGAACTGTAAGAAATAAAATTCTGTTGTTTATAAGCCACTCAGACTATGGTATTCTATTCGAGCAGTCTAAATTAAGACAGTATTCAAGAAAGGGATTCCTGACTAATCTGGCTGTAGATATAAGAAGATTCATACTTGAGAAAAGTAGTATGTAGAACCAGATGCATGGTAGTGTCAGCTATGATGGACCAAGATCTTAAGGTGGGGTTTAAAGAGAAAAGGCAGGGAATAGAGAGGAAAGCCATTTAGGTGCATTTTAAATAGAAAATGTTAGGGTACCAAGAATTATTACTGGCTGAAAGTGTGACATGACTGGTTACTGTGGTGAGTCTCACTCAGTCCAGTCTTTCTGCAGGAAAGTAAGCAAGCAGTGAGATGTTACTTTAAGGAAAGATGACGTGATCTCTAGTTCTGAGTTTCTTGTCCAGCCTTAGATTTGTCAGTTTCAGATACTCATTACATCATCAGGGAAAAAGGCCAGTAAAAGCCCAGACCTCTCAGGCTGTAGAATCTGCTTATAAATTGGAATGGACAGAGTAGCTGTGTTTTTTCCAAACTCTGAAACATTACATGTTCTTGGGTATTACTGAAATGCATTTTGTGTTCTGCATCTTATTAAAGTGTTCATGCTATGTCCCTGTAAAATTCTGCTGGTCTTCTGCAAGTCGGAAGCATGCCTTTGGTTATCTGTTACCAGTTAGCTCCACTAGATAAAACTCAAGGCTGTGGGACAGACCCCGGGTGGGACAGCTGGCTTCCTGCAGAGCAGCTTCCTCTTTCCTGGCTGGTTCAGAAATGCATATATCTGATTACAGAGGGCAGAGGTGTGAGCATGGCCAGCTTAGCATAACCTCCCTCCTACTGGAAAAATCATTTCCAGCCCAAGTTCTGACAGGAGTAACTGACCTCAGCCTTGTTTAGAATTACGAACTATGAGCAATATGCCCAGCCAAGTTATGAAATCCTCGAAGATCCTGATGACCTTTCACCCAACTGACCATCTGAATTTTCCTGTACTGTGAGAGACCCTGATGAAAACAGCATGTTTGGAGTGGCCAGCTCCCTGCAGGGTGCTGCGATAAATCGTCTGCTTGCGCTCTGTCACTCACACCTCAGCGTAATCCCATGCAATTGTACTATTCTTATTCTCCTTTTGGGGGTGAGAAAAGTGTGGCTGGAAGAAGTTACCTGACTTTCCTAGGGCTGCAGATCCTCTGACTGGCAGAGTTAGGACTCCACCCTAAGTCTTGCCTGACCCCAGAACCCATGCTGTTACCGCCACACTCTACTATCTCTCAGGACACCAGGATTTTAGAAGACTATGATAAGGCCCTGCCTATGGAATGAAACTTTCCACAATCTGATGCTTATAAGTGGGTATGGGTTTTAAGTTATAATTTCTTGAAGTGAAAAAATTAGGTCACCTCAGCAGGCAGACAAGAAAAAATTTGACTAAGAGTCAAGTGAGGCAGATGTCTGTTCTTGGATGCCTCTACACATCTCCCATTAGTGAGTTCCTCTCTATCCCAGCAGCTTGAGATACTCACATCCCAGACCTAAAGCTTTGCTCAGCTTTAGTTCCTCAAACTTCTAGCTCAAACACGAGCTCTCACAGTGGACGAGTTGAAGTCTCTCCACTTCGTCTCTCCCCAGCGCCTCGGTGCCAACTCCATTCACTTCATGCCCTCAAACCTAGAGATGTCGAGGCATCAGTAAGACCAGTTTCTCCCTCCTGTTCCCTTCACAACAGAGTTCAGAGGGTTTTTAGAGAAAAGGAAGGCTGTAAAACCTCCAGTGTTAGAACACTGAGTTAAGGCCCAATTTCTCCTCTGGAATCACAGTTTCATCTGTGAAGTTTAACTTAAAGTTCAGTCATTGAATGATGTGTCTAGTATTCTGGAGCCCTGCTCTTCCTAATCTTCTGAACTTCACTCTCACTTGAGTGGAAAGGGGCAGCTTGGATGACACCCACGAGGAATTTGGTGCAAGTTCAGGAAAACGTCCTTGGTAACATGCATCTCTTAAACAGTGTATTTCTTTTGAGATTTTGTAGACAGATGTGAACTGAAGACAGCCTTTGGGGTAATTTCTCTTACCTAGTCAGCAGTACAAAGTAAGGCTTAAAGTTGTGTGGTTTTTCTTTTAAAAAGGACAGACTGACTCATTTCACTATTGACATGGTAAAGTACACTCAGAGTTGAAGAGCCTCACTAGATAATCTGAGTTTCTCTTGTCCCGCTTCTGGGAAATTACCATTTTAAAAACAAAAAAACCTCTTTTTATTTTCTAAAAGAGCTTTATAAATCACTGCCATTTGAAGCTATAAAGGGGGTGTTGGGGTTATTTTCTGGTGGGACTAACATGTCACTAAAGCAGGACTTTTGATATATTAAAAAAGATTTAAAGCAAAACAGTTTAGATTTTAATCATATTTGTAGGGTTTCTAAAGTCTTGGTTTCACATCCTTTTTGAGGCACTGGAAAACACTTCATCATTTGTCCTTAGCCTTGGCCTCCTTTAACCCTCATCTCCCTATCACTTTCATCTGCTTCTTCAATTCTGGCCTTTCTTCCTTCCATTCAGGAAGTATTTTTTCAGCACCTGTTATGTAAATAGCAGTGTTCAGACACTGAGGAGGTGAGGAAATGAAGACAAAGACCATGTCCTCCAAGGACATAGGGTGTAGTTCAGAGGTTGCAAGTTTAAATGACTGTAGGAGACAGGAAGGTCAGTGAGATCAGGAAGGGGCCAGCGCAGGTCAGAGGCGTGATTCGGACCCCGCCAAGGTGGAAAGGACGCGTCACTCTGAAGGGACCATCATTACTCCAGTCAGCAGCTCCAGCTGATGGGAGCCATCCTAGAATGCCAGCCCAGCATTGTCAGAGCCTCTGGCTTGTCACGAGAAGTCACAAAATCAAATTTTTATGATATGCCATCAAGGCAACTATTTCATATTCTTCAAAAACATTGTGTGGGCCAAACAAAACATGTTGGTGGGTTGAATTCAACCCATGGGCCTCCAGTCCTGGGAGTTCTGGTCTGGTTAGTGAGATAAATCATACATGTATGAAATCATTAATTTAAAATGTGGCTACTATGACTAAGCCCTAATGAGTGACACAGATAGTGCCTGCTGGAGAAGTTCAGAGAAAGGACAAGAAGAACCAAGGAGACGGGAGAAAGATGGGCCCCAGGGGCTGCACCAGGCAGGTAAGGGGTGTGAGGAAACTGGAGGGTGGGTGTGAAGAATGTGGAGACCCACTGAGGCCATGCGGTGGTGGGAGGCCTCCAGTGCCAGGCTGAGGAGATGGGACTCGACTTCCTAGGGCCCAGGGAGCCACTGAGGATTTGTTGATCTACTATTTTAGAAAATGAAAGTCGTTGGTGAGTAAGGGGTAAAGCAGCATGCAAGAAGAAACCATCAGCAGACTCTTGCCATTGTTCTCTCCTGTTTTCCACCCCACTTCCTCTTCCACCTCTCTGCACACATCCCCAGACTGTCCACCTAATGTACTTCTAAGAGAAGAAGCCACCCTCTAGCAAGATAGCTTTAAAATATGCCAGTGCCCTAAACCAGAACAGGAAGATGAAATCAGACCAAATTAGAATGGTACCCGCACCAAGGAAAAAAAGACAAACTGTAGCCACCGCGTCTCCCTAGGAGCGGGGTGGGGGTGGGGAACACGGTTTAAAAAAGAAATGGGGCATCTCTTTGAGACACAGATCTATGTAATAAGCAAGACCTAGGTGGCTCTAAAATGCTCATGGGAAGGTGCAGATCTGCATTCTAATTAGATATACTAGCTGATCAGGGGAGAAGGCAATGGCACCCCACTCCAGTACTCTTGCTTGGAAAATCCCATGGACGGAGGAGCCTGGTAGGCTGCAGTCCATGGGGTCGCTAGGAGTCGGACACAACTGAGTGACTTCACTTTCACTTTTCACTTTCATGCCCTGGAGAAGGAAATGGCAACCCACTCCAGTGTTCTTGCCTGGAGAATGCCAGGGACAGGGGATCCTGGTGAGCTGCCGTCTATGGGGTCACACAGAGTCAGACACGACTGACGCCAACTTAGCAGCAGCAGCAGCAGCTGATCAGGACTAGCTCAGCAATAGCCATGGTCGGAAACCACCTAACATTTATTAGCAAAATTTTCTTACTTAAGTGACGAATAGATGTGCACATAGAATACAGAAAGGTGCCCTTATAAAAGGGGAGGGCACACATTTTTCGATGTTACAATATATAGCAGTCTTGCAGATGATCCTAAAGGACCAAAGATGAGTCATCGCTAAGGACAGAGTATGTTTGTGAGATGACAGGCTCTTCCTGCACATCAGTGGATCATTCCCTGTGCCCCACCTTGGACCCTCGGCATTGGTTAGCTCAGATGGGGCCAGGCTTATGGACTTTTAAACATCTTCATAGCTGGTTCAGGACCCTACACAATTTTGCTTGGCAATTGGAATCTAAATGTCCAGTTGATGTAGGCAGTTGTTGGTTATTCCAGATCGGATCATGCATAGTATTAATTTTGAGGCCCTTATTTTACTTATCCTTATTCTTTATGCTTTACCTCACTTTAACCATCTCTTTTGCCTCCCTAATGATACTTAGAGATCTGAAACAGTCCACCACTCTCTGTGGTAAAACTGTCTTCTTTTAATAGAGAGGATTTAATACTTACCAGTATTAGCATCCATTCCTTCCCCACTTACCCTCTGGGTCACTATATGCATTACAGTCAATCCCTCACAGAGTCACACCAGCCCCTCCAAGCTTAAAAATGCCTCTACCTCTTCCAAGGGCTTCCCAGGTGGCACTAGTGGTAAAGAATCCACCTGCAACTCAGGAGATGCCAGAGACAAGGGTTTGATCCCTGGGTCAAGGAATGGCAACCCACTCCAGTAATCTTGCCTGGAGAATCCCATGGACAGAGGAGCCTGGCGGGCTATAGTCAATGCAATCCCAAGAATCGGATACAACTTAGCGACTGGATCATCATAATTCAAAGGATGACAGCTTTAATTTTCTATGGGCGAATTTGCAGGGCGGGGTGTGTATACACATACATACATATAGTTTTATTTTTTAAGCAACTTTATAAGCCAAATTTAAAAACTCTTGAGCTTCTACTGGACCCTGAACAATTAGCAGCTAATGTACAGAGATGAATGCTTTCTTATCCGGAGTTTGACAGGCTTTAGAAGTTATTTTAAGGATCATTTTAATTTGGGGGCTTTACTTGTCATTTTAAAAAACTTGATTAGCTAGTTTTTGTTTTCTAGTTTACATGGTCATAAGAAAAGTCAATCTGCAAAAAATCTCATTAAAACTCTGGGCTTCGGGGCACAGTGGGAAAAGTAATTTTTAAAAGCATCTCATTCCTTGTATCTGTAAAGAGGGTTCCAGTTGAAGAGAGAAGCTGGTCTGTCCTGTTGTTTGAAGTATGGAGATGAAACCGAATCAAATGTTAAAATCTCTCCACATGTCCCCCCCTCAATACTGTCAATCATAACATTGCTGGTACTGAATGCTTACTCCAAAGACTGGAAAAGTTGCTTCTAGGCCTCCTCTCAAACTCAACTCTGGACCTTCTAGCATCAGGTGGTGGAGCCCTTGGTTTTGTCGTCATTGTTATTTGTTTTTTTGTTTTGTTTGGGTTTCATTTTATTATTTCTGATGTCAGACATCCCAAAAGAATGGAATTTTATTTTATTATTTAAAAAAAATTTTTTTAGAAAGGGAGATTTCGAAAGTGGGTTTCAGTCTGCTTTAAACCTTCTAGGGATCTTTTCTTCTGGAGTTACAGGATTTTCTTCTGAGAATGTATTTGCAATGTAGTGGACTGGGAAGACAGAGGATATACCAAAGTAAACATTATATGAGCTTCTGCTTTGCAATTTACTTACTAAGTAGATAAAACCTCAGACTATTTCCTGTGTATCTTAAGGAACAAATTTGTCACCAGCTCCCCAGACCCACTGCCTGTCTTTTTTCAACTACTCACCCATCTGACCCCCCCAACACACACTCCCCACACACACTTTTTTCTTTTTAACATTAAAGCCCCTCCAAAGGCGACTTTAACATTAGAGCCATTCCACTGGTATAAGCCAGTTTTCATTCTTTGTGTTTTGACATATGCAGCCCAGTATTAAATGCAGAAAACTGACTTAAAGACCCCTTGGTTCTCTAGGGGACAGAAGGCCCCCTGAAATGGAGGGAGGGAGACTCTGGCAGAGGGCTTGGAAAATGCTTACAGTCCTAATGGATCTTGTGATTTCCACTTGCTGGTTTTCTTTAGCCTCAAATTTGTTGAGGGCATGTTGGCAAATCACACTCATAAGAATGCTTTTAATAAGTTCCGTGTTGCCATCTACCACATAAGGCTGATTTTTCCAAATAACTAATTTTTTAAGAAGTTCAGCGGTTAGATTTGTATGCAGTAAACATTTTAGTAGAGGACAGATTTGAGCAAAAAGAAACCTAAATAAGCAAACAATATGTTTATTCTTGTTGCTTACCCATGTGTGCAGGATATATCAACCCTAGCATATGTCACACACTCACCTTGTCCACCTGTGAATGGCTAAATTCAGATTGGGATTTCTGATAACTAAGAGCTCATGGAGGTATGATTTTGCTTTACCAATTTTGCTTTACTGTGTGTGCAAGATTCAGAAATGCCTTCTGCAGCAGTTTGTGGGGGTTTTTCCTTCCTCTTTTAATGAGAGTCAGTCACTTATTTATAAAACCAGTTACAGAAATTTCAACATATTTTAGATGACAATTACACACTTTTTTTCCCTCTCTCCAGGGGTCTCAGTTGCAAAGAATTCTTATAGAACTGAGTTGTTTTGTTGGTATAGGCAGTCATTTGCCATGTGGTGAGCTTGAAAACAGACTAAATAAATGGTCTGGATGGTGACGTCATGGACAGTGAGGATTAAAGCAAAGATAATGCAGAAGGCTGTGCTCCCTAAATAACCTGAGACCAGACCAACATCTGAAATCCTGGGTCACAGTTAAAGATTTTTGTTTGATATATTTACAGCCGGTCACTGCTTGTTTTTTCTCAGGATATTGTATTTCAAGAGAAATCTGTTTGTCTTCTTCAGAGAGACACCTGAAAATGTGTATGCCACACAGATCTCCACTCAGGTGTGCTTTGTATACAGAAGAGCAAGCCTGGACTGTGATTGGGTTATCCAATATAGGGGCACCGAGTTGCACACTCCCGGTCCCATAAGTTCCAGGAGCTTTGCCCCCCTTTCGCCCTGCCTGCGTTTACGAAATAGAGAAACTGCCAATGCTCCTAGTTGGCCTAACGTGGGAGATTCTTATTCAGACTGATTTACAATGACGCTTTACCTTCTTGCCCTTTCTCAGCATTTTCACAAGTTATTTATGTCTCTTCTGTGGAGCAGGTCAGAGTATAGAAAGAATGTGGCACTCATACTTTGGAAAGCTAGTAGCTAATACCCTGCTGAGGGTTTTATAATTAAGAAAGATGATGGCTTGGAATGTTGTTGAATCCCTGGGTCTGGTTCATCCCATTCTTCCATGGGTGTATATGACTGAGAATAGTGTGTGATTTGCAGGTAAAGTCTGACCTCAGTCACTTTATCTAAAATGCTGTCATATCGTCTGAGCTTTGCAGATGTGTTATTGTTTTACAGGTTTATTTAATGCCAATATAAACCCATATGGTGAGGGAGGAATGTCTAGAACTAATAAGATTATCTAGGCTATCCAACAAGTCAGTGGTATACTAGTTTTGGTTAATAAATTAATGATTAGCTAGTTTTAAAACTATGTACTTTGCTCTGAGTGCTGGTGACTAGTAATATAAAATACATTCCCCAGGGTCTCTCCCCAAGCCTTAAGCCACGAGGGCTGCCATTTCAAAGAGGTTTTGTTGACCAGCTAGGAAGCCCCTAGGCTTAGTACAGTAGAGAGGCACCGTATAGAAGCACAGAACACAGATACGATCAAAGCTGCCCCACAACTTACTCGTGCCCTTGTGTGCTGAAGACCCAGTTCACCTCCAGGGCCCCTTTCAAGCCCCTCCATAATGCAACTTAAAATTCACGGAGGGTCTGGGAGGAGGTTAAGCTCTGAAGTCACATAGACCTGGATCTACTGCTAATGATGGAAAGTTCGGAATAACTGCTTCGTAAAATTATGGAAGATTACATGGAGTCCATGTAAAAATGCAGGACAATCAGAGAAATGCACATTTAATCAAAGAAATACTCTTTCTCACATTTCAAATGGGTAAAATTTTGTTACTGTCATTCCTGGCATTAACGAAGGTACAGGAAATAGGTGCTCTTGCACACTGCTGTTAGTGTAAGTTACCTTAAAGGCAGTTTTGCAATGTTAGCATAAACCAGCATTGATGGATGGACGGACGACAATTAGGCAGTTAGTCTTTTGATCCAGTAATTACATTTTAAGGTATTTATCCCAAAGAAGTCATAAGGAAAATGTATAAAGATTTAGCTACTGCTTATCACACTACTGTTTATAATATTGAAGAACTAGAAGCAGTTCACGCAGGACTGAAATTTTGTAGTCATTGGATGGAGGCTGATTCTCTCCTACCTCTCTTGGAACCCCCATCCACTGCCACTCCCAGCTCCATCCCCACCACAATGCAACCAGCAAGAAAACCAAGGCTAAAAGTAGTAAGTAAGGGCCACAAGGGAGAAGGCAATGGCACCCCACTCCAGTACTCTTGCCTGGAGAATCCCGTGGACGGAGGAGCCTGGTAGGCTGCAGTCCATGGGATTGCTAGGACTGAGCAACTTCACTTTTACTTTTCATTTTCATGCATTGGAGAAGGAAATGGCAACCCACTCCACTATTCTTGCCTGGAGAATCCCAGGGATGGGGGAGCCTGGTGGTCTGCCTTCTATGGGGTCACACAGAGTCGGACATGACTGACGCGACTTAGCAGCAGCAGCAGCAGCAAGGCCACAAAATCAAATAACCAAAATAAACACCTGGGTTTCAGCCTTCTAAAGAATTCTTTGCTGCTGCTTTGCCTCTTTTTTATTAACATCAAGACTGACTTTCACAGGTCCATAATCCTTTATCCTCAATTCTGAAATTCAAGAAGTCCCCCAAAGTGCAACTTGTTAAGTTTTATGCAGACTTATTTGAAAACAAAACCTGATCTGAACTGTCACAATTCTGTTTAGAGTCTCTAATCATTGGCTGTGAATATTCATTTATCTTCCTGCAGGAATATTGTTTGATTAGTGGGTCTTGCCCAAGAACCTGCTGGAAGTGTTATATAATAATGTATATACTATTTTACCTTTCTAAAATCTAAAAAATTCTGAAATTTTTTGGTCTAGGAGTTTCTGATGAGGCATTTGGAGCCTATAGCTTCTTCAGCAAGGAGAAATCGACATATTCAAGGTTGAACAATAAGAGCTTCAGATATGGATTAACTTACTTTTAACATTCCATGTATGGAACCCAGTGCTTTATGTGACAGTGAATGTTTCTCTAGCCACAGTTTTTTCTTAGTTTCTCTGAGTTTAGGTATTCACTGTTCATGTGTTGAGGCTGGATATTAAATATTCTCCTGAAGAGGGTTAGTGGTAGTTTAGCCGCTAAGTCGTGTCTGACTCTTGCGACCCATGGACTATAGCCCACCAGGCTTCTCTATCCATGGGTTTCCAGGCAAGTCCTTCTCCAGGGGATCTTCCTGACCCAAGGATCAAAGTCTGGTCTCCTGCCTTGCAGGCAGATTCTTTACCAATTGAGCTATCAGGGAAGCCAAAGAGGGTTAATTATGAGAATAAAATTAACTTCATCTAGAAAGGACACTTACAATACTCTATTAAAGATAATGACAAAAACCATTCCTATATTAAAGGTCATGATTCAGAAGACCTGGCTGTTAAGACTGGCATGTAGTTAGTCAACATGCAAAAGCCCATAGTTTATGTTCTTGGTCTTAATGCTCCTATTTCCTGTTTGGACGCTTCAAAAGAAAACACTCATCACTGGACTGTGGGTGGCTGGGACAACAGCCAAGATGAGCAGAGCTGTCCCCTTCTTGGTGAACTTGCCACTATAGAGAGCACTTTCTCAGTGTTTTGTATACAGTGGAAAAGGTAAAGACTTTTCTTCTTTCTTTGAATTCATTATCCGTCAGTCAGTTCAGTTCAGTCGCTTGGTCGTGTCTGACTTTTTGCGACCCCATGGACTGCAGCACGCTAGGCCTCCCTGTCCATCACCAACTCCCAGAGTTTACTCAAACTCATATCCATTGAGTCAGTGATTCCATCCAACCATCTCACCCTCTGTCGTCCCCTTCTCCTCCTGAATTCATAGGTTATCAATCCAAGAAACGAAGTTCAGCTCTTTCCACCCTTGCCCAGCAGGTGGCGCTGTGAAATAGAGGGATATGACAGTGCAGTAAGCTGCCTTTCCCTCAAACCCAGTTACAACCTTAGCAAGTACCCACATGATTTTGGCACTTAACATATCAGTTGAAATACTTGAAAGTCTCCTAAAGGTCTAGTGCCTCAAACAAGTTGTGTTTAGTTTCCAGTCTTCTGTAAAGCTCCTTCTTCCTTTAAGATCAGCCATGTGAAGTGCTCACAGCATTGTGACCCTAGCCTTAACCAGATTGCTGAGGTCCTATAAAAAGATACAATCCTGGTTCTGCACCTGGATGTTAGAATGGATTCTTTCTTCCCATTTGTGGAGAAGGCCATGTTCTCCTCTTCCAGGTGTAGGCCTTATTACCCCTCCTGCTTGGGAAAGGATCCATTAACTACTTGAATGAAATAACTAATTGGTGTTTCAGCCTTGACTGAGCCAGTCATTATTAGCTGCCTTCTCAGATACTCTACCGGAGAAGGCAGTGGCACCCCACTCCAGTACTCTTGCCTGGAAAATCCCATGGACGGAGGAGCCTGGTGGGCTGCAGTCCATGGGGTCGCAAAGAGTCAGACATGACTGAGTGACTTCACTTTCACTTTTCATTTTCATGCACTGGAGAAGGAAATGGCAACCCACTCCAGTGTTCTTGCCTGGAGAATCCCAGGGATGGGGGACCCTGGTGGGCTGCCGTCTATGGGGTCGCACAGAGTCGGACACGACTGAAGCGACTTAGCAGCAGCAGATTCTCTACTCTAAGTAAACAAGTGGTTAAGAGAAAGGGGGAAATAGCCTGTTGTGTCTCCCAGGCCTCTCTTTTTGGAAGGACTCTTTCCTCCTCTACTCTGATGGTTGCATTTTGGAGTTCCAGTATATCAGCCAATTGAATCAGTGTCATAGTCTAAGACCAGTGGCTCCTTCAGGCTGCAGTCTCCTGGGCCACCAGACAGTTTATGCTCATAAGAACTTTCACTTCTTCTTCACAGACGTTAATAGTTTCCTGGCACTGCCTTTCAGGAAATGTCGTCATGGTCTGGAGGAACCAATAAAAATACAAGTAACCTGTTTTGACAGATCTCTTTTCTGCCAGAAATTTCAGAACTGGTATAGGGGGTGGGGCAACGGCACACCAGTCCATTTGTGGGTGCATAGGAAGAAATCGTACATTTGCCAAAAGACTGAGAGTTGATGCCTGCCCTGAACATGAGCTGTAGATAGCTCTAAAGCTGTAAACAAATTCCAGCTCATTCTGGCAAACTTTAAAAAAAATAAATCTGATGTGAGAAGGCAACTCAAGTCTATGGTTCGCTGGGAGATTTTTTTTTTTCTCTCATTTTTCTTCCTTCTTATTTCAAACACAATTCTGAACTCTTTTGATCCTCAAATAGAAAACTCACGCATTAAAAATTAATAGCATTTGATTATGGATGCGCACGTGGTATGGCCATAAGGTATGCATAAAAGAGGCCATGGCTTTGGATAATTGTTACCAAATGGCTAACTCTCGGTGCTCTTTGCTCACCCCCATTATGGCCAGAGCACAGATCTGAATCTCATTAATGTAAGAGATATTGAATGTTGCTCTAGGACATTGATTGAACTTAGTTTTTGACTGGGGTAGGGATGGAGACGCTCATTGCTTTTCCCATGCAAGTTTTTGAGGGAAGTTGATCACTGTAATACTAAAAGAATGTGGTTAAGAGTAAAAAACTGATAAAAGACATCAGAAAAGATCTCTGCTGTCTTCTAAACAGTGAATTAGAAGTATTTTTTCACACTAGCACTGATTTCAAATACTCTGCATGTTGCTTTACTCTCCTAATCTGCTTAAACTTCAGCCTAAGTATATCACAAGGTTATATAACCTAAAGATCAATTGTGCCAATTTAAGAGTGGCAACCCACTCCAGTACTCTTGCCTGGCAAATCCCATGGACGGAGGAGCCTGGTGGGCTGCAGTCCACGGGGTCACTAGGAGTTGGACACAACTGAGCGACTTCACTTTTACTTTTCACTTTCATGCATTGGAGAAGGCAGTGGCAACCCACTCCAGTGTTTTTGCCTGGAGAATCCCAGGGACGGGGCAGCCTGGTGGGCTGCTGTCTCGGGTTGCACAGAGTTAGACATGACTGAAGCGACTTAGCAGTAGCAGCAGCATGGGGTTGTGATAAGTTGCTACTCCAAACCTATCAAAAGTTGCCCATGAAAAAATATTTTATATCAGTAATATTGTGGTTTTCTCTCTTTGTGAGTTTCCTTATTAAACTCTCTCCTATGTAGTACCCCTTTCCTAGACTTAAGAAACTTTTGTTTTTAAAGAGTCTAGGTGTGCTAATGTTTCTAAACTCCCTTTTTATGTCAAGTCCTTATAATTGCCCCTGTTTCGGATGTATCACTATCAATTTTTGTTGCAGAAGTAGAGGAAAAGTAGATTTGATCCTGATTTTCTCTTACCCATTGCATCTTTTAATTAAAATCTTGCACTTGTTACACAACTAGCTGGATATAATGGAGAAATGTATAGGCCCAGAAGATAGTCAGGAATGGGGCTATTCTCTGGGGACGAAATGCCTCAGTAGGTATTCAGTCCCTGTTAAGACTGTCAACCTCTCCCATATTGCCCCCACCTGAGCAAAGCACTCAGAATGGACATTGTTTCAGCCTCTTGGTAAACCTTCCCTGGTTTCAAGGCATTCATTAAAACCTCCTTGGAAAGGGGGATAGAGGAAGTTTAGAAAAAACCAAGGGTGTCAGTGTCCAAGTCCTGATTTCAGTCAGAGCCAAGCCGCATCTTTGATGTGTGTGTGTGTGGAGTGGCCGGGGAGTTTGGGGTGTGTGTGTGTTGGGGGGCGGACTGGCGGCCCTGGAGGCTGACCCTGAACACACCTTTCTTGGTCCACGCTCAGGCTCTCTGTCACTCTACTTCATCTATCCTAGCCAACACTGTTTGTCCCTGGATGATCCATGTCCGCCTTCCCTATGATTTCAACTCTTGTCCTCCTCTTCCTGCCCTGGTCTCTTGTCTCTTAGCTGCCACTGGCCCTTGGTTTCCTCTAGAAGAGTCCCTGTGACAGCTAACCTGGAGAGGTGATGAAAGTTCTCACACGGGTTGGGCCCCCAACTGGGTTTTTTCCAACTGTGAACCAGTGAGCTATCAATCAAGTGCCTTCTGGAGGGCTTTGCCAGATCAGCTAATTACTCACATTTTTATAACTTGATATGCAAGACCGAAACTTGATCCACACACCGAAACTGAAATACAGAGTAATCTTACCTGCAGAGGAAAAGGACTAGCCTTTCCTGTGGCAAGCTAATTAGCACATGTCAGGAGAAAAATTTCGTCCTTAAACTGTCATTCTTTTAGATAAGCAAGTTGTACTTACCACTCTTTGAGTGTTGCATGGATCATATTTTAGGACAGAGCACTCGGCAGTAATATGTGAATTAGAAGTTCACTGATCTTAGCCACTTCAAATCTCATGTGCGAAGATCCTTCACCTATTGTTTCCACAAACCCATGGATTGTTCAGCTGTGAAGGAAATATTCTTAGAGATGGGAGACAGTTTTTTCAGTGGTCATCTGACCCAGTTGATCCCCTGCATTTCCAAATCCAGACTCTAACTTGAGTCTAAATCTGAGAGCTCCCTTTGACTCAGGCTTGGGATTCTGACAACAGATTTGTCTCTGGCTGGTATCTCCTCTACTTCTGATCCTAACTAACTGGCTTCTCTTTTTTTTCTTGTGACTCTCACTTTGTCAACTCACTGTTTTGAATGATGCAGAAAAAGTTTGTTGACCCCAGATTGATAGAAAAATGAAGCAAGCTTTCACATCACTAAAGTGAAGTCGCTCAGTCATGTCCGACTCTTTGCGACCCCATGAGGACCAGGCTCCTCCGTCCATGGGATTTTCTAGGCAAGAGTACTGGAGTGGGTAGCCTTTTCCTTCTCCAGGGAACTTCCAGACCCAGGGATTAGAACCGAGGTCTCCCGCATTGTAGACAGACACTTTACCGTCTGAGCCACCAGGGAAGTCTCACATCACTAAAGTATACCTTAAATACAAATGAAATAGCTTTCCTCTGCAGCTTTCTGGAAAATATTGGGGTCGGGGAGGTGAAGGGGGGAGACTGATAAACCTAGGTCAATAAAACAGAAATCTTGAGGTTTTTCCTTTAGACCTTATGTGCAAAACCAAATAAGGAGTTTGGGCTCAGGATGCAAGAAAGTGAGTTCTGTGAGCAAATATCTTCATTTGGCGCATTTTGTTAGGGCTTCTTGAAAGCCAGGAAGTTTTCAGTGCCAAGCTGATCCTTCAAGGGATCCTGGGAAATAGCCTGCTTGTCTCCTTAACCTGACAGCCAGTGTTCACTCTAACATTCAAAGTGAAGAGCAGGGAGCGTTTTGGCAAGACTTCCCAATTGATGTCTCTGGGTTTTGGCACCAAGAAGACTTTATTAGGAACCCTTTCTGCTCACTCTTCTTAGGCTTTTCTTTACAGTCTGTGGGGTCACAAAATCCAACATGACCAAGCGACTTTAAAACCCTAGAGTTCATTCAGCATTACCTTTCTCCCTTTGATTGCTCCCTGATGTTCTCACACACAGAGGAAGTAATGATTTTCCTGTTTCTTTCTATTCTGTGGTTCTCCCTTCTTACCTTTTTTTAATCTTGCATGTGGGTCAACTGTCTTCCATAGTCAACTGCAGGAAAAGGTTTGTGGGGGCTTTTTTTTTTTTTTTTGCCTTCCCTTCTCCACAATTGGAAAATATGAGGCAGATCCTGTTTATGTATGCTGTAACCTCAAAAGGAGCTGATATGCTGTTGTCATTAAAGAAGAATCCGGAGCTGTTTATCCTGCAGAAGAGTACCAGAGCTCTAAATTGGAAAGCCCCCCTGGGCCCTCCAGGCCGACTGTGGCGAGCTCTCTGCTGCTCTCCCTAGACTGTTCCAAAACATAAGGCAAAGACTTCTGCTACTGAATCTGCCTCCTGCCCTCTAGGAACAGACAAGATGTCAGACTCGTGCCTTTATAAGAAATCAAGGGTCTTCTTCCTTTGTATGAATATGTTCTTTGAGCTCTGTTTTCCGGAGGCCTTTTGTACTCTAAAATGTGATTTGAATGCATAATCTTCCTTCCACTATTTTCTCTATAGATCTTTTTATCATGTTACAGAAATCTTTTCCTAAGTCCATTTTATAGTCAGTAAGTTTGGCAAATTGTAGTACAATGAGCTTTCTTTTTTTCTGAAAACTAATAAAAACTGTGCCTTTAGTAATACATCTTTCTTTTAAAGTTCAGTTTCCAGTTTTTTTAAATCATCTCATTTTCTATGCATGTCAAACATAAGGTCTCTTTGATAATAAGCGTTTTTTTTTTTTAATAAAGCTATTTTAACCTATTGTATTTTTCATGATTTATATTATTGATCAATGTTTCTTTACTTTTGTTTGTTTTGGTTTGCCTTGGGGGCAGACCCAGACTCCCATTATAGGATTAGAAACTGTCAAACAAGAAATGGCCAACCTGGAAATACTCCTTGGCCAACTCTTACTTCTGATGCCATGTCAATGCAACACGATCACTTTTCAAATAACAGGCCCCTAATGAGATGGGAGAACTATCAAGAACATACCAATCGCTGCCACAGAAATAGTAACAGGGATAAGCCACAATCTGTGTCTTATCCCTATGACCTTCACCCCATAGGAGTAAAAGGTGTGTGATTATAAGGCAGTGTTTTCTTTTTTTTTTTCCCTAAGTTCTCTTTCCATGGAAGCTTTATTACACTTTAAAATTTTTTTTTCTTGAGAAGTTAAAACTAATATAAATCAGAGAATCTAGAAGGTGGTGGAATTCTAAAACTGTCACACGATTATGGGAACAGGAAGATGGGAGATTCGATTTAATTGCTTTAAAATGTTGGCCAGTAGTTCTTGAGTTGTGAGAACAAGTCTGTGAGAATTGAAAAGCTATAAGAAAAATCTTTGAATACAGCACATTATCTGGTTCTGTATTTGTGTGTTTTACATGGCACTCTGTATTGAGAAATAATCCAGGATTGGAGAAGAGCTCCTCATAGTGCCACCCCTGTGTGGTAGCCCATCTCATGTCCATCTCTTTCAACATAACCTGGACAAGGCCCAGAGGATTAAGCCAAAACCCAAACCTATTTATTAACCTCAGGTTCCTTTTAGGGCCAACTTCCCTCAGATGTTTTTCTTCTAAGTTTGTGTTTGGTGAGGGGTGGGGGGAGTTAGTTGTGGAGTGGATGGAAGGCCTTTCTGTTCAGACTGTGATTTAACTTCACCCGTGTAGATATTATGTCATCTTCATCAGAGACTCTTTGTGATTCCTGCTCTTGCCTGTCTGAGTTTTTCCTTTCTGCCTCCTACCCCAATCTTTGTTCTCTATTTTCTTTCATCTTCCCTTATTATTTGAAGCAACATCTAGAATATGAATTATAAATTATATTTTCAGAAAATTGCATAATATGATAATAAAGACAAGTTACAGATTCAGGAAAGTTTCACCCTTGGTAACAACCTTGGACCAGGAACCAGGACTCACTGGTACCTGACCTTGGGCAGCTTACATGTCTGGGTCTCAGTTTCCTTATTTATAGGAAGAGGCCCTTAAGAGCTGCAAGCCTTTCAAGGCAATCCTTCAGTATTAGGATCCAGGAGGGCTGAGTAGGAGCTGAGAAATCATTTTTAACAGGTTCCCCAGGCAGTTCTGAGTTAGGTGGCCCTCAGACCTTGCCTTGAAGACAACAAAATAGATCATCTCTTACATTCCCTTTTCTCTAAAATTTTGTGATCCTGGGTCTTCTTTCAACTGCATGGCTTTGTACAAGTCTGCTGCTTCCCATAAACTCACTATTTTGTCGGCCATATGTATAACTAAAAAATATATTTATGATCTTACCTGGAAAACCCTTAAAATGTAAATAACAACTTTTATCAGAGTTAAATACCCCTTTTGGTCATTACTCATCAGAGTTTTGTCTGATTTCTTTATTCTCTCATCATAAGCTTTGTTGTTGTTTAGTCACTAAGTCTGTCCGACTCTTGCAACTCCATGGAATCCACCAGGTTCTTCTGTCCTTGGGGATTCCCAGGCAAGAGCACTGGAGTGGGTTGTCATTTCCTTCTCCAGGGGATCTTTCCAACCCAGGGATCGAACCCATATCTCCTGCATTGGCAGGCAAATTCTTTACCACTGAGCCACCAGGGAAACTCCATCATAGCTTATTTCTATTAAAAAAAAAAAAAAATCCCTCACATCTTTCAGGCACTTTCATCTTCCTGAAAGATTGTTAAATCCAAAGCAGAAATCCAAGTGCTCACACTCTTGTACCCAAGAACTGAGTTCTTTTACTAACTTTTCCCTCCCACCACCATCATCATTTGTTGAGGCCCTCTGACGGAAAGCTTATTATAAACTTCATACTTTGCTATTTCCATTACACAGTAAAATCCTATCTCTTCTTTGGTTTATGCTAAGTGCTAAGTCACTTCAGTCGTGTCCAACTCCGTGCAACCCCATAGACGGCAGCCCACCAGGCTCCCCCATCCCTGGGATTCTCCAGGCAAGAACACTGGAGTGGGTTGCCATTTCCTTCTCCAATGCATGAAAGTGAAAAGTGAAAGTGAAGTCGCTCAGTCATGTCTGACTCTTAGTGACCACATGGATTGCAGCCTAACAGGCTCCTCCGTCCATGGGATTTTCCAAGCAAGAGTACTGGAGTGGGGTGCCATTGCCTTCTCCGTCTTTGGTTTATAGTATCTATCTAGTTGTTCTTGACATGTGTTTGAAGTTCCGTCTGCCCAGTGAATGTCAGTCTTCTGTGTTCTTTTTTCCTTGATGCTTGTACTTCATTGTGTTTTTACCAAACTGAACTCATGGTGTACTTTACTGCCCGTAATCTCCACAGGTCCATTAACATTATTTGGCTCACCTCTGTCTCCTCTGGGCTTCCCTTGGGCTCAACTGGTAAAGAATCCACCTGCAATGTGGGAGACCTGGGTTCGATCCCTAGGTTGGGAAGATCCCCTGGAGAAGGGAAAGACTACCTACTCCAGTATTCTGGCCTGGAGAATTCCATGAACTGTATAGTCCATGGGGTCACAGAGTCAGACATGACAGAGCGACTTTCATTTCAGTTCTGTCTCCTTTGCCATCTCTACATTTGGTGCCATCTGAGAGACTTAATATTGTAGCATCCACTCAAGCTTCCAGGTCATCAATAAAGTTATTAGTGAAACTGTTACACAGCTTGGACATCATACAGACTCAGTGTTTTACAGCTCTGCTATTGTTTCTTGCCCAGCATTGTGTCCCGTACAGTTAAGAATAAAATCCAACGGGTACTCTTCAGATTACAGTTCAGACAGGAGATGCCTCTTTCAAGAAGATCCTTCTCTGTCCACAAGAGAAATCAAAACCCTCATTCACATAGGCCTCTCAGTACAAGGCTGACCAGTGTATGCTTACGTAGGCTTGTTTGCAAATTCTGGTTAGGTCTCCCAACATCACAGACAGCTGTGTTTTGAAATCTGGGCCATTTGAAAGAATAGTAGATGTTGGAAGAACTTTTATTTGACATGCAAAGACCTTAGGAAAACCAGTTATGCACACATTGTTCATAGATATATAGGTTTGTGGGAGCAAATGGCAGCACACCGTAACACAGAGACCCAGCCAGTATCCTGTGAGCATGGTATTTTTAAGAAGCAGACCCCTAGGAAAGTACCAGTGTTGTCTCTCAGTTACAGCCTGAGAAGCAGAATGTATTTGCACATCACTAGAGTGTTTCAGGGCAGCAACTGGACTCGAAAAATGAAAGCTCTTAAACATGTCAGTGTTTAGCTACTAGACCATGGCTGGATTCCACCTTCAAGGAGTTTATTGTATAAAAAGTTAATACAAGGCAGTGCATATTTAAGATAAGGATGATTTAGGCAAATGAAGAGGGGAGAATAACATTCCAGGTAGAGGAATTACAAAATAACATGTATTCCTGAGTTAACTTGCTGTGTAAATAATACAGAAAAAAATAAGTTTGTTAACAAGAATATGGATTTTTTTTAATAATAGGGAATTATTAAAATAGAGATTGGAGAAACATGCTTTCATTCATTCAGACTCTAAAATAGAATGTCAATAGGTGGTTCAGACTGTAAAGAATCCACCTGCAATGTGGGAGACCTGGGTTCAATCCCTAGGTTGGGAAGATCTCCTGAAGGGAGAGCATGGCAATCCACTCCATTATTCTTGCCTAGAGAATCCCATGGACAGAGGAGCCTGGCATTCTGCAGTCCATGGGGTCACAAAGAGTCAGACAACACCTGAGTGACTAAGGACAACACAGAATAATGACCAGCTAAAAGATTATTAATTATACTAGCAATATTATTCTATTGATAACTTAGAATTGGGCTTTTTTTAAGATGGCAATACTGGTTTGATAACAATTTCATCTCAGTATTTCAGGATATAAACATTATATTGGTGTTAATATATTTAGACCCACTTCTCATTTGGAACAACTAAAGAAAGAGAAAAATGAACTTCTCAAAGTCTCAGTATATTGCAGAGAAAATTACAGTTCTTAATAAAATTAAATGCTCACCAGAAATAACAACCTTTCATATTTAACATATTTTTATTTTAGCTAACAGTAGATTAAATCAGAGCAAATAGGAAACATTTGTCTACTTTTTTCTCTGTTTTAGTTCTGAGACTTGGAGCAGCAAAGAATATGGTACATGGTGGTTATTTTAGTTCTCTGTTGCTGCATAGCATACCACTCCAAGTGGTTTAGAGCAACAGTTTATTTATTGACTGGGCTTAGCTAAGTGGCTCTTCTCTACACGGTGTGGAGTAGTGGTCTCTTGAAGTAGTATTCAGCGGAGGCTGAAAACACACAAAATAGCCCCTGATCCTCCAGGGACTCTATCCATATCCTTCTCAGTATCCAGCGGTCTGTAGCAGATTTCTTCACAGTGTGGTGACTGGCCTCCAAGAGTGCAAAAATGAAAGCACCAAGCCATTTTAAGGCTAACTTACAGGAACTTCCCTGGTGGTCCAGTAGCTAAGACTCCACAGTCCCAATGCAGGGGGCCCAAGATCAGTCCCTAATCAGGGCACTTAGATCCTGCATGCCTCAACGAAGATTGAAGATCCTGCGTCCCACAGCTAAGACTCGGTGCAGCCATAAAGAAAAAAAAAAAGGCTAACTTATAGCCAGAAACAGCTGAGGGTCATTTTTGATGCTTCCTATTGGTCAAAGCAGTTACAAGGCCAGCCTAGATCCAAGGGGAAAGGAAATATCCAATATCTCTTGACATCATGAATGGCAAAGAATTTGTGGCCATCTTTAATTTACCATGTGGTTGCTTAGTAAATATTTGTTGACTGACTATATGAATGTTAAATTTGAAGTTCTAAATGCCCTTGGTTGCATTTGAGGTGATGCTTATGTTGTCGCTTTGTATGGGAAGAATGTATTTTGTATTTCATGAAAAATCAGAATTGTTTCAGCATATCAGCAAGAAAGTAGATTTTTAAAATTTTTGGATAGATAGAGCTAATGTCACTTCTGGTTATTAAAACTCTATAAGTGTGTGGAATGAAAACACTCTTCCAAATTTTTCTAATTTTCTCTTCATTCGCGGATTCTATTATTTTTAATGAGATCATGTGAATTTCCAAAATATTAAATACCTATGTTCATATTTCAGAACAAAAATTAATTCCCTAATGAAGCCCAGACTGGGGTGGTTACTGCCATTTAAAAATTTCTATAGCTCATAACCTTTATGTTAACCTTAAAAAAAAAAAATCAAGATTTGATATACCCATTATTTAAAAAGAATTCACACAGAATAAAATGGACATGGTTATGGGTTTCCTTTTTTTTTACTTTATTAAAGCATAACAAACTCCTTTGTGGTGTAATGTAATCTCCATCAAAGATTCCCATGGTATGTTGAAAAACAGTAGAATCTTGGAGTAGATCAATCAAGCAACCATGTGAGAAATTGCATTTTAGTGATAGTCTCAGCTTTGGGTCTTCCACAGTATTTTTTAACCTTTACTGCATCCTTCTGCTGAAATAAGTTAGCCACTATCCTTAAAGCTCTCATAAGCTAGCTTAGAGGGGAAAAAAATCAAAAACTTTTTATAATTCTAGGGTTCTAAATCTCCCTGAGCAGAATCTCTCTTTACAAAAATCAAAATCACCAGGGAACATGTTAAAATGTAAATTTCTGGAAGGACCCCCACCCCTCACCCCACCCCACACAATTCCAGTTCTATAGTGAGAAGTGGAGCCCAGGAATATGAACTTAATCCTTCAGGTTAAAAGACACTTACTCCTTGGAAGAAAAGTTATGACCAACCTAGATAGCATATTGAAAAGCAGAGACATTACCTTGCCAACAAAGGTCTGTCTAGTCAAGGCTATGGTTTTTCCAGTGGTCATGTATGGATGTGAGAGTTGGACTGTGAAGAAGGCTGAGTGCCGAAGAATTGATGCTTTTGAACTGTGGTGTTGGAAAAGACTCTGGAGAGTCCCTTGGACTGCAAGAAGATCCAACCAGTCCATTCTGAAGGAGATAAGCCCTGGGATTTCTTTGGAAGGAATGATGCTAAAGCTGAAACTCCAGTACTTTGGGCACCTTATGCGAAGAGTTGACTCATTGGAAAAGACTCTGATGCTGGGAGGGATTGGGGGCAGGAGGAGAAGGGGATGACAGAGGATGAGATGGCTGGATGGCATCACTGACTCAATGGATGGGAGTCTGAGTGAACTCCGGGTGTTGGTGATGGACAGGGAGGCCTGGTGTGCTGCGATTCATGGTATTGCAAAGAGTCGGACACAACTGAGAGACTGAACTGAACTGAACTGAATGCAGGTAGAGCTAATCTGTGGGCCTCATTTTGAGAAATCCCTCTTAAATTTCTCCCTACCAGTCCTAGAAAGACTGAAACTGGTGAGGTTTGGAAGGTAGATTCCTCTTTCTGTTCCCTCACTGACAAGATGCAGTTAAAGTGGCAGCAAGACAGTGTATGGGTTTATGAATAGTTACAATGATGTCATTTCTTGGGCTTCTTCACCTAATTGTTTATTTGCATTGGAGCTGGAAGGCTTGTGAGAATAGATAAGAAACGCTATCACTTATTACCCAAATAGGGCATGGACTGGATTTTCTTGCTTGGCCCTTTTTTGAGATACATATGTATGCTTTCCCACCATGGCTACCAAACCAGTCCACTTGCAACTGGCTCATATTGCTGTCTTAAAATATGAGTTTAGACTACAGATTGCTTTTAGGTTTGTTTGCAAAAGATAGATTCGTGTATTTCTGTTATTATTATTTATTCAAGACATGTCTATTGAGCATCTTGTACATGGAAGGCGTTGTTTAGTGCTGTAAATAGCCAGCGTTTTATTCATTAATCTTGCTGATATTCTGGGCCCTCATCTAATACTCCCTAATTTTAGGGAAAAAGTTTAGGGACTTCACACCGCTTCCATGGTACATAATCTGCTCCTAAAGTGAACCTTGCCTAAACTACCCAAGAGTCCATCTTCTGCTCTTAATATTTTCAAGAGATGAATATTCTTTAGAATAATTTACAGTCCGACATTTTTCACAATCTCTGCCTGTCTTCTACTAATCTTAATCTACATTGATGCAATTAAATAAAACTTCTATTTTTTCTCAGCAATAACAGTGGAGAATAGTGGATCACCTTTCATATAAAGCAGGTTATATACCACCTTTTATCATCATCCAACAGATATGCTGATAGGTAATTTATGTCCTTGGAAACCTAACAGTATTCTTTGAAAGCCCAATGTCATACTCTTGCTCAGACTAATCTTATCTCTCAATGTCAACCCCTTGAAAGAGTACTTGGCACCCCTTATCTTCCATATATATATTTGTGTAGAAAGACCTCTGTGGGTAGTTTAGGGATTAACTGCTCATGAAGATTTCTTGGTTTGGGACTGAAATCTTGTAGCTTGGCCTCTGCACTCTAACCGTTGCATCCTTAAAGCCTTTGTGCCAGTATAGTTTGATTTTATTAGTGTGACTGTCACCAAAAGTTCTCTAGGAAGTGTACTTTTTATATACACGAACACAAGAAAATAATAGAATCTTTAGCAGGATGGTCAAGCTGGCACTGCTACTACATTACATCGTGTTTTTTAATGGTTAATGTCATCCCTTCGTTGTTTTAGAGCAGGGTTGGTTTCTCAGCAGTAGCGCTGTTGACATCTTGTGCTCGATATATCTAAGTTGTGGGGGTAGGGGAGGTTGTTCTGTGCATTGTAGGATGTTTAGCTGCATCCCTGGCCTCTACCCACCAGAAGCAAGTAGTCCCCTCCCATTGCAGCAATTAAAAATGTCTCCAGATACTGCCAGAGGTCTGCCACGGACAAAGTCACCTCCAGCTGAGAACCACTATTTTAGAACATGAGGCATGGCATGTTTAGACCTAAGGCTATTGGGAAAAGAACTTACTATATTCCCTCTCCTTCTTCAAAAAAGTACTGTGTAATGTTCTGAAAGTATCATTACCCAAAGATGGGACGCTTCTAGAGTTTTTTAGTTCCGCTGAATCTTTAGAATGAAGGTGCAAAATACAATAATCTTGATTCTTCATCATGTTGTCTCTAACACACCAAGAACATTCTTGTTAAACTAAGAGCCCAGTATCATAGAATAAAGTAGGCCACATAGAATTCTTAAAATAGTGTTTGCTTTTGTTTAACCCACTGAAACTACACATGTAAAAAATAAATATTACCTAGAAACCATATAACTCTTGGGCAAAAATTTACAAATACAGTATAGCAGAAACTTAAAGGAACTCTTCTGTATTATTAGGGAGAAAAAAAATTTTATCATTATAGATGAGAAAACTCATTAATTAATAGCTTAAGGCTGGTAATTAGTTAATGGTTTTTATTCCCTTCTATCAGCAAAATATTATTCATTTGCAGAAATGTCTTGGAGAAGATGGCCCATAAAACCTGACTGAAACATGAGCCAGCTAGGAAGGCCTTTAATAGCAACATGGCATCCATGTTTCTGGTCATAAGAATGAGCTCTGGGAAACAGTTCCCCAGAGTAGCCACTTTTTAGTTGTAGTCAAGCTCCAACAAATTTTCCTTAGGGAAACTATAGACACCACACAAACACACCTACTTTCTTATACCCTTGCATAAATTTATTGTTACGTGTTTCTATTTCTGTGAGGTCCATAAATGTCACAAAATCTGCTTGTCAGCATGATATTCGAAGACTTATCCTTGTTGACTTAAGACACCACCTAGTTTGAAGAGATAATTCACCCATTGGGATTTCTTTTGTAAAAAGGACCTATGGTACATTCCACAATCTGTAGGATTGACTTGCCTGTGGTTTTGAAAGAAGAATAAATGGAGAACTCCTTGCCCTTGTGGTTTTATTTACTGTTTAGAAAAGTTCAAGTTTAATATAGTAATTTAGAATGTATACATCTGACTGGCTACATTTATGAAATCACAATTCTTTAGCAGCAGTTTAAATCTCTGAAAAGTTACGTGGGTTTTATGTTCACTGTCAGACATGCTGGTAGTCAGTGCCTTACTGGGGTCAAAGTTGTTTAGAAAATGATTCAAGGAAAGGATTTTTACTGAATCTCAGGAGTGCTTAAACCTGCAGCTGCTTTAAAAAAAAAAATCTTTACCAACTAGTTAATTGCAAAAGGATTACTGTAGATGAACAGTTCTCAAAGTATGTTACTTGCAACAGCAGTATTAGCATCACCTGGGAACTTATTAGAAGTGAAAATTTCTGGACCCAACCCCAGAAACTCTGGGGTTGAGAGCCAGAAATTTTTTAAATTTAAAAATAATTTTTATTTATGTATTTATTTTTATTTAAGGCTGTGCTTGGTCTTCATTGCTGCACAGGCTTTTTCTCTTGTTGCTATGAGGATGGCTACTCTAGTTACGGTGCTCTGGCTTCTCATCGCAGTGGCTTCTCTGGTTGCAGTCACAGGCTCTCGGCACGCGGGCTTCCTTAGGTGCAGCACATGGACTCAGAAGCCATGGCTCACCAGTTCTAGCGCACAGGCTCAGTGGTCGTGGCGCACCAGCATAGCGGCTCCGTGGCACATGGGGTGCTTCACAGCCAGGGATCAAACCCATGTCTCCTGCATTGGCAGGCGGACTATGTACCACTGAGCCACCAAGCTTGTGTTTTAACAAGCTCTCTGAGTTGGTTCTGGTGCACACCAAGATTTGAAATCCATTGTTTTAGACTGTCAAAATCATTGTGACTTTTTTCCCCTACCTGATTTGATGGTTATTGTCTCTGATGCTATAAAAAGCAGATTTTTATCAAGAAGAAAATATAATTTACTTAGAAGTAGATCCCTTAGAGAAGGGAATGGCTACCTACTCCAGTATTCTTGGCTGCAGAATTGTATGGACAGAGGGGCCTGGTGGGCTACAGTCCCTGGGGTCACAAAGAGTCGGACACATGACTGAGTGATTGAGCACGCACACACAATAAATGAGGTCTACATTTATTCTCATGTTTTAAAAAAGGTACTAGAATAATCAGTCTTAACTAAGTTCTGTTTTCAACTTTACAAAATACTTTAAGCATCACCATTTCTTTGATTCTGCCATAGATGATCTTCAGTAGATTTTTGAATGAAAGTATTAAGGTTCTGAACAGAATTATAAAAATTATGTATTCTGAAGTTGACAACTGGTTTACAAGGTTCATTTCACTAAGTCATAGATAATGTGTGTTACTCCTTCCTTTCATAAAGTTGTAAGAATAATGCTTGCATTAAGAATCTAGTTACTTCATGCCAACAGAAAGGTGCTCAGTTTGGAGGTTTTGTGGGGTTTTGTTTTGTTTTTTTTTTTTAGTTTTAGTTTTTAAAAGTATTTATTTATTTATTTGGCTGCATCAGGCCTTAGTTGCAGCACACAGGATCTTTTGTTTTGACACATGGACTTCTCTCTCGGTGTGGCTTGCAGGCTCCAGAGTGCACGGACTCAGTATTTGTGATGCATGGGCTTAGTTGCTCCTCAGCATGTGGAACCTGAGTTTCCCGACTAGGGATCTAACCCACATCCCCTGCACTGGAAGACAGATTCTCAACCACTGGACAACTATGGAAATCCCAGACAGGTGCTCAGTTTTAAAGGAAAACTTTGGACCAAGAGATTCATCTCATTCACTGCATGTCTGGGCTTCCAGATTCTTCATGTGTACCAAAAGCTCCATATTGTTATTTCATGCACACATATAAATAGTTTTAATGCAAACTTTTTGAATGGCTCATTTTTAAAATGCCTTCTTACTTTCCCACCCACTATTTCTTATTATCATATTGGGTAGAGACTTTTTTTTTTCATGCTACATTCTTTCAAGTATGCCAGCATTGATAAGCTAGGGTCAACCTACCAGGTTAATTTGGTCCTAAATATGAATTCTGATCAGGTTGCTTTGTAATTCACATTTTAGGTTCACTTTGAGATACAAAGAAAAACACACAGAATAGTTAAGATTTTTAAAGATTCAAAGGTTTGCTTCAAGGAGGCATCCTCTAAAAACTGGAAGATAATATGATATTATGTGAAATAAGAACCTTATGGTGACTGTGTCTGTTCAAGGAAGCTTTATAAACAGGAACTGCTGTGGTTTTACTCTATATTTGCAAGGGATTTGATTATAAAAATCATAAGTTAGAGAAATCATCACTTATGTATAAACACAAGCATATGGATATACAGGTGTTCTTCACTTTTTCCACTTAGATGTATTCCTAAAAAGTCAGATAAAAACAATATTTATAAATCAAATCATAGTTTTCAGTTGGCTCATATTATCATCCTACAGATGCTGTATCTTCCCTTTTGCTAGCTTAGCTGGAATATGGCAGCTAAAACACCTATCCCCAGTTATCCCCAGCTTAGCATTAAGTTAGTGAGCTGTAACATAGCCATTATATGAAGGGCCACTTTTAAGGAATGAATCCAGGAATTACTTCATAATGTAGAAGTTTATTCCCTGTCCATTTCTTTAGCTTCAGAGTTGATCATCCTAATAACCAAGTCTTATCCCCTAAAGCGGTTCATTGCCCTGACTACTCAATTGAATCGCAAGAGGAACTTTGGAAACTGCTGATGTTTGTACACAACCTTGATCAATGGCTTTAGACTCACTGGTGATGCAATATTTTTAGGTGTTTAAGGTGATTCTACTGTGCAGGCAGAGTGGATAACTGTGTGCCTGAACAGAACATTGATTTTTTGGACAGGACAGCTTATTATAGTACTTGATGGTGACTGTAAATTAATGAGAGTATTTCATAGCAATACAAATGATGTCCTGAGTTCTCTTTAAGAATTCATTTCTTACTATGTTTTCCTCCCTTAGGGGAAAATGAGTTTTATGATATAGCAGAGTCTTTTTCACATGTATGTTGCCCATTTGGGACTATGCTTTTTATAGGCATTTATGATTTCTCAAAACTGTATGTCAGTCCAAAGTTTATTTCCTCTTTTGTTCAGAAGCAAAAATGTTCCTATTCCATCTTCCCTTATCACCAGGGCCCCTCTATGGTCTTCTTCTATCCTGCATGTCAACACAGCTCTAAGATGCAAGCAAATAACCTCCTCATACATAGGCCTTCCAACTCTCATGAGGACACTGAATGCCTTTCCTCTAGCTGAAGCGTTTCTGAAGTATTCTTCAGCCACCTCAGTGTTCTGTCAGTTTTGTCTGTTACCTGAGAATCAGAGCTCTGTGTGTTGATGACCCCCTTCCTAAATGGCCAAATAAAAGAAATTACATATGTCTTTTATTCATTTGGTGTTTCTCTGGAGACCCCCACTAGCAGAAACAGAGGAGGTTACTTTTTTGTGAAGAGTAACATAGTCCCAAGTTGCATTTTAATGGATAATTTTGCTCTGGGTTAGATTCTTTGGCATAAAGATCACTACATTTAATATAGAAGGTCATGAGCTTAGTCATTGGACGAGTTAATCAAATGACTGCCATAGTTCAAAAGTACATCTGCATTTGGATAAAATACGATTTGTGTTAGAGAGCTAAACTTGACGTTTGGTTTCCCCCAGGTAATAAAATAACTTTTAATGAAATAAACGTGTACCTTTCTGCAGCAGACCAGCATAAAGCACATAGCGTAGTTACATTTCTTTACTGGCAGTGGCAGGAAATCTTTAACCTGCCACATGCTGCTTTATTTTATTCAGTCTCACATAGTTAACCTGTTGAGCTGATTAGCAGAACAATTCATTGTCAGCACTACAGATGAAAGGGAGCAAAAAGCTATGATGTTGCCTGTGCTAGTTTGGACATCAACAGCAATGACTATATCATTTCAAGTTTGGCTCTAGAGAAACACCATTGACTCAGCTTCCCCACTGTACAGCACCATCCAGTTCTAACACTGTACAAGGCCCAAAACAAATCCTATTCGTGGCTATATTTTTACCATTTAATAACAGTATCTGACCCCTAGTTGACACACTGAGTACTTTTTTTCAATTTAAATTATGTTTTTTAATTTTAAGATATTACCCAGCAGGTGTAGTCCAAAATATGATGTCTATTCCTATGGATCATTACAACCATTTAGTGTAGAACCTCTTAAAAATATTTAATAAATTCACTGGAAAGTTGAGAGCAATGGGTAACCCATTTTTTCACTTTTTAAAAATTTACATAGACTTAAATTCACTTTATTATGTGTAGTGCTGTGATATAGATGAATGCATACTGTGATGTTAGCACCACCACAATCGAAATACAGAACACTTTCATCACACTCAAGAAATTCCCTCTTGCTGGCTTTTTAAGTCAACCTCTACCCCACTCTCAACCCTTGGCAACCACTCTGTTTTCTCCTCTAATTTCACCTTTTTCTAAATGTCACATGAATTGAGTAATAGCATTTTTAATCTGGTTTCTTTCATTTAGCATAATTTACTTGCAATTCACCCAGGTCGTTGTGTATACCAATAGCTTGTTCCATTTTGCCACTGTGTAATATTCCATCATGTAGACATACCACAGTTTGCTTATCCACTCATTGGTTGAAGGACATTTGGGTTGTTTCCTGTTTGGAGTCATTATGAATAAAATCACTATAAATGTTCATGAACAGGTTTTTAAGTAACCGTTAAGTTTTATTTCTCTGGGAGTAAGATTATTGTCTTTTTTTGTAAATGTATGTTTAACATTTTATAAGGCTGTACCCCAAAGGAGCTGTAGCATTCTGTATTCCCACAGTGTATGAGAGTTCCAGTTACTCTACCCTCACCAGCACTTGGTATTGTCAGCGTGTGTGTGTTTGGTTGATTGGTTGGTTGGTTAGGTTTTGTTTGTTTTCTCTTGTTTTAGCCATTCTGCTCTGCAAAGCATCAGTATTTGAAAGCACCATCAAGGATTCTTTTACCCATTTTCTGCCAGTAAAGTATCCCATTTTAAAAATGATATCATTGACATTAGGTGTTGCTGAGTTAAAGGAAAACATGCAGCATGATAGTTGTGAGTTTAAATTTTGTTCAAGGTCTTACTGAGGACTGTAGCCTGGGAGACAGCCTCGCAGTTAGCTCTGAGTAAACCGTTCCAGAGAAGTAGGGGAGGAATCAGTATGTATATGAATTTTTGGGGGCTAGGAAAAACATGTAGTGGAGCAAGTATCTTGGTGAAAGATTACTGCTGTCCACAAAGAGCAGATTTCTCAGGTGGATACTTTTCGTGCTTTTCTTTGTATGGAAGGATGCAAAAATCTGGAGTCGTTGGAAGTTCTTCCTAAAATGCGCATCGTAACTATCTGCGGGCCCATTTATTCAAAGCACTGCCTGCCTCATCCTGTTTCGCATCCGGAACGCCCTCCTGGGGTGCACTGCCTTGTGGCTGGGCAGCAGCAGTGGGTTGTAACTTAACCCTTTGAGTTTCTGGATGATGACGGACACTCTGTCCCTTCTTTTATTTTTAACAGTCTCGAGACATGGTTACTTTGTTAATACACTGCAATATCTAACCCTTATTTTCAGCAGTTTAAAGAAATTTAGTCATTTTATTGTTTTGCTTTCCAATTTTCTGACTGCATTTTCCCGACAGAAGTTTTTTTTATTTATTGAGCCTCAGTTTCATTTTCCTCATACTACTGCATGCATATCCACAATCTAAACCATCCAAGATGTTTACATGACTTTCTAATTCTTTCCTACTTAATAATGGCTTATTTCTTAAAAACGAAATCTTTTTAGTTTTACTAACTTTATACAAGTTAGAAAAAGGAGGAGAGTGAAAAGCCTGGCTTAAAACTCAACATTCAAAAAAGGAAGATCATGGCATCCGGCCCTATCACTTCATGGAAAATAGATGGGGAAACAATGGAAACAGTGACAGACTTTATTTTCTCGGGTTGCAAAATCACTGCAGATGGTGACTGCAGCCATGAAATTAAAAGATGCTTGCTCCTTGGGAGAAAAGCTATGACAAACCTAGACAGCATATTAAAAAACAGAGACATTACTTTGCCAACAAAGATCTGTCTAGTTAAAACTATGGTTTTTCCAGTAGTCATGTATGGATATGAGAGTTGAACCATAAAGAAAGTTGAGCACCGAAGAACTGATGCTTTTGAACTGTGGTGTTGGAGAAGACTCTTGAGAGTACCTTGGACTGCAAGGAGATCCAACGAGTCTGTCCTAAAGGAAATCAGTCCTGAATATTCATTGGAAGGACTGATGCTGAATCTGAAGCTCCAATACTTTGGCCACCTGATGTGAAAAACCAACTCATTGGAAAAAACCCTGATGCTGGGAAAGATTGAAGGCAGGAGGAGAAGGAGACAACCGTGGATGAGGTGGTTGAATGGCATCACCGACTCAATGGGCATGAGTTTGAGCAAGCTCCAGGAGTTCATGATGAACAGGGAAGCTCGGTGTGCTACAGTCCACAAGGTTGCAAAGAGTTGGACACAATTGAATGACTGAACTAAACTAAACTTTATACAAATAATGAAGTAACCTAATTAAAAGCATTAAAGAGGAAATGAAGATATGAAGATATTTCCGTATTCACCTGTAGGTCAAAGCATTATGTCAAGCAAAAAGCATGTGAAGCAGGAATCATTTCTAAAATAATCATGCTTTAGTTTAACAAAGTGGAATTCAGCATTCTTCATTATGATTCTTTATATGGTCTTCTATGACTGCAACACATACTTGATATCTTACCCTTGATGGAAAAGATACCTCTCTATGGAAGTAATATAAATAGTATAAACATCCATTTCATTTATGTAAAGTAATGTTTCATTGTTCCTTAGTAATCTGAAGGAGAAAACACTGGTGCATAATTGAGGAAGATTTGAGCAGGCTCTTTAAGTGGCATATGTGGTGGAAACAGCTGGGTTCTGGTCTCCATTTTGCCACTTACTAACCAGCTGGCCAGCTGACCTAGGACAAGTCAGCTAGGCCTTCATTTTACATTTCCTCAGTTGCGAAATGTAGAAAATAAATTCCATGATCTTTAAGGTCTCCTGGTTCTTAACAAAATTCAAGGAGGGTGGAAGTCACACACTGAGTTTCCTACCCTATACCCACCCCAAAGCCAGCCATTTTTTCTCATAATACAAGTACAGGTACGTGTGGCCACAGAAGACCTTCGCATTTTCTCAAAGCTCTTTCTGCTCTGTTTTTTCACTGTGGTTGCCCCATTGGAGCTCCTTTCATGGAGGGCTTGCTCCAGGGCCATGGCTCCGTGGACCAGGCAGCACTCTGTGAGGGCCACTTCCAGTCCAGCCACAGGCGTCTGTGTCTGCCCAGGTCCACTGTGCAGCTGTTGGCTCATTTTCGTCAAGATTCAAATTTAATTGTCCTGTGCTTCTAAGACTTTAAGATAGTCGGGGGAACATTAGCTCACTGAAAATAATTGAAAACACCTTTTAGGAAAGCGCAGCTGGGAATGCAAGCATGCGATTCTGTCATGCTGAGCGTGCTTTTTCAGGGAAAAGGTTATTTCTCTACCTATTCTGTTTCTCTATTTCTCTAATGTTTTCTAATAAATTTAGAGAAACTTCCATCTTGGATTTTCTGAGTCACAGACTTCGAGAGTAAGGCAGGCCCTAGAGATAGGTGACTTGCCCAGGGCCTCTGAGACGGTAGGTTGTAAAGCTGTTTTGGGACCCCCGACTGGGCCCTCCCCTTGGGTTACGAGTCTCAGCCTTTACAGAGCCACAGCAGACTGTTTGGGGGTTGCAGTCATGTTCCCTCTAGCATTTCCCATTGCCTTCCCTGCCCCACTCAGCATGGGTTTTGTCAGCGTGAACAGTGAGATCTACATGATTAGCCTGTCTGAATGCTGAAGGAACCACAAAAGTTGTCTCAGTGCACTCTCTGAGCAGAGAGGGCTCCTTGCAGGTATACCAGTGTGATGTACCAGTCTTACCCTGGGTGTTCCCAACCCTCCCCAGGCTGGCCTACTTCATTCCATCCCACGTAGTCTAAAGTATATCTTAAAACTTGAACTTAGTGTAGAGGTTAAACATGTGCAAAGAGACTTGGGCTTACAAGTAATTTTAACCCATGGTCATTTGGAAAATGCCATTCTTGGTACCCTGTCTTTAAGGGGGGTGTGTGTGTATGTATATGTGCGTGTGTGTGTGTCCACTTCCCTTAAAACAAAATGCTTTCATAAATGTTTGTGGAATTTTATTGGAAAGACCTAGTGTTTTGTAAGGGAAGAAGCAAAGTGTGAAAAATGTTAACAAGGGAAGAACATCCAATTTTAAAGATACTTAGCATGTATGGCTTCTTCCATATCCCCAAGCAATAAGCATCACAAGTTATTCTGTCACTGGAAGTATAAACATGTTCTAACTTTGTGCCTGGCATGTTTGAAAAACATATGGGCCCCTCAATTTTCCAAATAATCCTTGTAATTTGAACCCAGTTGAATATCCCAAATTCCTGTTTCCATCATCTCTGGAAGAGAATAAGAGTAATTTTGGAAAACTAACAATTTTCTACCAGTATCGTTAAGTACAAGCTAAACTTCTATTTATGGACATTCTCCAACATTTCCTTAAGAAAGAGTCTTTTTTCAGTATCTCCTCTCATGAATCATAGGTACACAGTTCTGATTCCATGTCAGGCCTGAGTAAATCTAATTGAAACCCTGAAGATAGTATGTCTTGTTGTTAAGAGCTCAGGTTCTGAGCCAGATTCTACCAGTTAGAATCTTAACTCTGACCTTTAAAAGCTGTGTGTTCTAAGGCAACTTGCTCAACCTCTCTGGGCTTCATTTATGCTAGTTCTGTAAAATGGGGATGGGGGTATTAATATCTACCTCATAGGGTGTTATGAGTAGAGGTCTTGAAAAATGTACTCCCCAAATATATTTTAAAACCTATATACATCCTCACACATTTTCAAGTTGAGATCTAAAACTTTTCATCATAGGTTTCAAAGCGTATTTTTGGTAAGAGGTAGACAGGCTTCCCAGGTGGTGTCAGTGGTAAAGAACCCACCTGCCAATGCAGGTGGACAGTAACAGACCTGGGTTCGATCCCTGGGTTGGGAAGATCCCCTGGAGGCGGGCACGGCAACCCACTCCAGTATTCTTGCCTGGAGAATCCCATGGACAGAGGAGCCTGCGGTGCTACAGTCCGTGGAGTCGCGAAGAGCTGGACACGACTGAAACAGCTTAGCACGCGCACAGGCAGAAAGGAGTATAACGTGAACTAAGACGAGAATTGATATGGCTGAAATAGTTAACACAATTTGAAAAAATGTTTGACCTGCTTTGCTGAGTAACTCAGAGAAAACTGGAAAGAAATGAAAAAAGGTATTCATATTTTTAAAATATGTATTTGAGTAATTTTTCATTCTCAGAAATGATACACACAACATGTAAAAGAATCTGCATCATTTATGTATTCTACTCTGGACATTGTTATGAATTCAGACTATCTCAATATTGACTAAGCCTCACACTTAATAAAAATGAGTATGAGATAGAAGACAGGATGCTTGCTAATCACAGCAAAGTTTGTGTACTCCAAAGACAATGAAGTCCAAGGCAGTAATTATAATACTTGTCTTGGATGAAGCATTTGCTGTTTAATAACGAGAGAGGGCTGATATGAATGCAAGGTGAATTCTCAAGCAGTTAAAAAATAAAGCACAAATGAAAGTTGTGGGGACTAATTTCTTTAAAATACCCTTGCATGTGCATTATCTTGTAAAATATTTGCATATCTAGTACCTCGGTACGAAGACCACTAGTTGGTTAAATGAGTCAGTAAATGTTAAGCTCTTAGAACATTTCCTGGTATCTAATAAGCCCTGAGCAAAAAGTAAGTTATTATAACTATTATTATTGTTAGGTTCCCCTTCCAGAAAGAATTATGCCTGCTTATTTTGAGTTTCTACCTTGTCCTCAAGCCTTACCTGTCTGCATTCAGCATCTTTTAGAATTAAGCCAGTAACTATCAGAAAAATCTGTTAGCTCTATTAGGATCACAGTTTTATTCTTCTCCTGAGACAAACTCTCTCCAAGTATAACTACTGGAACTTTCTGGTCAAATTCCATTTAGTTTGGCTGTCCATAAGTGTTTTCTTCTCCTGCTGCTGCTGCTGCTGCTAAGTCGCTTCAGTCATGTCCGACTCTGTGCGACCCCGTGGACGGCAGCCCACCAGGCTCCCCCATCCCTGGGATTCTCCAGGCAAGAACACTGGAGTGGGTTGCCATTTCCTTCTCCAATGCATGAAAGTGAAAAGTGAAAGTGAAGTCACTCAGTCGTGTCCGACTCTTAGCGACCCCATGGACTGCAGCCTACCAGGCTCCTCCACCCATGGGATTTTCCAGGCAAGAGTGCTGGAGTGGGGTGCCATTGCCTTCTCCGTTTCTTCTCCTAGATACACATAATTTTCTTGATGTGTGGATCCAGCCTAATGCTAAAAGTATCATAAATTGGGAATCTGTGTAATTTCATAAGTACCTTAATAGATTAGATATTACTGGATAACTGAAAAAAATAGAATACTGAATTGAAAAAATTGAAATGTGAAATTTAAAAAAGAAAGCCTGACTCATTTTAAACTAGACCCTTTAAAATCTCAAAGTCAAGGCAGAGACCCCTGGTCTAACATATAACCAAGTATTCCAAGTTGGACAGCTTAAGACATAAGAATTTAGTTCTTTCCTTACAGCCAATGTCTTCCTTTTTAATTACCAAAACAATTAATGTTCATTGTAGAAAAAGTCAGATAATGCAAAAGAAGAAAATAAAAGTCACTGATTCACTACTACCTAAGGGTAAAGATTCTGATACATAGCTTCTCATTCTTTTTCTTATTAAAAAACATGAAATATATACTTTTGATATTTCTAGTTAAATTTCTTACTCTGAGATCATTACAGATTCACATGCCATTGTAAGAGTGATGTGATCAAAAGAGATCCCAGGTGTCCTTTACCCAGTTTCCCTGAATGGTGGGATCTTGCAAAGCTGTTGTACAGCATCACAACCAGGACATTAACATCGATGCCGTCAGCATACAGAACATGACCTTTTATAGTTAAAATCATTTCCCTGCCACTTCCACTTCTTAAATCCTAGCAACCAGTATTCTGTTCTCTATTTCAGTAATTTTATTATTTCAAGAATGTTGTATAAATGGAATCTTGTAGTATATAACCTTTTGAGATTAATTTTTTCCATCCAGTGTCACCTTCTGGAGATTTATCTAGGTTGCTGTATGTCTTAATAGTTTGTTCCTTCTATTTGCCAAGTAATATTCTCTAGCATAGTTATAAACCATACTGCTGCTGCTGCTAAGTCGCTTCAGTCGTGTCCGACTCTGAGCGACCCCATAGACGGCAGCCCACCAGGCTCCCCCGTCCCTGGGATTCTCCAGGCAAGAACACTGGAGTGGGTTGCCATTTCCTTCTCCAATAAACCATACTACTCACCTTCAAAGAACATTTGCATTATTTCCAATTTGGGACTGCTAACAAATGAAGCTGCCATAAACATTTGTGTATAGCTTGTAGTGTGAACCTAAGTTTTCATTTCTCTTAGAATAAATGGCCAGAAGTACAATTGCTGAGCCATATTTTAGTTTTAAGAAACTGCCAAACTGTTTTCCAGAGTGGTTATACCAATTTACATTCACACCAGCAATGTGAAGTAATCTAATTTCTCTGAATCCTCACCAGCATTTATTGTTACTACTTTTTTTAATTTTAGCCATTCTGAGAGGCATGTAGTAATACATCATTCTGGTTTTAATTTGCATTTCCCTAATGGTTAATGATGTAGAATATCTTTTCATATGCCTATTTACCATCTGAATATCTGCAATGATGAAATGTCTGTTCCTATCTTTTGCCTATTTTCTAATTGGATTGTATGGTTTTTTACTGTTAAATTTTGAGGCTTTATATATTCTAGGCAGTGGTCCTTTGTTATGTGTGTGGTTTGCTTTTTTTTTTTTCTTCAATCTCAAGATTCTTTTCATCCTCTAAAAGGAGTTTTTCACAGAGCAGAAGCTTTTTCATTTTGATTAAATCTGATGTCTCTATGTTTGTTTCTATGGACTGAGCTTTTGGTGTCAAGTGTAGGAGCTCTTTGCCTAGTCCTCAACCCCAAAGATTTTCACTTATTGTTTTTTCTAAGAGTTTTACAGATATATGTTTTATATTTAAGTCCATGATCCATTTTGAGTTAAATTTTTGTGTAAGGCAGTAGACTTAGGTTGAATTTCATTTTTTTTCCTCTGAATGTCCAATTGCTCCAGAACTGTTTGTTGAAAAGGCATATCTTTTTGTTGTTGTTGTTGAATTCCTTCTTCACCTTTGCTGACAATCAGTCAGGCATATTTGCATGAGTCTATTTCTGGGTTCTCGGTTCTGTTCCATTGATCTGTGTGTCTGTCCCTCCACCAATATGCACAGTCTTGATTATCGCAGCTATATAAATCTTGAAATTAGGTACACTGATAGTTCCCACTTTTCTTCTTATTCAACAGTATCTTAGCTTCCTAGTTTCTTTATCTGCCTATGGAAATTTTAGAATTGTCTATATCGACAGAAAAAAAAAAGTGTTTTGAAATTCCAATTCTTGGTTGGAATTACATTAAACCTGTTTATCAATTGGGGGCAAATCAAAATATTTGCAGAGCTTCCCCTGTGACTCAGCACTAAAGAATCCTCGTGCAATACTGGAGATGCCAGTTGGATCCCTGGGTGGGGAAGATCCCCTAGAGTAGGAAATAGCAACCTACTCCAGTATTCTTGCCTGGAGAATCCCATGCACAGAGGAGCCTGGTGGGCTGCAGTCCATGGGATTACAAAGGAGTTGGCTGAGCGACTAAACAACAACAATAAAATATTTGCTGTATTGAGTATCCCAATCTATGAACATAGTATGTGTCTCTGTTTATTTAGATCTTTGATGTCTTTCTTCAGCATTTTGTGGTTTTCAGGGAACAAGTACTTTACATACTTTGTTTACATCTCAGTGTCTAGCACAGTGCCTTCCTGAAGAATGTTGAATTTCACAAAAATCATTGCCATATACAGTGGCATCTTACCATGAAAAGAACCCATTAGCTATAATCCCTTTTTTAAAATGTCTTCCTTAAACTAGGAAAATGCTTTAAAGATAGCAAATGGCCCAGATAAGAAAGGCTTTTCATTCACTGCCTGAAACTAGACACTCTGTAGTTTGGGATTGTAAATCAAATTCCAGTGAAGAACTTATTGGATTCAGCTGTGTGTGTGGGATGTGGTGCAGAGTGATTCAGGAAGCTGTTTTTGCTTTGCCAATTGCAGAACTCATCTTTATATATTAAAAGAGAGTTTTCATATTTCTGCCAATGATCATCTTTCATTGGTAACCAGAGGAGTTTTGAGTTGTCATTTTGTGGGCTTTATCGAGGAGCTTAAATCCAGGATTGAATTAATCAGAGAACACAAGGTTGGGTTTCTGCATTTTCCAGTTCTGAAATCTGCATAGTGTTAGTAATAGACTGAACATTTATGATGTTAGTGTTCACAGTGGGGCAATGAAATACAACATTACATAATTCTTTAAAGAAGATCCTGAGAGTTTAATGTACAGTCTGAGGGCAGGACACCCTTGGGAGCACAGAGAGACATATTCCTCTTAGAACTGTTCGTATGTACCTAAGATGAACAAGCTCTCATGTTTCCAAATTTTCTCTTAAGTTTTCAAAGTAAGTACACAGGAGTAAGGAAGGCAGGGTAGAACAGGACTGTTTTCATTGCTAGGATGTCAGGAAAAGCCCCAGCTGGCATCTATGGACTATAATAAAGAGGTATTTGTTGTGGTCTAACCAGGTAACCTTGAGTAAGTCATTAGTTTTTCTGAGCCTCATTTCCATATTTATACAGGGGAATTGTGATCATGTCTCTGCCTTCCTAAAGTGATGATCAAATAAGATAATGGACAGAGAAGCATATTGTAAGCTCTAAAAAACTATACTGATGTACCATTTTATTCATTCCATAAATATTTATTAAACACCTACTGTGTACAGACACCTACTGGGTACCAGACACCTACTGTGTAACAGTTCACCAAGGAGAGACACACGGGAAGCACTTAAGTACAGTGAAACATCACAGGTGTGCAGAGGCAGAACATTCCAGGGGTAGCAGTGGAACTGAATTGCTGAGGTGCAGTGTGCTTTTGGAGTTGAGAAACACTGAAGACACATTATTGTAAAGATCATCTATGTTCAAGTTGAGAACTACCCTCAACGTGGAGGGAATTAAGAGGGAAAAAAGCTTGATCCAGTTGCCAGTCCTTATTAAATAGGTGGAATGATGAAGAAAAGTCAGTAGATGGCAGAACTGGGAATTGAACAAGCGTGTATGGGCAGATGACGTGAACCTCAAGGCAAGCCGGTGGTCGGTGATGTGAAGATGGCAAGGAATGGCGAGGAAGCATCACTGTGAAGCCTGGAGAGTTGTACTGCCCCAGGCTTAGGGCTTGGGCTATGGGAGTATGACCAGTCTTCTCTTGAGGGGCTGAGAGAGTATAAGTCCTGGGGGAAGAGCTGGACAACAAGTGGAACAGGAGGAGGGAAGACGAGTATGTAAGAAGGGTAAGCATGTGGCATGCATGTGTATGCTCAGTCGCTTCAGTCGTGTCCAACTCTTTATGACCCCATGGGCTGTAGCCTGCCAGGCTGCTCTGTCCATGGGATTTGTCCAGGCAAGAATATTGGAGTGGGTTGTCATGCCCTCCTCCAAGCGCTCTTCCTGACCCAGGAATCAAACCCTAATCTCCTGTGTCTCCTGCATTGCAGGCAGATTCTTTACCCACTGAGCCACCTGGGAAGCCCTTGAACATGTAGAGCTTCCAGTAATAGCAATAACTGTTGTTTATTGAGCACCTAGAATGTACCAGGTACTGTGTTTGGCTCTTTTGTACAGTTAGTCTTCACAGGATGCTACAAACTAATTCCTGTCATCTGGATTTTACAAATAAGGGCATAAGGTCCAAAGAGGTCACATGCATCGTTTAAGGTCACACAGCAAGTCCACATCAGAATCTCTGAACCCAGATCTGCCGGACTGCAAAGCTGAGCTTTTGCACCATTTCACGTGTCTTCAGAGACGTTCAGAGAGCACCATGGGAGCGATTTGGAGGGAAATCAGAGAAGGAAAGAACCCGAGGGAGGAAGCAGAGTCACATGGGAATGAAGATACAATAGAGGACTATTGCCTAGTGACGCTTGCATTTTTGCTGGTGGCTGGAAATGCCAGGGTTGTGAGGATGAGAGCCACTGAGACCTCTAGCAGAGATGAGGCCTGAGGCTAGTGATTGCCTTGCTGCAGGTCCCGGGGGAGCACTGCTGTCAAGGTATTCTTATGTCTTTTGAAGAAAATTCTCCCAGGCAGATAGTAACAGAGGTCAACCTCTCCTGGCTCTTTCACTTCTGGCGGGGCGATCAAAGAGGCTTAGCTTCCTAAGTGTCAGTGATCAGTCTTTCAGCCCAGACAACAGAGAGCAGAGAAGGACATGTGAGACGACCTCTCACTTGCATGAAGAGTGGGAGCCCATCAGATATTGAGGTGCCTTGGCCACTTTGTGCTTGGGGACCTCTGGAGCTGTGTGATGCAAGCTGGAATTTTCATTAGACTATGGTGAAAAGCAAACATATGTATCAGCCTCTCCCAGGTGGCAGTTAGTAGTTACTGTCCAAGACGGCTTTTTAACAGAATCTGGGGAAGAAAGTATTTTTTTCCTTCCTCAGCATCCTGGCACAGCTAACGTCCGACTTTCCTTTACTAGGGGACAGTTAATGCTGCAGCTGAAACAGCAATCCCTTGTGTAGTATTATACATTAACATTTATGGGCACAGGCCAGGACCAGAGACTTTTCTGGAAGCAGGTTTTGATACCTGAGGGAGTGGTGGCAGTCCAGCTCTGCAGCCAGGTAACAGTGGCCTCAGGTGAGAGAGATCAGGTTAGAAGACACAAAGGACAGGACAAAAAGGACAAGTAAGTAACTGAAGAAAAGTTAGGACTCTCACAACCTTGCTTTCAGTTAAGGTCTTCCTGCTGGAATTCTTGATTGAGGTAAAAATAAACATGCCCTTCAAAGTAACACATGTGCCATCTGATCGCGTTGGTCACAGGAGGGGTTGGGGCAGTAAGAACATGAAGAAATGCCCTCAGAAGGGAGATAATAAGGAAACAGAAGTGGAAATAGCCTTAAAAGCCTGTGCTTGACTTAGGCTGCTTGCAGAAAAAGTTGGATCCTTGTTGTAAACGCAATTTCCGCTTCTTCACAGGTGGAAGGTTCTCTTTTTCCCTTGAATCATGCTGTCACTTTATCTCCACCTCTGTTGTGACATGTTTCACCTTCCATGCTCTTTTGTAGTTTTCTTTCTGCTTCTACTGAACTGGTGATTCTTCAGAGGCAGAGATAGTGCGCTTTCCATTCTGTACCATCTGCAGTGCTTTGCATTCAAGTAGCTCTTCGGTGTTTGACTGAAAGAACGAACCCAAGGACACTGTGATTCCTCTAAATTTCTTTACTAAACTCTTTCCTTGGCCAACAAAGATGACACCTTACAAAGCCAACTTTCTCCTTTCTCCAGGATCAGGGACTAAAGTAGATAAAAAGTGTTCTATAATGCTTTGAGTGTGTAGGAGAGATATTTCTGTTTAGGGAATGTTGCTAAGCCCTCTCGTCAAAAATAGCCTTTCGATCTACGTCCAAGCCCCATCAGGGCAGAGCAGATTGGCAAGGATGGTTTCAAAGGAAAAAGCAATGTAATGCCTTCTGCGCACAGCAGCACAGGTGCCAGTAGAGGAGGAAAATGTGTGTGATTGCAGCTCAAGATGCTAAGTGCTGTAAAAATGGAGCCAACCAACCAACCAGTGTGCAGAGATCTATGTGTGTTTTAAATACCTTCCCCGACCTTTGTATATTCCTGTGTACTCGGTGATCTCAGGCTCAGAGTCTTCCAAAAGCGACTGATAACTAGAGATCTCACTGTATGAGCAGAGTGAGTGGCCCTTTAAGAAGGACCCACTTAGCCCAGGGAGATGGCAGAAGCTCAGAATGGCAAGAGCAGAGGGAATGGGGAGAGCCAGCCAGAAGGACACACGTGGAACCCCGAGTCCTAGGCAGAGCAGCTCTTTCCTGAAGGCTGCTGTTGCTCCTTCAGGAACTGCTGCACAGACATTGACAGGAAACCAGATCAGGGACAGGACAGCTGTTTTAATGTTTGCAGAATCTACTCTGAGCACAAGTCCCTCTGTAAAACTAAAGAGCTAGAGTCTTTAGGGGTTTTTTCCCCCTCAAATCTTGAATCTGGCCTTTCTTGGAAAGTTGAAGCATCGATTGGGCAAGTAACTACAGTCATCCTGAATATCAAGTGGAAAGGAGGGATGGTCAATGAAGGACCGAAGCTGGGATGGGGAGATGCACGTTGCCTGCAGCGTGGGTTGTACAAGAAGCTCTGGGGTGGTCATATCCAGTGGTTGCTTGGATTTGGGTGGCCTGGCTTTGGGGTAAGCATGTTTGTCCAAATAATAGATTGTTGCACTAAGATGGATCTGTCTCATCTGCCCTAAAGAAAAGAATCTTTGTACCCTGTGTGTTTGAGGCATTATCAGTGATCTTTATGTAAAGATCAATGTCTATTAATAAAAGCCATGAGCAGCTCCCTGCCAAGATTTCCATCATTTGTTTAATCAGCTGCATCAATGCAGCAGTTTTCAGTTAGTAGAGGTGTCCATTTGTACCCCTTATTTGCTTATAGGCACAGAGGCCAAGTCACCAAGTTGGGGCTCCTTGTGATCCTCCACATGGAGCTGGCTTCTCACTTGCCCGAAATGGAGATAACTGCTGTGTGTATCGGGGCAGGCACCAGGGAAGGTAGCCTCTCTGCCTACCCCTCCCACCAGTCCTGCTGAAGTGCAGGGGAGGGGGTGCCACATAGAAGCTTGCTCAGACAGCTCCTGAGCTGTGGGACTAGTCAGCGGCTCCTTCGCTGCATGGCCACCCTGACCTCTGCCCGAAGCAAGAAAGAGAAGACAAAATGACAAAGCTGTGGTCACACAAGCCTGTTAACTATATTGGCTGTCTTTGTTTATTTGGGAACTCTGGACTTCTTCTTTTTTCTTTTTTAACAAGAAATTTGAACCACATTTTGTTTGAGATATTCCAGAAAGATGTAGCAATGTGGTTACCATTTTATAAACTTTTAAACAAAACTGTTAGCGGTTCACAACTTTGTTTAAAGAACAATGGCTTTGGAGCACAGGCCAGTCTTCTCAGGACCCAGAGGAGAGTGACCAAAGCAAAGAAGAATCCAGTTCAGAGCTGGCTGACTGAGACCTGCTCTGGCAAAAGCCAGGAACCCAAATGTTAGCACCAAGGGCCTCTTCCCTTTCTGCTGGAATGGCAGTGAGTTTGGCCCTGTTGGCTTAGCTGATTTACACCAGCGCCCTCCCCTTGTTAACTCTCCTCTAGTGGAAGAGAAGTTCAGGAAAAGTGGGGATGAAAACAATCACTTCTGGTATTTTTCCCTCAGCTCGAGACTGAGCCACCGATTTTAGCGTAGCTAGTTCACTACCCGACCACTGGCATCCTCATTTCTTGCACGTCTGCTGCTTCTGTCATCACTTCTCTCTGAAGCCAAAATCCCCACTATGCTTGCATTCTAATATTTCTATTAAAATAATCTGCCTTTATCTAACTTTTTCCTCAGGAGATAATTTATATTTCTAGGAAATCTCTTTTATGAGTGTTTTTTTTTTCCTGCTGTTGTTGACTGTAGCTATTACTCTTTTTAGCCTTTTCTTGGAGTGCCCTCAAGAACATTTAACATTAAGTATTATTTAAGTCTCTTAAACATTCCTCTAAAAGTATACAAATATTTATACCTATATCAACTTTTCTAGACATTTTACAAAGCTGATTTAGTAGATGTTATATTCTTCTACCAAAGATTAAAATGGAAATAACCCATAACTGGAGCTGACCAACAATGCAGATTTGGGGTTGGCAACATTCAGTTTCCAAGTACATAAGACACATAGGAATTACAGGAATTTAGTTTGATAGAATCCTTTTTTACACGTATTTTTGAAAACTCCGTTTACCCTCCAGAAAGACATTTCTTTTGGATCAGTTGCAGTCCCTATTTGACAACTTCACAGCTTACAAGTTAAGACTCTAATTAAAATATTAAATTCTGGGGCAAAGAGAATTCCAAGAAGAGTCCATAATCATTGAAAAGGGTAGTTAAGGAGCTGTACAATTAACCATTTTTAACCTTAAATATAGTGTTTCTCATGTATCCTTCAGGCAGTACTGACAAGGTATTTCCTGGAGATTAATGGCACTCTGAGTTAATGGACTGAGGGAAGGTCATTAATCCTTACACAAAGGTAGCTTGGAAAGTAGGAATGAAAAACAACTGCTGGGTCAAGATGATACAGTTCCAGGAGATGTTTCAGAAGATGTTACCTTTGCAGAAGCCTATACTTAACTACTGTTCTCATTCCCCTTCTCCACAAACAAAATCTTTTTTATCAGTTGGCTTCCTCTTCACACTTTTTCTCAAATGAAACTCATCTTGGAAGTCCTTTGTTTTCACATAGCTTCTCACCATCAGACTCATTTATTGGTGTGAACAGAGTTGTGCTTGGCAGTCTGGAAATCCAAGCAATCAGAATATATTTCCTACAGTTTCAGTTAAATAACATATTTGTGCATTCAAGGCATAAGATATGCAGGAAATAGGAAGTTACTATCAGTGATTCAGTTCAGTTCAGTTCAGTCGCTCAGTCGTGTCCAACTGTGCGACCCCATGGACTTCAGCACACCAGGCTTCCCTGTCCATCACCAACTCCTGGAGCCTACTTGAACTCATTGTGTCGGTGATGCCATCCAACCATCTCATCTTCTGTCGTTCCCTTCTCCTCATGTCTTCAGTCTTTCCTAGCATTAGGGTCTTTTCCAGTGAGTCAGTTCTTCACATCAGGTGGTCAAAGTATTGGAGTTTCAGCTTCAGCATCAGTCCTTCCAATGAATATTCAGGACTGATTTCCTTTAGGATGGACTGGTTGGATCTTCTTGCAGTCCAAGGGACTCTCAAGAGTCTTCTCCAACACCACAGTTCAAAAGCATCAATTCTTCGGTACTCAGCTTTCTTTATAGTCCAACTCTCACATCCATACATGACTACTGGAAAAACCATAGCTTTGACTAGATGGACCTGTGTTGGTAAAGTAATGTCTCTGCTTTTTAATATGCTATCTAAGTTGATCATAGCCTTTCTTCCAAGGAACAAGCGTCTTTTAATTTCATGGCTGCAGTCACTGTCAGTGGTAGGCTGGGGTTAATGGAACACTCACACCTAGACAACACCTCAGTAAATCTGAAGAGGTTGATTCATCATAAGGACACAGAAACAAGTCGGTCTGGCCAGGATGCTGTGATAGACAGAGTACATGCTTCCAGACTGCAGAATACCACCAGAGCTGTACCCTTGCAGATAACGCCAGACTTGGTGGAATCTCATTTCTCCTCCAGACCAGTGTAGACTAAATCCATTCTGCGTGCCTGCTAATCTAGATCTGTTCTAACAATGCTCCCATCCGGACAGATTCATTAATTTCAAGATTAAGCAGGGTTTAGTGTGACTTCTAGGACTGTGGTGGAGATAGTGAGAAAGAATGGCAGGAAATCTAGAGCTACCTGGTGAAGGATTGTTCCAGGAAGCCCTACTTTGGCGTTTTAAAAAGAGTTAAAAGCTAGAGAATGATCACTGAGTTGTGGGTTTTTTTTTTTTTAAAAAAAGGTCTGCCTTCATGCACAGGCATCATATTCTATAACTGTGTGTCCTTGTGAGAGGGGCTTCCCCAGTGACTCAGTGGTAAAGAATCCACATGCAGTACAGGAGATGCAGGAGATGAAGGTTCAATTCCTGAGTCGGGACGATCCCCCTGGAGGAGGGCATGGCAACCCACTCCAGTATTCTTGCCTGGAGAATCCCATGGACAGAGGAGCTTGGCAGGCTACAGTTCATAGGGTCACAAACAGTTGGACACGACTGAAGTGGCTTAGCACGCATGCACGTCCTTGTGAGAGTTCTCGATTCAGAAGCTTGTACCCTTGCTTGTGCTGGAGTGTGTTGCTCACCTTCCTTCTAGGAATGCTCACTTCCTTTGGAATCCTTTAGATAAGTTCAGCACCATCTGATTCACTCAAGTGGTGTCTGGCTGTTCTATAATCCCGGGCTGATACTGTGATCCCCATAGTATGTTTTCACATGTTTGGAAATTTTTAAATGCCAGAGGTTATTTTACTGTTTAAAAAAAAAAAACTGCTGAAATTTAATAATATAGCACAAGTATGCTGAAGGAAACGCTAAGGAAAATGTTTTTTGGTCACAAGGGCAATGAATTGAAATGCAAAAACCTCACTAAGATGGTGGCTGGCGTTTGGCCACTGACTGTATCTGGTCTAACCCTGAGAGTATTAAGTTCTTATGGATTTTGTTACAGAGTCAAGAGAAGTAAATCTGTAGCTCCCAGTTCAGACTGAACTACTGTTTTAGTGCCGCAAGTACAGGTGAAAATCTTTATATTCTTCCATCCTGTTTGAAAAAAAAAAAACACTCCTTGTTTATACACAGATTAGTTCCACTAGACCTAGCTGAACTTTTGGAGTTCTTTTTTTCAACTGAAATTTCCTTGTACAAATGAACTATCCAGATGTGGATGGGAACATAATAATAGAATTATGTGCTTAAATAACTGAGATTATTTAGGTCATGATTGCAGTTTTATGATGCCATCTGGGGAAATTACTAAGTACATGTGAATTTGAGGTAAACTAAAGTTTTTCTCCCTTCAGTAGGCATTATGGCCTCTTTTGGCACTTTTTTGGTATTGGAATGTGCTGCTTACTTTGCTTACTTTAAGAGTGATGGATCTGCAACTCTGCCACGATTTGAACTGGAGTTTTCCTTCCACACAAATGACAGGTATTTAATGTGTCAGGACAGTCTGTCTGAAACCTGACCTAACCACTTAACAGTAAAATAGCAAAACTTGCTATTCTGTGTGTACAAATGCTGTCTTTCCAAATTAGGAAAGAAGATATAAAACCCTGTAGAAGTGCCTTTGTTTTAACAGGAGAAATTTAATGCTCTACCATTAACATTCTCCCAAGGTAATGTTACATAAATAATTACTGCTACACCGGAAGAGTCATTTCCCATTCTGGAATAATTTGCACACATTTAGGAATTTGATTGTCTTCTCAAAATCTTCTGGGCTATGGGCCCATAAATTATCACATTTTGATGGAACTTCCATTACACGATCTAACTTTTATGGAAGGAGAGAACAAGAAAATTGCAAAAAAGTAGTGACTTGCTTATGGTTAGAGAAGCTCAAGGAAGGGAAAAGAATATTCCTGCTTATTTAACATAGTTCAAGGAAATTTGTGGTTTACTTTCAATAACCAACTTTCTGAAAATTTTTTTATGCCCAAACCACAAAATTTGGCGTTTTAAATTCATACCTGTCTGTGGGCATGTAGTATCTAAAGCAGTGGTTCTTAGAGTCCCTAAGAAAACACATTATTCAAATGCCAGTTCCCTTGGTTTCTAGATAACATTTCTAGCCCAAGACTTCTTAATTTGTTTCAAGGGGCCCAAATTTTGTGTCTTTGTGTATCCAGGATCTTGTAATGTTTACCAGCTTTTCAGGAAGACCTGACATGCTGCATTTTCAAGACTGAATTTTGTTAGACCCAAACTATAACACTGGGAATATTCTATATTATTAATAATGATAGTAATACTGCTGCTGCTGCTAGGTCGCTTCAGTCGTGTCCGACTCTGTGCGACCCCATAGACAGCAGCCCACCAGGCTTCTCTGTCCCTGGGATTCTCCAGGCAAGAATACTGGAGTGGGTTGCCATTTCCTTCTCCAATGCATGCATGCATGCTAAATTGCTTCAGTCATGTCTGACTCTATGCGACCCTATGGACAGCAGCCCACCAGGCTCCTCTGTCCACAGGATTCTGTAGGCACGAGTACTGGAGTTCATTGCCATAAATATCTCCTGATTATCAAGCACTTATTATTTGTCACTAACTGTAGTTAACACTTTATATTTCTCATTTATTGTTCCCCAAAAGACAAATACAGTTATTATCTTCATTTTATGAGGAAACTTAAAGCTTTGAGAGGTTAAGTAACTTTTTGGAGATTAAAACCCATGATGTCATCTGGAAAAAATCCATGCTCTTAAGCATTAGGCATTATGCTAATGAGTATATCCATTTGCTGGTTTAGTAATAACTGGCTTTTGTTTGATATTGATATATTCAGTTCAGATAGCCCTTACTCTTTTCCTACTCTGGTCTAGAAGTTAGGTGGACTTGTACACTTTATGCACTGTTTCCCCTTGAATTTGTGTAAATAGTCTATGTTGCCCCTGTAAAGTTTTAAACAAAAAATGTAACTGTGGAATACCTGTGTAATCTTGGAGTCTTGGTTGTTTTTGGTGGGAAGCTGAGCCAGTTCACTGGGAAACTTGAACTTCCCAAGCTTCAAGATGGCACTTCGTTATTATGCCTTCAGATCTCTTCTTGTGTTAGGAAGGGTGAGATGCCATAAACAGGTGAATCTTATGACCAAACCTCTCCCCACATCTTCCTAAATAAGGAGTCTGCCATGTATACCATGCACCAGACAGAATTAGGACACCTGGTTTCTGTTCCCCGATCCTCTACAGCAATAAGGCACTATAATTTGATCATTTCAGTTGTGTGTTCTCCATTTAGGGTGACCCACTGCCCCAGTTTTCCTGCGACAATCCTGATTTTAGCAGTGCCAGTCCTGAAGCGTAGAAAATTCCTCAGTCCCAAATACAACTTGACCAATGATTGTCCTACCTCCTTTATTTTTCCAGAGCTGTATCCAAGCCCCAGATTCCAGCACTTCTGCTTTGTTGAATCTCCTGAAGAGTACAAATAAATCTTTTAAACTAAGAAATTGGGCAACTCTGGCTCAGATTCATAAGTGTGTAGTGAACCATTAGAGATACAGAACTTGAACAGATCAAGAAAGACCTATATAAATTTTGGAGGAATTTACAGATACTTAGCTTAAAAGATTTGTAAAAGAAATAATTTTTTGTTTTATATTGCCTTCACTTTTGTTTCAACTCTATCTCTTCAGGGAGTAGGCTGAGTCTTAGAAGAAACCTTTCTCTGATTGTCAAAGTTCAAGTGGTAAATCATTGTTTGACATTGTCAGACCATCATAAATGTCCCTAACATACAAAGATGTCCTTGTCAGCAGTATTCCAAGCATAATAAGTAGAATATAGGGTTAGATTGCAGAGAAGGCAATGGCACCCCACTCCAGTACTCTTGTCTGGAAAATCCCATGGGTGGAGGAGCCTGGTAGGCTGCAGTCCATGGGGTCGCGAAGAGTCGGACACGACTGAGCGACTTCACTTTCATTTTTCACTTTCATGCATTGGAGAAGGAAATGGCAACCCACTGCAGTGTTCTTGCCTGGAGAATCCCAGGAACGGGGGAGCCTGGTGGGCTGCCGTCTATGGGGTCGCACAGAGTCAGACACGACTGAAGTGACTTAGCAGCAGTAGCAGCAGGGTTAGATTGAGACTTCTCAAGTGGTTCAGTGGTAAAGAATCCACCTGCCAATGCAGGAGACGCAAGAGATGCAGATTCTGTCCCTGGGTCAGGAAGATCCCCTGGAATAGGAATTGGCAACCCACTCCAGTATTCTTGCCGGGAAAATTCCATGGATAGAGGAACCTGGCAGACTACAGTTTATGGGGTTGCAAGATCCGACTCTTTGTGACCCCATAGACTGCAGCACACCAGGTCTCCCTGTCCATCACCAACTCCCAGAGTTTACTCAAACTCACATCCATTGAGACAGTGATGCCATCCAACCATCTCATCCTCTGTCGTCCCCTTCTCCTCCCACCTTCAATCTTTCCCAGCATCAGGGTCTTTTCAAATGAGTCAGGTCTTCGCATCAGGTGGCCAAAGTATTGGGAGTTTCAGCTTCAGCATCAGTCCTTCCAATGAATATTCAGGACTGATTTCCTTTAGGATGGACAGGTTGGATCTCCTTGCTGTCCAAGGGACTCTCAATAGTCTTCTCCAACTCTACAGTTCAAAAGCATCAATTCTTCGGCTCTCAGCTTTCTTTATAGTCCAACTCTTACGTCCGTACATGACTACTTTAGCCAAATGACTTTATTTATTCTTTCATACTTTTGGCCAAGTTTGCCAAACAAGAATTATAATCGAAAATGCTAGTGATTTTTTTTTTAAATTCAAGTTCTAAATACTTTTAATTTTATTTAAGAAACAAGTCTTGATCTCAATTACATGATTTTTCTCCCCTAATATGAAGTTATTTTTGCATTGATTGGGGAGAAATACAATAATAAGTTTTTAAACTCTGAACTACTAGCTGCACCTGCTTGGGATCTAAAACTGAAATGGAAAACACAAGGCTTAACCCCACATGCTCCCTGATCAAATGCAAAGGTTCTTAAAATAGCTCTGGGTGAAGATGTTTGGAGCAGCTGAAAACCAAGGAGCTGGTGTCCCTAGTCACAACCTGGCAGTTAATACCGTGGCTCGGAGGCAGCTGCCTCTGTCTCTTTCTGTCTCAAGGCCTGGAGCAGCAGCTCCTAGAGGAAGCACAGAAGCAGCCTCTGCTTTACCCACATTCCTGTCCTCCCTAAACTCTACTTTTCTGGTCAGAGGATTGTCCCTGGATCTGTCAAGGGGATCTGAGACATTCTGTCCAAGCCACTAGAGCAAAGTATTGGGTTGGCCAAGAAATTTGTTCGGGTTTTTCCATAAGATGTTATGAGAAAACCCAAATAAACTTTCTGGCCAACCCAATGGCTAAACACCTCCAAACAATTATAATAAACCTTAAATAGGTACACAATAAATTCCAGGGAAAAAATGTAAGGAAGAAATAAAGTGCATTTGATTGATCATAGCTAGTAGTAACAGAGAATATTAGCTATGAGTGGTACCCTACACCCTGTTATCTTCAGTATCCCAGTTGCCAGCAGATCAGTTTACTCTCTTGAAATCCACCAGGGAGACCTTCACTCAGGACTGCTCTGTTCAGCTCTACCTATCTTGATAGAGCTCTCAGTTAACTCATATGTCTCAGTTGATATAGCTGTCAGCTTACCATTTTCCCCCGTAATTTTGTCCTGTGATATTTTCACTTACCATTGATAAACTACTTCTCTCAAGGGCCCACTTATGCATCCACCAGTAGCAGAATCTGGGCTGGGTGGACAACTGGTCTAATCTGATCTGACGGCTTTTTATGTTGCCAGACTTTTGGCACTAACCAGCTGTTTAAAATTGTATTGGCATTCACATGTAGATGAGTATACTATTATACTATCCTGTTCCCATCATAAAAAGAAGAAAAAAGCAGTAGCTTATATCTTGTTTAGAAACTACACTATTTTGAGAGCCAGAGGAAAGAACTGTCGGGTGAGTGTAAAAGGGAGGTAGAGGCAGGGAGACAATGGGGTGTGGGAGGGCCTGAAACTCTCCCACTGGCAGCTCCAGTTGGCCACCACCGCCTTCAACCAGCGCTCGGAACTGTGAGTATTCATGCTGAAAACTCAGAATTTTTCTAGACTTCGTTTGAGAAGTTATTTAAGGAGACTGCATTAGAGAGAACATTAGCTGGGCTGGTTCCTTAAAAGTCTAAAACCTAGTTATTCCATCGGCTGAACAGGGAATAATACTTGCATTTCCTATCATGCAGGGTAACCTTAGGATCAAGTGAGTGACTGATACTCGAATTCTGTAAACAATGTAGGACACCTCCCAGGTATAAAATGACCCCGTGGTTACGAATACCGCCATTATACGAAGTTTCTTCAACCTCAGCGAGCAGCACAGCACTGCCACTCTTTCTGTTGTAGCCTCCGGTGATTGACTGTCTTTGTCAGACAAATTAGACAGAAACGTCTTGAACTCTCATCAGATTTGAGCCCCAGATAGCCAGGAGGCTATCTAATACAAATTTTGCTCTAATGTCCTCCTTAGAGACATCTTGTCTGACCCAGACTATCAATATGTGAGCCTTTGTCTGACATCTATAATTTAGAACAGAAATGTTAACATCCCTCAAAGAAGCCTCAGGTAGTTTCAGTAAAATGTATATTCCAATCTGATTATTTGGTCCCTGGAATTCTTTCCCTATCTTGCAGACACTAAATAAACCTTTATAAGTAGGAACATTTTTTTCTAGTCTTTTTCTTTTAATTAGAAACAAAGGAGAAAACACCATGGTAGGCAACATGAACAGTATTAAGGTTCAAATCACTACTAATAGGCCCCACTGTGAAGATCTCTATACTCAGAGAATATGGAAACCACTTTTGCTCCATTCACTGCTGTATCTCTGGTAACCCAACATGTAGTAGGCACTCTAAACATTTGTTGAATGAATGAACAAGTGAACAAACTAATTAAGCCCCTTTGCCATAAAAGTGGTCTACCTAATTATAATGAAACAAACAAAACAAAAAAATTATGTTGTTCTCTGTATGAATGGCTATTAAATGCTGGTGGCCACTTAGTTCTGTCCAAAGGCAAATAAAAGCAACATTTTTTCTTTAAATGTTTTTTAATGTAACATATTGAAGAGGCGAGGCATGTATTTCAGTAGTAATGAAAACTTTCTTTTACATTAAGACAAGAATAACATGGACTTTCTTCTGAAGAATACAGGGCCCTTTACTTTTGTTTTTCCCCATCCCTGGAGCTCATCCCCATTGCTCCTGAACTCTTGGCACATTACAACATCTATCCCATACAATAGGTAAATGGATCATCATTTTGAAGCCACAATAAAGTATCTGTATCTCCAGTGACAATGTCAGTACCTCAGACCAATTCTTGGCTAACAAATTTTTTCATTGAACAACAGTTTAAATGAAAAAAGAAAACTACATACAAACTTTAACAGAATCTAAACTCTTTAAGAAAAATTTTTTTACACTTGTTTGTTTATAATCAATACTTTTTTCAGCTTAGAATTTTTACAGAATATTTTTGCATTGGTAATCTTAAGAACCCAAACTCAACATTGCTCTGGGAAGTTACCTGAAAAACTCTTGTAAGCATAGACTTGTCTTGATTGCCCAACGTATTTGTTTTAAAGAAATAGAAATAGCCCATGAATATTATTGCTGCCTTTAGAAATTCTCAATAGCAAAGAGCTCTTTAAGTATTTATGCTGGATTTTTAATTAAGTATAATATGAGTTTCATAATAGTGTCAACTGATGACTGTAGAGATGTATTTACTTGGAATATTTGTTTTGGGAGGATAGAAGATTGATGTATTAGAAAGTATCATCACAGGAAAAGTATTTTTAGTTGAAGCAAGAGGAGCATTGCCACAGTTTGGAAAAGTTTTCACCAGTAGTACGCTACCCCTTGCCCTCCTTAACTACAAGCCTAATGCGCACATAGAACATGGTGAATGTAGCTGAGCAGTGTATGCACTGCATTTCTTGCAGTCCTTCGTAAGACTTGCATAGATATTGAAGAACGATGTGATCATCAGGTGTAATGAAAAAGAGTGATTGAATATGTCACAAAAATTTTAGCTGAACACATATCTCTCGAACTGTATCTGTATTCAGAACTATGCATTCACCCTAAGCACTGACTAATACTCCCACTGAGCAAGGACAGTGAGCAGAACTTTCTCTGGTATCATTTGGCAGCAATCAGGCTTCATTTCCCATTGACACTGAGGTTTGTCGTGCCATAAATATCCAGTCATGCTTTGGGGTGATAGGTATCTTCCAAGACCTTCCAAAAAACCCCACCTCAAGAATCTGCTTCTCTTCTCTGGCCCCCATTCATCAAATCTTGCCCATTCATCAAATCTTTAGCACCAAAGAAATATGAACAAAAGGAAACGAAAAGGAATACCTCTAAGTTGCCATTTTAAGATGTTAATTTCTTCTGTATTTCCATAAAAAGAAAATGCGTCCTAACCAGTCTAGCCTATCCAATACACTTCTCCATTGATAACCACATTTGGGATGATTTTCAAATTATGCCTTGATCATTTACATCAGTTTGCAAAATCAAGCTATTACCAAGCAAAGTCATTGGCCCAAACCATTTTAAAATTTTTGACCATCTGTCTTGCTCTAAAGAGGATAGCAATTTAAAATTTTATTTTGGTCTCCTTTCATATCTCCTGTCAGAATAGTTCCTCTATTTTGCAAGCAGCTCTTCATATTAAAAAAAGTCATCACCCTTCATAAGCCCTTAATCATGCCTAAGATTTACTCTATTCCCTTGCATAATGCCCAGAAGCTCCTGCTCCTGGAGAGCAGTGGGGGCCGTTCCTGGATGTTGGATATCACAGACACGTCCCCAAAGCCTCTTCTCAGTGGCACTGGGGACACTTACCTTACCGCGCAGGTGCCTCTGCTTGGTCACACCTGGTGGTCCTCTCTTCTCATCCCCACCAAATCCAACAGTGGAATCCAGGGGCCAACAGCGTTTTCTTCTTTTCTTTTTGGACAGTCTCTCAGTTTTTGTTTTGTGGGCTTCAAAGTCAAGGAGAACTTGCAACCAGGGTCCACTGACAGTTCCGCAGAGGAGAGGCAGTGGGGAGCCCAATACTGACTGGGCCCAAACACTAAATATAACCCTCCTCCCTCTCCAGGCAGTGTCCTTCATACTCAGAAGGCAGGCGACCTGGCTGAATCCCTCACCCCACAGCTTGCCAGCCTCCACAGAAGAAAGGGTCTAACTGGACTGAGGTGCAGAATGAGACGACCCAAGACCCAGGAGCCATCTGCCCAGAGCAGACAAGTAGAGGCAGGTATAGGCTCCGTGAGTGTGTCTGGGTGTGTGTGTGTCTGTGTGTGTGTGTCTATGTGTGTGTGTGTTTGCATGCCTGTGCCCAGCAGCTGCTCTCCAGATTAAAAGACACCACTCTTTGGCAGGCAACTCTGAAACCACCCTCTTGGGTGATTTCAAATTTATGTGCACATCTTGGCCGGGAGAAGAAACCTCCCAGGCACAACCTGGGTCCCCTTCTGTGCCCTGTCACTGCCCCAGATACACTGTGAACCACAACAAACAGCGGTGCCAGCATCTTAAGAACAGATGCCCAGATGGACGTTAGACTGCACCTCATTTTGTACCCTGCAACCAAGAACTGATGCAAGCCCTGTTTGAGATTTAAGTAATAAGGGCATGCCCTCTTCTTTGACAGTCATGACCCAAGGCACTGCAGAGACTCGCTATTATTAACGCTGTGTTGAACTTTAACTTGAATGCCTGCCTGTTCCATTCAGTGTCATATGAGACATGAGGGCAAAATGCTGAGGAAACTTAAGAGCAACATTCAAATATATGATGATATTTATTATGATTAATCAAGGTTTTTGTTTTGTGTTATGCAATGTTAAGAAAAATCTCATACTTTGTTAAAATTTGTTAGTTTTCTCTAAGTGCTATCACTTAATCTGATTGGTGGGGAGGGGCAGGAGGAAGGAGCTTGTTCATTTCTTTAGCAAGTATATACTTCCTCACCAGTTAGGTATCAGGTCCTCTGCCAGGCAGACTCACCACTAGCCAGGTGCTCCATTCTGTGTATTATTTTACATAACCATCACAGCATCCCTTTAAGTTAGTCCTGTGCGTGCATGCTAAGTTGCTTCAGTCATGTCCCTATGGACTGTAGCCCGCCAGACTCTTCTGTCCAGACAAGATTACTGGAGTGGGTTGCCATGCCCTCCTCCAGGGGATCATCCAGACACAGAGATCGAACCTGCGTCTCTTATGTCTCCTGCATTGGCAGGCAGGTTCTTTATCACTAGCGCTGTCTGAGAAGACCAAGCTGGTCTTGAATTGGTGATCAAGTAAGAAAACCAAAGCTCACAATGATTAACTTCCCTACAGTCTCCTGGATGATAAACGTCAGACTCGGAATTCAAACTTCAATCTGAGTCGCACTGAAACCCATGCTGTTTATTTTTAGCTATTATCACTGAAATAATTTCAAACTTACAGAAAATATACATGAATAGTAAAGAATTCTTGTATACTCTTCACTCAGGTTCTCCAAATTTTAGCATTTTGCCACATTTGCTGTCTCTCTCCTTTTTTCCTCTAATCTCCCTCTACCCTCCTATCCCCTTGTGTTTATATATGTGTGTGTATGTTTTTCTGAATCAACTTGTGTGCTTCAGTGTTATTATCCTAAAAGCAAGTACACTTTTCTACATAACTATTATATAACTATCAAATTCAGTATATTAATATTGATACCATATTCTTTTCTAATCCATAGTCCCCATTCAACTTTTTACCAACTGTCTCAATAGTATTATTTGCAGAGGGAAATTTTATTTTTTCATTTGTTCCAGGATTATGTGTAGCATTTAGTGGTCATGGCTCTCCCTCAATCTGAACAGTGTTTCAGTCTTTCTTTGTCTTTGGTGACGATGTGTTTAAAGAGTTATCTGAGGAGACTAATAGCTGAGGAAAGAAGACAAGCTATGGACAAAGGAGAAAGGGAAAGATATACCCAACTGAAGGCAGACTTTCAGAGAACCCCAAGGAGAGATAACAAGCCCTTCTTAAATGAACAATGCAAAGAAATTTAGTTCCGTTCAGTTCAGTTCATATTAGTTGCTCAGTCATATCCAACTCTTTCAGACCCCATGGACTGCAGCACACCAGGCCTTTCTATCCATCACTAACTCCTGGAGCCTACTCGAATTCATGTCCATTGAGCCAGTGATGCCATCCAGCCATCTCATCCTCTGTTGTCCCCTTCTCCTCCTGCCTTCAATCTTTCCCAGCATCAGGGTCTTTTCCAATGAGTCAGTTCTTCACATCAGGTGGCCAAAGTATTGGAGTTTCAGCTCAACATCAATCCTTCCAATGAATATTCAGGACTGATTGCCTTTAGGATGGACTGGTTGGATCTCCCTGGAGTCCAAGGCACTCTCAAGGGTCTTCTCCAACACCACGGTTCAAAAGCATCAATTTTTCAGGGCTCAGTTTTCTTTATAGTCCAACTCTTACATCCATACATGATTACTGGAAAAACCATAGCTTTGACTAGATGGACCTTTGTTGGCAAAGTAATGTCTCTGCTTTTTAATATGCTGTCCAGGTTGGTCATAGCTTTTCTTCCGAGGAGCAAGCGTCTTTTAATTTCATGGCTACAGTCACCATCTGCAGTGATTTTTGGAGCCCCCAAAAATAAAGTCTGACACTGTTTCCACTGTTTCCCCATTTGCCATAAAGTGATGGAATTGGATGCCATGGTCTTAGTTTTCTGAATGTTGAGTGTTAAGCCAACTTTTTCACTCTCCTCTTTCACTTTCATCAAGAAGCTCTTTAGTTCTTCTTCACTTTCTGCCATAAGGGTGGTATCATCTGCATATCTGAAGTTATTAGTATTTCTCCCAGCAATCTTGATTCTAGCTTGTGCTTCATCCAGTCCAGGATTTCTCATGATACTCCATATATAAGTTAAATAAGCAGGGTGACAATATACAATCTTAACATACTCCTTTCCCTATTTGGAACCAGTCTGATGTTCCATGTCCAGTTCTAACTGTTGCTTCTTGACCTGCATACAGATTTCTCAGGAGGAATGTCAGGTAGTCTGGTATTCCCATCTCTTTCAGAATTTTCCACAGTTTATTGTGATCCACACAGTCCAAGTCTTTGGCATAGTCAATAAAGCAGAAGTAGATTTTTTTCTGGAACTCTCTTGCTTTTTCGATGATCCAACAGATGTTGTCAATTTGATTTCTGGTTCCTCTGCCTTTTCTAAATCCAGCTTGAACATCTGAAAGTTCACAGTTGATGTATCATTGAAGGATGGCATGGAGAATTTTGAGCATTACTTTTCTAGTGTGGCCACCTGATGCAAAGAGCTGACTCATTGGAAAAGACCCTGATGCTGGGAAAGATTGAGGGCAGGAGGAGAAGGGGACGACAGAGGATGAGATGTTTGGATGGCATCACCGACTTAATGGACATGGGTTTGGGTGGACTCGGGGAGTTGGTGTTGGACAGGGAGGCCTGGCATGCTGAGGCTCATGGGGTCGTAAATAGTTGGACACGACTGAGCGACTGAACTGAACTGAACCGAGGAACCAGAGATCAAATTGCCAACATCTGCTAGATCATTGAAAAAGCAAGAGAGTTCCAGAAAAACATCTATTTCTGCTTTATTGACTATGCCAAAGCCTTTGACTGTGTGGATCACAATAAACTGTGGAAAATTCTGAAAGAGATGGGAATACCAGACTACCTGACCTGCCTCTTGAGAAATCTGTATGCAGGTCAGGAAGCAACAGTTAGAACTGGACATGGAACAACAGACTGGTTCCAAATAGGAAAAGGAGTACGTCAAGGCTGTATATTGTCACCCTGCTTATTTAACTTCTATGCAGAGTACATCATGAGACACACTGGGCTGGAAGAAGCACAAACTGGAATCAAGATTGCTGGGACAAATATCAATAACCTCAGATATGCAGATGATACCACCCTTATGGCAGAAAGTGAAGAGGAACTCAAAAGCCTCTTGATGAAAGTGAAAGAGGAGAGTGAAAAAGTTGGCTTAAAGCTCAACATTCAGAAAACGAAGATCATGGCATCTGGTCCCATCACTTCATGGCAAATAGATGGGGAAACAGTGTCAGACTTTATTTTTGGGGGCTCCGAAATCACTGCAGATGGTGACTGCAGCCATTAAATTAAAAGATGCTTACTCCTTGAAAGGAAAATTATGACCGACCTAGACAGCATATTAAAAAGCAGAGACATTACTTTGCCAACAAAGGTCTGTCTAGTCAAGGCTATGGTTTTTCCAGTGGTCATGTATGGATGTGAGGGTTGGACTATGAAGAAAGCTGAGCGCCAAAGAATTGATGCTTTTGAACTGTGGTGTTGGAGAAGACCCTTGAGAGTCCCTTGGACTCAAAGAGATCCAACCAGCCCATCCTAAAGGAGATCAGTCCTGAGTGTTCCTTGGAAGGACTGATGTTGAAACTGAAACTCCAATACTTTGGCCACCTGATGTGAAGAACCAACTCATTGGAAAAGACCCTGATGCTGGGAAAGATTGAAGGCAGGAGGGGAAGAGGATGACAGAGGATGAGATGGCTGGATGGCATCACCGACTTGATGGACATGAGTTTGAGTGAACTCCGGGAGTTGGTGACGGTCAGAGAGGCCTGGCGTGCTGTGGTCCATGGGGTCGCAAAGAGTCAGACACGACTGAGCAACTGAACTGAACTTGCTAGAGTGTGAGATGAGTGCAATTGTGTGGTAGTTTGAGCATTCTTTGGCATTGCCTTTCTTTGGGATTGGAATGAAAACTGACCTTTTCCAGTCCTGTGGCCATTCTGAGTTTTCCAAATTTGCTGGCATATTGAGTGCAGCACTTTCACAGCATAATCTTTTAGGATTTGAAATAGCTCAACTGGAATTCCATCACCTTCAGTAGCTTTGTTCTTAGGGATGCTTCCTAAGGCCCACTTGACTTCGCATTCCAGGGTGTCTGGCTCTAAGTAAGTGATCACACCATCATGATCAATGCAAGAATATGCAAATTGCAAAATGCAAAGAAATAGAAGAAAACAATATAATGGGAAAGATTAGAGCTCTCTTGAAGAAAATTGGAGCTATCAAAGGAACATTTCATGCAGGATGGGTGTGATAAGACAGAAACAGTAAGAACCTAATAGAAGCAGAAAAGATTAAGAAGAAGTGGCAAGAATACACAGAACTATACAAAAACAAAGGTCTTAATGACCCGGAATACGACCTTTTTTTATTATACTTATTAGTAGCATTTTGTGGCAATGCTATGTTAAACATTTTGTGTTACTTAACTTAATTCACAGCAACCCTGTGGGAGAAATAGTGTTTTTTATCCACATTACAGATGAAGGAACTCACATTTGGAAATATTATTAATAAGTAACCTTTCTAATATACTAAGGTAATTAGTGAGAGATCTGAAATTTGAATTTAGATTAATCTGACTCCAGAGCCCCAGTTCTAAATGCCTGGGCTATATGAGAACCAATAAAGTGTAAATTATCCACTAAGATGTATTGCAGGAGGAGTCATGATTTACCAAAACTTGACTACAAACCCTCCTATATTAACTGCTAGCTACATGTGGCTAATTAGTACAAGAAACTTGGCTAATCCAAATTGACATGTGCTGTAGTTGTGAAATACACACTGAATTTCAGGTACTTCTTGCAAAAAAGAATAGAAAATATGTCATTAATTATTTTTATATTGACTATGTTGAAATTTAATACTTTGGATATATTGAGTTAAATAAAATACATTAAAATTATTTTTATCTTCACTATAGCCAAAAAAGTAGAAACAACTCAAATGTCTAACAACAGATGAGTAGATAAACAAAATGCAGTGTATGCCTATAGTAGCATATTATTCAGTCTTTAAAAAAGAATGGAAATCTGATGTATGCTAAAATATTGATGAAACTTGATGACAAATCTAAGTGAAACAAGCCGGACAAAGGAACAAATACTGTCTGATTCTGCTTATATAAGGTACCTGCCTGCCTGCCTGTTAAGTCGCTTCAGTCATGTCCAGCTCTGTGCGACCCCATAGACGGCAGCCCACCAGGCTCCGCCATCCCTGGGGTTCTCCAGGCAAGAACACTGGAGTGGGTTGCCATTGCCTTCTCCAATGCATGAAAGTGAAAAGTGAAAGTGAAGTTGCTCAGTCGTGTCCGACTCCTAGCGACCCCAAGGACTGCAGCCCACCAGGCTCCTCCATCCATGGGATTTTCCAGGCAAGAGTACTGGAGTGGGGTGCCATCGCCTTCTCCATAAGGTACTTAGAATAGTGAAATTCATAGAGATAGAAAGTAAAGTAAGGTTACCAAGGGCTGGGGGTTAGGGATAGGAAGTTATAATTTCACAGGTATAGAGTTTCTGTTGGGATGATAGGAAAATTCTGGAAATGGATAGTAATGGTGGTTGCACAACAGTGTGAATGTATATACTTAATACCATTGAATTTTACATTCAAAAATGGTCGACAGTAGATTCTTATTTATATTTTACCATAGTTTTTAAAAATTGTTTTTACCATTTTTTTTTTTTTACTTTTTCATGAGACTACTAAAAACGTTAACATTACATAGGTGGCTTATATCTCTGTCAGACAGCACTACTATAGTACTATATTTATGAATACAAAGAAGTAAATTCCGTATCAGTCTTTCCCTTTTCACATGGCATATTGAAGAGATTCTGGTATACTGCCATGGGCCTGAATCAGACTTTTCACTTTTTTGTTCACTCACCTTTGAAAAAGTTAAAGGACAGCATTTCACTTAAAGTTATACTAATAAGATATACTTTTGAGATATAAGCAACTTTATGAGACAAGTAACCATGTGTTGTTTTAATAATTTCTTATTTTCCATTTGCACAGTATCCACTAGGCCTCTTTCCAGAACTAATATAATTGTCTCTGCTTGGTGGCTAAGCCAGTAAAGAAGCTGCCTGCAATGCAGGAGACCTGAGTTCACCCCCTGAGTTGGGAAGATCCCCTGGAGTTGGGAATGGCAGCCCACTCCAGTATTCTTGCCTGGAGAATCCCATGGACTAAGTAAGGAGCCTGACAGGCTACAGTCCATGGGGTCACCAAGAGTCAGACATGACTGAGCGACTAACACTTCGACTTTTCACTTTATGTATACCCTGAAATATAATTGTCATAAATTCCATCATGATTAAAGTTTCTTTGGGTCCATGGAATTAATATTAGTCTGACCATTAAAGTTTGAAAACTGGATCCCAAGACAGTCATTCTCTCCCCTTCCTGTAGCCCTCCTATCACAGTGTCGACCGCCAACGGGTATCTGCAGGGGAGGAGGGAACGGAAAGCTGGGCAGATTCGTAGTTCTGTTGTGGAACAGACAGCTGATGGAATTGTGAGGACGTAACCAGAACAGATTCTCTAAAGGGTCGTATTTCCGTCTACTCACAGGTGACCAAACAACCAAGTAAAGAAGGGAAATAGCAGGGGAAAGTATCCCTTATCTTTTAGTGGTCATTTTTTTTCACTGATCCTGAGCTTCAATTTCCCCCTTTGTGAAGGTTTTGGACTGAAAGATCTTGGTTCTGCTGCTGCTGCTGCTAAGGCGCTTCAGTCGTGTCCGACTCTGTGCGACCCCATAGACGGCAGCCCACCAGGCTCTGCCGTCCCTGGGATTCTCCAGGCAAGAACACTGGAGTGGGTTGCCATTTCCTTCTCCAATGCATGAAAGTGAAAAGTGAAAGTGAAGTTGCTCAGTCGTGTCTGACTCTATGCGACCCCATAGATAGCAGCCTACCAGGCTCCTCTGTCCATGGAATTTTCCAGGCAAGAGTACTGGAGTGGGGCACCATTGTCTTCTCCGGATCTTGGTTCTAGTTAAGCACTAATATTCCACGAGCCTGTCAACTGATGACCTGAAAATGATCCAGGAAAACACTAACGCTATGTATGCCTTTTGCTCAACTCTTACTAATAGTTATCACTGTGGATGTCTGCATTGAGAGATGTGTCAGTATCAGTTCTTAAAAATATAGTGAGATTTAAACTCATTTTAAACTGTTTGTCCTTTTTTGTCTGTTTATTTCTGTGAACTGTGAAAAGAAGTGCAGGGGTCTCAGCAGCACAGCTGGATCACTGGGTGTCCAAGACAGTGTTCCCTGGGCATGCCTCACGTCATGCTGACTCACATTCCAGACCCTTCATTCCCACTGTTCTCTCCCGGCCCACGTGGATTATGCTCCTCCCTGGTACTCCCAAGGCACCCAGAGCTTAACTGCACCTTACCCTCAATCCCAGTTTAATTGCAACTGCCAGCACACTTGTCTCTCCCCCTCTGCATCAGGGAGCTCTTAGAGCAGAGAGCACCTTCTAACGCTGTAGCCCCAACCCTGAGCACAAAGTCAGAGCTCAGTAAATATGTACTGTATGGAGGCAGGATCACTGGCCATTCTAGTGGATAGAGGAAGAAGCAACCTTCAAGTAAAGCAGCTGTAGAATAGTGTCTCAGTGAGCTGAAAGGTCATGAAAGAAGAACGCTCACATATTAAACCTATCAATCAGTCATTTTTAAATTCCAGGCTTTTAAAATTTTTCCTAATAAACATTTACCAGCAGAGAAATTGACAGATTTAAATCTCACATATTATCCTTTCTTTCATCTTCCCTAAGGGTTGGATTAATGACTTATACGTAAAAATAAAAGGTCTGTATAACATGTATAACTGATTCACTTTGCTCTACACTTGAAGCTAACACAGCATTGTATAGCAACTATGCTATGCTATGCTATGCTATGCTATGCTATGCTATGCTGGGATTTTCCAGGCCAGAGTACTGGAGTGGGGTGCCATTGCCTCCAGTTTTAAAAAAAAAAATTTAAGAGGTGGAAAAAAAGTTCTGGATAATCCACAAAACAGAAAAGTACCTCCAGGTAAACAGGTCTGTTTAGGAAAATCTGGTACAGTGAAGGGCAGCTCTCTCTTTTGAAGGCCACCTGTAGACAGTGTTCTAGAATTATACATATTTTAGGGTTTCACATTTTTCTAAAGTGAGAATGATGCTAACAGGTTAACTTTTTTTAAAAGATGAGGAAAATATACTTTTGACTTCGGAATGTTGTTGTTACCAACAATTTGTACTTTTCGGTTTCCAGGTGCTATTTCTTCATATATTTCAGAAATTCCACAATATCAGGTGACAGCTGTCTTAGCGCTGAGGCATTCCTCAAGTGTCCTACTTCAGTGTCGTTCTGTAATGTTTCTCTCGGCAGAGCTGCCTTGCTTATGCATATCGCTGCATTGCTGTCTTCACTTCCACATCCCCATTACTTTTCCAAATGGATACTTGTTCTCCCAAAACTAGAGGAAAAAGGAGAGAATTCCAGCAACATCTCAAACTGAATCAATGTTTTCTCCTTGACTAGAAAGTTCCTTTGTGAACGGGAAAAATACATGAGTTAGAAGAATTTCTCCCCTCTCAGCCCTTCTTCTCTTGACAATGTTGTTTTAGTCTAGTCTTGTTTTCCTTTCTAATGACACATCTTACAAAGACATGTTATATCAGCAAAAAGTTGATTCCTTTTTCAGCTCAAATCTTGGCTTAGTAACTTTTGTCTTTAATAGCCAGTTATACAAGTATAAGCACACCGTTTTTAGCTCGCTTCCACAGATACTTACTGAATGCCCTCAATATACCATGCAAAACTCAGACTGTAGTAGGAGAGACACTCACCACAATTGTAATTTTGATGGGCTGTGCATTGTAATATAGGGCTTAACATAATGCTGTCTGAGTCTACTCGAACTGCAGGTCGGGGAAGCTGCACGGGGCGGAGGTGGGGTGGAAATATTTGAACCGAACGCCCTGGGGGAGGAGGAGTGGGTTTCTGCCAGGGGCAGGGTTAAGAAGGAGAGCATTCTCCACAGAGGACACAGTGTGAGCACAGGCAGGCTGGCAGGAGAGCACGCGATGGGCTCAGCAGAGTCGAGCTGCTCCCAAGCCTGGAGAACAGGGGTGTGGTGTCCAGCCTTGTCTTAGGTAAAGTGGAATCTTTATTTGGGTCCAAAATGTTAAGAGCCTTGATGCCAGATGTTATAACCACACAGACATTGGGGAGCCACCAGAGGCATTTTAGCAGAAAATTACGGTCAGAGAGGTATAGTGGGAAACCTTCAGGATTTGGATCCGGAAGAGTTCTGTGTGGGACTCTGGGATGTTTCTCCTGAAAAGAAGCTCAGTGCTCATTTAATTTTAGCCTCATGTTTTATTCATGAAAATTGTGTAACTCAGGTTTAAATTTCACACCACTGGTTGCCCTCTACTTGACATTAAGCCTTGAAGAAGCCACTACGTCACAGATTCCCCAGAGTCATCCCTGGGTTTAAACAAGGCTGTCCCTGTGACCTGAGGGGGCCACTAATGTCACCTCTGTGCACTTGGCTGATGAAAGATGCTAGGACCTCTGTGGGGTGGAGAATGGGGAATGGGGGAGGCAGCCCCAGCATGGGGACCGGGCAGCATACGTTACAAGTGGAGTTATTTCAGCCCTGCCTGGAGAATCTGGGTAGGCGGCTGCAGTGTGGTGCCAAGTGAGCTGCCTGAGGTGGGACCAAATCCCAAGCAGCAGCTAGGGAATGGGGAGGAGGAGACAGGGAAAGACAGGAACTGTGCAAGAAAGCTGAACCCCATCCAAATAACTAGGTGCTGAGTGACTGTAGTCTGAGCAGAAAAACTGAATACACTGAGAAAACCAAGGAGAAAATTTTATCCTAAGGGCTGGACAAATCAGAAGGTGATTGGAAAAAGTCTGCTCTACATCCAGTGGACGAGGAGCTGGGGCCACTGCAGGCCCTCCAGGGAGTGTGCCCCGGCAGGAAGGCAATTCTAGGCTCCCTTTCTAGTATGGCCAGACCAGTCATGGTTCTTAACGCACCAAAGAACCAAAGAACACACTCCTGATATTATTTTTTAGTCACTGGGCAGAGGTGGGGAGGAAGGCCTGCTACCCAGGGTCCTTCTGAGTTTCCAGGCAACTCCATTGTTCAGCATCCCAGGCCAGGGCCACACGGCAGGGCGACAAGGACATTCCAGTCGGACCAGCTTCTTAGTAGCTTCCCAGGAATACCTTGTACTGTGGCCATTCTTACTGTTCCGGTGCCTGAGTGTAAGGTTCTTTTGTCATGTCTCCTAAGGAACACTGTGCTACATGCATAATAACAGCTCTACTTTCAACCACAAGTGTCTCTGAATGAGAAAGGGCTAATCCCCCTCTTATTCAAACTGTGTTGTATGCCAAACCTGGTGTTATAAAGCAATCATTTTGAAACTTTCTAATTGTAGCCATAAGTTAGGTCTCCATTCTTTTAACCTCTTAAGTTCAGTCAGGGTGGTCCTGGTTAAAATGAAAACCTCAAACAAAGCCAAGATTTTCAGTAGTATAACAGTATTTATGGTAGTAAAAACATAAAAAGATGACTCTTCTATTGTTTTTTCCAATTTACTATTTGCAATTGTATTCACTTCATTTGTCCATTCAACAATTATTTGTTGCCTTTCTGCTGTGTCCAGAGACTATCTTGAACCCTGGAAATATGGCAAACACACACACACATAAAAACAGATGTATTGGTTCCTGCCATTTTGGAATTTAAAGTCATGGATGGATCAAATAAATAAATCAGGTAACGACAACTTGCAATAGTGCTATGGTAGAAAATAAGAGAAAATTGAGGCAGAGGATGGCGAGAAAGGAGAGGCCCCATTTTGGATGTCAGAGGAGACCTCTGAAGACGTGACATTAAAGCTGGACCTGAGTATTGTGAAGGAGCTGGGCCAAGAGGAGCAGTCCGGATGTGAGAACAATGAGCATAAATGCTCTGAGGCGAGAAGGGTGTTGGCATGTTCCAGGAGCCTCAGGAGGTCAGTGTGACTGGGGTGCAGTGGGCATGGAGGAGAACAAGGGAGGCAGAAGGGGTGGAGGCCAGTCACGGCAGGGCCTGTGCTTTGTGGTACGGAATATGGATGTAATTCTATGTGTAAAAGCAAACTTCTGTGGAGTTTTAAACTGGAAGATTGTGTAGTCCTGTTTATATTTTCAAAAGGTCTTTCTGGCTTTCATGGAGAGAATAGAAGGGGTCAAAGTGGTTAGTGGGGGACCAGGCAAGGTACTGCTGGGTGGGGTTTTCCTGAGGGTAGTGACCTGAGATCTCATGGACTCTAGGCAATACTATTAATTTTTCTCCACTCTGCTTTTCCTCCAAACACCAAGCCATTTCTCTCTTTGCCTAGTGGTTCATAGATGAAAAGATGCCAGAAGCACTGTCTTTTAGGTGAGTCAGTCAGATGAGCTATTCAGGTAGGGTTCTTGCCCTAGCACTTTTTTATAGGGATCCTCCATGTCATTTTCATTTTGCAGGTCAGTTAAATTCATGCCAACTTTCCACTGTTCTTCAGCTTTGTTCCCAGTATGCAGAAAGTATTCAGTAAATGTTTTGTTTGTTAGATTGATTTGACTTGGATTCCCAGTAGTGTGAGTAGAGGGAGAATTAGAAAGGCCGATGAGGTCCTCTTTACTTCCTGTCTGGAGATGGTGTGTCAGTGGGGTTACCAGGTCTCTTAAAGAGTTAGTATTGTCAGTCTATGGTGAATACAATTCAGGGTGAAAAAAAATGACTCCTCTAGAATAAAAGGTGCTGTGTACGTGCGAAAAGTTTTTTAAGAGCATCTGGTTAGAATTTAATATGACTGAAAAGCATTGCTGTTTTTTTCATGTTTCAGTTACCCGAATATGGCTAAAAGTGTGCTTTGGAGATTTTCCAAAATAAAAACTCTTGAGGTGAGAGAAATTTCAGCCCCAACAATAACTTGAAAATTGGAAGTTGGAATAGCAACTGTTTTTTCAACTGTCTTAACTCTGTCACCAACACTATGGTGATTTGATTACATGTGACAAGTCTGGTTTCTGGCCATTAAACTGCAGACTTCAGCTATAGGCATCAGTCTTTCCCTTCTTTTCTTTCACTGTGTGTTGATTTAGGGGCAGAAATGAGAATGATGGGAGAAAGAAAGAGGTTGGGGAGCTCTGGCCTTCCCATCAGCCCCCAGGTCACACAGCTGGTGACCTTGACCCTCTCAGCAGCCTCATGATTCAGGGCCAGCAGCAAGCCAGTCATGGGGTAGAAGTCTTCTTTCCGTCCACCATTGTTATTTAGATGTTATTTAGCTTGTTTGAATATCAAGGACATCCCGAAAGGGGAGAAACATCCCCAGACGGCAGAATGCCCCCTGGGAGCCATGTGGGAAGGGAGGGGACAGCACTCGTCAGCGAGGTCATAGACATAAAGCTCATGGTGCAATGCCTGGCCCAGAGCAGTCACATAGCGTAGGGTAACAGCACCTGCTGACGCCATTATTTTTATTATTGATGAGTCTCATGTGGTCAGATTCCAGCTTTCTGATCCTCTTTCTACTGTTTGTTCTGCACCCTCATCAACCCCTCAGGCAACTGTGTGACACCTCCTTTAAGGAAGGGCTGTTTTCCTAATTTACCCCCTATATTTGAGAATCATTCCTGTTCATGGTACTCTCATTAATCCAACATTTCCATCTGGCAAGTGGCATTCCTGCTTACTGCCACTCTGAATGTCTTTATTGTGGGAGATATACGTCTTCAGAAGTCCAAAGATACATACATCCACCATTCCATTCCCACCTGGCTTCCTCCTCTTTGCCTTACAGAGGGTGGTTTTGTTAGCATCTCAGCTCTGAGCTTCTTGTGACAGAGCACAACTGTTTCTTCAGGCATCTTATCCACTGGCTAAAGAGTTCCTTGATCTCAAGTGCCTCATTTTTCTGGAAAGGGAAGCGCATGACACATCTGATCTCTCACTTTAGAAAGGAAGGTAAATCGTTTCAGTTAGGGGCCTGGGAGACACATCTACTTGTAAAAGAAAGGAGCTGCTATTTCTCTGGCTGTCGCTTCCTTCCCTCTTACCCCAAGCCCATACTTGAAAGTTGTGGCTGGGCATCTTGCTCAACGAAATAAATATTGGGTCAAGTAATTAGCAGGCAGAATTACATTTGGAGTGTAACCTGACTCTAATCGCTGACCTCAGAGAATTAATTTCATATGGCATAGCACCTTAGTGCTGGCTTAGAAGTTTCCACTCATCTTCGCCTTTCATCCAGATTGCTTTTTCTATTTTTGGGCTTGTCGTGTCAATGAGTCAGGTGGCTCCAGACTCTTCTTGTGGATGCAAGGGGTATTCCTGACCTGGATTTATTTTTCTGCATACATAAATTATAGAAAGGAAAAACTCTGTGCTTGTTCCTTGTCGTAAAAGTAAGGGAAACTGGATGGTTGAGTGAAAGAAAGCCATTATAAAATAGCCAATATAAATAAAACCTGGCCTTGGGACCTGAAGGCACAAGATGTACAATATAGAAACTGGCAGTCCAACATAGTCATCATTAGAAACGGAAGAGATAAAAAGGTCGTGTTAATATTTACCACCAAGTGCTAATCATGAAGTTAAAATAATTTACAAAATAAGATGAACTATCACTACGAAGACCTTCTTATTCCTGTAGCCTGGTAGGTAGGTGGGGGTTTTTTTTTTGTTTTTTTTTTTTTTTGTCTCTTCCCCTTAGCAGGTATGGAAATAGTCACCTGCCTGTCTCGCTTGGTCCTAAAGCTGTTTCAACAACTAATGAGTTCACTGGGGTCTCACCGGCTTTGGCTTCTGTAAATATGATTTGCTACAGGAGTTCAGAGAGATGGTCTACTTTTCATGTTCTTTACAACATGACATGGTAGTTTCTCTTGGGTGAAAATCAGAATTACCTTTTAAAGCATTGTGTGCATGCTTAGTCAGTCAGTTGTGTCTGACTCTTTGTGAACCCATGGACTGTAGCCCACCAGGCTCCTCTGCCCATGGAATTCTCCAGGCAAGAATACTGGAGTGGCTAGCCATTCCCTTCTCCAGGGCATCTTCCTGACCCAGGGATCAATCCCAGGTCTCCCACATTGCAGGCAGATTCTTTACCATCTAAGCCATGAGGTAAGCCCCTTAAGGCCTAGTTCAAAGCTGTTAAATTATAAAGGAAGTTGCTATGCATTTTGGCTTGTAGTTAAGAACCCAAAGCCATATTTCTGAGGAATTGATTGTTTTGCTACTGCTATTAGTTTTTAGCAAGTGGCCACTCTGAATAGTGTTATGGTTTCCTTTTTTCACATTGACAACTAGAAACTTAGAGTCCAATTTGTGCCCCATCAGTAACAAATATATATGTCATTATAACATCTTTAGTGTAACTCTTGGATTGATTTCAGTTCTAATACTTATTTTTCTTTCACATTCACTCCCACTTTTATACTATCTTTTTTTTTTTTTTTTTTTTTTTTTGTAACCTTGTAAACTGCCTTGAGGAGAAGGAAATGGCAACCCACTTCAGTACTCTTGTTTGGAAAATTCCATGGATGAAGGAGCCTAGTAGGCTGCAGTCCATGGGATCGCAAAGAGTCGGACACAGCTGAGTGACTTCACTCACTCAAGCTGCCTTGAATCCTTTCTAGAATAAGATGGCCCATAGTTAAATAGCTAGATATTTTTTTAAACTGAAAGAAGAAGTTAGGAAGGAAGAGAACTAAGGAAAAAAAGAAGGAAGGCAGTCAAACCATGCAAGTATCAGCAGTTTAACCTCCTTAAGCCTGTTTCCTCACTTGCTGCTGGTGCTGCTGCTAAGTCGCTTCAGTCGTGCCTGACTCTGTGCGACCCCAGGGACGGCAGCCCACCAGGCTCCCCCGTCCCTGGGATTCTCCAGGCAAGAACACTGGAGTGGGTTGCCATTTCCTTCTCCAATGCATGAAAGTGAAAAGTGGAAGTGAAGTTGCTCAGTCGTGTCCGACTCCTAGTGACCCCATGGACTGCAGCCTACGAGACTCCTCCTCCTCTGCCCTCCAGCATTTTCTTGGGCCTCAAAATTATTTTTAGATAACGAATGTAAACACACTTGATAGGTTACAGAGCTCTGTGATGCTTTGTTGTGATTATTTTAAATTCATTATCAATTAAGGCAATTCTCCAATGCCAGTGCCAAGCCCTTTGCTCAGTCTTCATCTCCACCCAGAAGATGGCGCTTCTCAGCAAGTGTCTACTCAGATCAGAGCCTTCTTGGGATTCCTTACAGCAGAGAACCATAATCCTTGGAGCACCACAGAGGCAATGTCCTCTCTTCAAGGATGTCTCTGAAACCTCGAACCTGACAGAGTTCCATAGCTCGGATGGGCCAGGAGCCAGGACCATCTAGATCACCAAGCCTGGAAAATAGCTGATCAACAAATCCACTTACCTTAGGATCTCAGGCTCTGCACAGAATTCCCCAATACCATCCCCTCCACTCCACACATGTTCCCATTTAGATTTGCGGATTCCAAAGATATACCATCTCCCGCTTAAAGACTTATAGAGCGATCATCTTGTTGCTGACCCAGTCCCCAGATTAGAACCTCTTGGTGGGGAAATATTTGTAGAATGATGAGAAGGGCATGGAGACAGCCTTTGGTGATCACTGCTTAACCATCATTACTATTGATATTAAAAATAGTTCTCAAGGGAATTGAGGCGGCGGGGGACCGAGAACCACATTTCAAATGATCCATCCTTGTCAGAGGCCTGTTATCTCTGTAAAGCAGATTCTGTACAAGTAAAGGCTTCCATTAGGTCCCATCAGTGTCATAGTCAAGGCCAGACTTCTCAGTGTGGTGAATAGGAAGCAGCACATGGCTGAGGATGAGAGTGAAAGCTGGAGCTGGGCTATCTGTGTGGGAAGCTTAATGGGCAAGAACCCTGCATAGGGTCCTGCACCTTGCCAAACCCCGGTTCTGAAAACTGGAGATGGTTGTGATTAAATTAAACTGTCCACATAAAGTGCTTAGCACTGGTGTGCTAGAGGGTTGAGGAGGGAAGGGGGTGGTCTTTATGGTCTGGGCCCAGCCGTCCTTTACAGCTTCATGTCCCCTGAGTGCACCTCACCCAGAAGGACATGTCCCAACCCTCATATCTGTGACTTTGCACATGTCATCCTGGAGGGCCATTCTTTTCCTGGTCTTTGCACTGAGCATTTCCTACTCTTTCTTCAGCGTCCCAATGAGATTCACTTCTTTCTGAAGGTCTTCCCTGGTAACACATCCTCAACCCAGCAGAATGCAGGGCTCTGACCTCCCTGCCCCCCTACTGCTGCATACTCCGCATTTTAATTATGTTTGTCATGAGATTTACTGTTGGTTATTATATTTATTTCATTAAGAAATAAAAAGGAACTCTAATTTCTCTTAAAAAGAAAATGATTTCATATGGTAGACAGGTTGTTAATGTTTTATTTTTACAACTTTAATAAATTCTGTGTTGTGAAAGAGAAGTCAAGAGAGCTAAATGCATGTTTTTTATTGAGGTATGTAATTTACATGTATTAAGGTTCTCAAATCTTTAGTCAATTTTGACCCAGAGCATTTCAGTCACACCTGAAGTTCCCTGAGCTCCCTTCCCAGTCAATACCTGCCCCACCCTCACCCTCCCTAACCAAAGCCAACCCCGATCTGATTTCTGCCATCCCATATTAATGTCTCCTACTCTAGGAGTTTGTATAAATGAACTCAAGCAGGCTGTGTTTCATTGTATCTTGTTTCTTTCACTCAGCTTTCACTACATGCTTTGGAGATTCACCTCCCTTCTTGTATTTATCAATAGTCCATTGCTTTTATTGCTCATTACTGTTCCATCATACAAATATACCAGAGTTTATTCATCTCTTCTCCTATTGTTGAACATCTATCACGTTTTTTCATCTTATTTTTTAAATTGTTGTACAGTAAGATTATCTTTTTTTCTTCTGACATACAGGTCTGTGAATTTTAACATGCTTACAGACGTGTATGACCATCACCGCAATCAGTATGTAAACAGTCCTGTCACCTTAGAAAACTCCCTGGTGCTCCCTTTATAGTCCTATCCTCCTCCCACCCCAAGTCCCTAAGCACACTGCATTTTAATTGTTTATACACGTCTGTTGTTCTCACTGTACTATCAGCTTTACAGAGTAAGGATCCTACTTTATTCCCCTTGCCTCCTCTATGCTTAGCACAGTACCTGGTACATAAGCATTAATTACTTGAAGGATGAATGAATTAATGTCCATGTAGCCACATATGAGAGCTTCATAGCTCAGTTGGTAAAGAATCTGCCTGCAATGCAGGAGACCCAGTTCAATTCCTGGGTCAAGAAAATCTGCTGGAGAAGGGATAGGCTACCCACTCCAGTAGTCTTGGGCTTCCCTTGTGGCTCAGCTGGTAAAGAATCCATCTGCAATGTGGGAGACCTGGGTTCGATCCCTGGGTTGGGAAGCCCCTGGAGAAGTATTCTGGAGAAGATCTCCCGGAGAAGTATTCTGGCCTGGAGAATTCCATGGAGTATACAGTCCATGGGGTTGCAAGAGTTGAACATGACTGAACAGCTTTCACAGCCACATAATGAATCCTCTCATAATTCTTAAGAGGCAAGAGTAAGTAGAAAGCTAAAGAAAATCAATATTAACTCTGTTCTTTTTAAGAAAATCTTTAGGTCCTTTTTTCACAGCAATAATAATTTTATAATTTTATGAAATTCCAAAGAGTGCTGCCTGGTAATTGGCCACTTGAGAGAATATGTTGGATTACACAAATGAGTAATCACCCCTAAAAGGAGTCCAACAAATGTTTGATTATACTGAAAATATTACTACCAGTTAAGTTTAAACATGGAAATTAAAAGGAAACAGTTAAACATGCTTCTTTGTCTATTACCTATTCTGAGGGTATTTCAGAAGTCTAAAATTCTTCCCCGGAGTCTTTAATATATTTTCCAGGTATTCTTAGGTCTATAAGTATTCTCTACACTATATTTAGAGAAGCTCAGTATTCACCCTATTACTTGTGACTCAAGTTTTGGTTTCCTTATTTTCCACTAAACCAGTGTCACCTTTATCTAAAATTTATTTTACTAAAGTCATTATTATTGCAAGCGATACTTGGTTCCTCCAGCCAGTTGTCTTCCCTGGAGTATATTCAGTTCTTTTCAGCTTAAGCTTTACTTTTCTTTTTTTCCCTTCCAGTGTTTATTGGTGTTTCCTTTTTCATTAATCACAATGCTGAAATGACTCTGTATATATCTTTCTAATACTCTTAATTTTACCCACCACAACATTATCTCTTACAAACTGAGCCCTTTGCCAGCTCCATGTCACATTTCTTTAAGCAAATAAATTTTTTCCATATGCTTACCATATACCCCTGAGCCCTGTTGCCTATTCCTTTTAAGGCAGAAATGGGGAAACAGCTGTTTCTCAATTCCTATAAAGTGTGTCCTGTTTTATAGATCATGCTGGACAGCTCTGTTTTGATGTCTGCAATATTACTTGGTCCTTGAAATTGCGAATTTCCTGGACCTGAGTTTCCCTTTCACATTTGGGAAAGAAAGATTAATTCTAGTAGGCATTTCAGTGTGTTATACAGGCCATGAGGTCTTCTCTATAGTTTGTTTTGGTAGCTACTGAAGGCTTCATATGGAAGAAGTGCCTTCTTCCTTACACCACAACAAAGTTTTAACTGTTAAGACTGATATTGTATGCTCGTCTCATTCAGCATTTTCAGCAAGTGGTGATTTACTATAGCAGCCAGATTCCATGCCACATTCAGAGCATGCAAGGATGGAAGGGCACTGGGCTCTTCGGTAGCCGGCAGTCCAGAAGGGAGAACAGATACTGTGTGATGAGTAGTCTAAGTAAGGGATACCTGAGCTGTAACGACGACTTAGAGGAAGAGTTGAAAAACTCTGGTCCATTTTCTGACTGCCTGTTTCCGTGTACAAAGTTTTGTTGTAACAAAGTCATGCCCATTCATTTACATGTTTTCAGTGAATGTTTTCATGATGCAATGTGTAGTTGTGACAGAGATTGTAGAGTCCACAAGCCTAAAATATTAACTATCTGATCCTCTAATAAAAATTTTTCCAACTCCTGGCTTAGAAAAAGGAACACGGAAAAAGTGTATGGTCACCAAAGAATAGGGTTAGTGGAGGACACCTTGGAGAATGCCAGCACTTTACAGGATAGATGAAAGAAGAGAGTACAAGTAGTGGATTGAGAACCAAACCATGGTGTGCCAGAACACAAAGGAGAAAAGTGTATCAAAAAGTTGAGGGTCAACATCAGTGCTGAATTCCCCAAGGCAGTCAGGTAAGATGATGGTTATAATGACCATTTCCTGAGAATTTACTTGTGTGGTGGACTGTACACCAAGAAATTGACATTTATTATGTCAGGACTGTGCACCAAGAAATTTACATTTATTGTGTCCGGACTCCATGTAATACCCTTGTAAGGTTGGCTCTATTAATATTCCCATTTTATGGATGAAGAAATTAAGGCACAGAATGAGCAAGTAACTTTGCCAGAGTCACACAGCTTTAAAATGCAGCGGTATTGCTTTAATCTGGGCAGCCTGATTCTAGAGAGCCTGTATTTTTAATCCCTGTCCCATGTTAATTTGACAGTTAAGGAATCATTGATGTCCTTAGCAAGAGTAATGTCAGTGGCATGATGGAAGCAGAAAGTGTATTAGTCGCTCAGTCATGTCTGACTCTTCACAACCCCATATACTATAACCTCTCAGTCTTCTCTGTCCATGGATTTCTCCAGGCAAAAATACTGGAGTGTTTTGCCCTTCTCCGAGAGATCTTCCCAACCCAGGGCTTGAACCTGAGTCTTTCGTTTTGCAGGCGGATTCTTTACCATCTGAGCCGCTAGGAAAGCCCGATGGAAGTAGAAGATAGCTTGAAATAACTAACTGACAATAATGTTTGCCATGAGCTATACATAGTCTGAGTGGACTCCGGGAGTTGGTGATGGACAGGGAGGCCTGGCATGCTGTGATTCATGGGGGTCGCAAAGAGTCGGACAGGACTGAGTGACTGATCTGATCTGATACATTGTCCTAAGAGTTTTACACTAACTCATTTAACCTCTTAACCACCTCATTTTTCATATAAGGAAACCATGGCACAGAAAGGTGAATTAACTTACCCAAAGCCAAACAGCTATTGAGTGACAGAGGTGTCATGTGAGATTCTGGAGAGAAGCAGCTCAACTTCTATCTCTACATTCTTACCAACCTCCATCGTCCATGGCGCTTTCTACCTCTACCAGAGATTTTGGCCTGACTCTGGTGCTCCCTATTTTGTTACTCCCTGGACCCCAATGTTTTAGCCACTTAGAAAACTTTTTAAAAGTTCAATATATCTTTTAAAATAACATGATGGTGTGGTACCTATAAAAGACTCACATGCAGATCAACAGAACCAGACCCAAGAATGTGTATGATTTGTGTTTTGATTAAATGAAAATGCTAGAATAAGATAATGAGAGAAAAAAGAATCCTTCAGTAAGAGGTTAGGACAACTGATTAAATATGTGAAAAGATAATAAAGTTAGAGCTTTACTTTATACTATACAACAAAATCTACTATATAGGATTTAAGTTAAATGTTTAAAAAAGGATCATAAAGTTTTTTTTAAACTAAATAAAAGTATCTACTTTAGGGTGAACTTTGCAAAGCATAATTGCAATGAAGAAAGGTGACATATTTGATCTCATTACAATTTATAGCATCTCTAGGTCAAAATAATTTTAAAAATTAGGAGATAAAACAACTTAAGTTAACCTTAACATTGAAAGATTTATACAAATCTTCCAAAAATTTGTATTTTGTATTTCAAATACTAAGATTTATACAAAGAAAACATTAAAAGCCTTCTTGACAAATGAACAGAGATGAAGACCATTCTATTCCTATAAGATACACACATAGCTAATAAAAAGAGCAAAATACTCTCAGTCATATCAAATGAATGCAAATTAAAATACAGTATCATTTTTACCTCTTAGCAGTCTAAAAGTTGAGTATTTGCTGTAGTGTGATGCAAAAGGTGTTTTTTTATACATGTTGATGACTTTAAAATTGACCCCAAATCATCTGAAAAACAGTTTAGAAGTTGTTAAAACCCTTAAGAAACATGCATACTTTCTCACAGTGTGATTTCTCTTCTAGAATTCTGCTCTAATCAGAAATGGATAAAAGTTATAAAAATGTCGATTACAATAAATTTACAAAAGCAACTTTTAGAAATAATCTAATGATAGAAGAACAAATTAAATATACTGTAAGTAAACAATAGTTTGCCATATAGCTATTAAAAATATTTTCAGTACTATTGACATGGGAAAATGCTCATGATATAATATTAAAAGATAAAGTTTTTGTATACAACATGTAGTTCCAGATATATATGTGTATGTATTTGTTTGTGTTAAATCGCTTCCCCATGGACTGTAGTCTGCCAGCCAGAAAAAATACTGGAGTGGGTAGCCATTCCCTTCTCCAAGGGATCTTCCCAATCGAATCAAACCCAGGTCTCCAGCATTACAGGCAGATTCTTTACCATCTGAGCCGCCAGGGAAGCCCCATATATACATACATGTACTCTTGCCTGGAAAATCCCATGGATGGAGGAGCCTGGTAGGCTATAGTCCATGGGGTCTCTAAGAATCGGACAAGACTGAGCGACTTCCCTTTCACATTTCACTTTCATGCATTGGAGAAGGAAATGGCAACCCACTCCAGTGTTCTTGCCTGGAGAATCCCAGGGACGGGGGAGCCTGGTGGCTGCCATCTATGGGGTCACACAGAGTTGGACACGACTGAAGCGACTTAGCAGCAGCAGCACTCATATATTGGAGAAGGGAAAGGCAACCCACTCCAGTAGTCTTGCCTGGAAAATCCCATGGACCGAGGATCCTGGAGGGTGGGCTATAGTCCTTGGGGTCACAAAGAGTTGGACATGACTGAGTGACTAACACATACTCATATGTATATGTATGTATACACACACACACACACACACCTATGTATAACATATATATACATGGGCTTCCTAGGTGGCACTAGTGGTAAAGAAGCCACCTAGCAATGCAGGACACATAGGAAACGCAGGTTCAGTCCCTGGGTCAGGAAGATATCCTGGAGAAGGGCATGGCAACCCACTCCCAGAATTCTTGCCTGGAGAATCCCCATGGACCGAGGAATCTGTCAGGCTACAGTTCATGAGGTCACAGAGAATCAGACCCGACTGAAGTGACTTAGCACCCTTGTACACATACTCATATACACAGAGACAGAACAAAAAGTAGAAGTTATTGTATCACAATTATAAGAATATATCTTATTATAGTGGGACTATCTTTTTATGGTAGTACCAGATTTTTACTTTTCTGTATTTTCTGAGCTCTCTATGATTAGTATGTATGACTTTATATCAAGGAAAAAGGTAAAAAAAAAATTTTAATGATGACCCCATCAAAATGATAGCATAGGATTGGCAAATCAAGTCTTATTTTAATCTCTTATTTATTTACCACATTTGACTGTTACATCTGAGCTTTATCCCACACTATTATGGAAGACCTCAGAGTTACAGTTCTGGAAGATCATTCCCAACACAAACCCCTCTCTGTATATTTCCCATGTAGTTGGTAATTAGTTGATAAGTAGCTTCCCCTGTGGCTCAGCTGGTAAAGAATCCACCTGCAATGTGGGAGACCTGGGTTCGATCCCTGAGTTGGGAAGATCCCCTGGAGAAGGAAAAGGCTACCCAGTCCAGTATTCTTGCCTGGAGAATTCCATGGACTGTATAGTCCACAAGGTTGCAACGAGTTGGACACGACTAAGCAACTTTCACTAACATCCTTAAGCCCAGTTTACCTGCAGGAAACTTTAAAGTACCTTTAAAGCAATAAAGTACCTTTTCCTAAGGTATACAAAAAGGCAGTTAAGATCTGGGTTTTCCATTGAGAAAGCTGGACAAGAAGGTTAAGGATCCTGGAGCAGGCAGGGCATGTGAACATTACCCCCACCTTTAACAATTCACAGGATGCACATTAACAGCCTACATGAAGTCACCTAATAGGTAGTGGAAGTCTCTGTGACGGCTTAGGGCAGTCGTAACAGAAACAGTGTGCTTTTCCCTTGAACATTTCTCCTCTTGGGCTCATACTTTTTCACAAGGGTGAGTGGATAGCAGGTCTAACTGCAGCCTCATAGGCCTTATCCTTATGAAATTTCTGTTCAGGGGACATGACATAACTCACATAATCATGTAACAGGCCACGTTCACCTATATTTTTTTTAATGTTACCCTATACCTCTGTACTTCAACATTTCACCTCACTCTGGAAATTTTGACTTGTCCAGGGCATACAGCGTTCTTAATAGAAATTGGCCTGAGCCAGAAGAGAATCATAAATCATAGCAGTATGACTTCATCATTGCATAAATGGGAAGACTGTGGCATAAAATAAATGATTAGCCCAAGATCACAAAAGTTGGAACTAGAAGCGGAGACTTCTAGAACTTCCCTTTTCACTCATCTATGCTGGAACTTCCCAAAAGGTGTGCACAGAGTGCTATTCTGGGAGCTGTTAACAGTTGTGCTGCAAAGAGCAGAGTTCAGGGGTTAAGTAAACCCAAGGATGACCTCATTTCTGTTCTCACATTTGGAGAGTAGTAATGCATATTAATACATTAAAGGATCCCTGCAATAAGACAGATACTAAATCAGATGGAATGTGGGAATGACAAGCAAAAACGAGGAATACCCTCGCTAAGTCAGGATATATTTTCTCCAAGCCAAAATATAGGATGGAAGCAGGGATGGTGGGGGAGAGTTGCTAACAGATTCTGGGTATGTTTATTTTGGAGGAGAGGAGCTAGTCACCAGAAGCAGCAGCTTCTGTCTCAGTTAGATGCTGCTGCTGCTGCTAAGTAGCTTCAGTCATGTCCACCTCTGTGCGACCCCAAAGACGGCAGCCCACCAGGCTCCTCTGTCCCTGGGATTCTCCAGGCAAGAATACTGGAGTGGGTTGCCATTTTCTCCTCCAATGCATGCATGCATGCTAAGTCGCTTCAGTCGTGTCTAACAGAGGTGTCCAGGCACCTCTGTCCACAGGATTCTCTAGGCAAGAATACTGGAGTGGGTTGCTATTTCCTTCTCCAGTTAGACGAGTGTTATTCAAATATAAGAACATATGTTATTGTTAAACTGGGCTCTGCATACAAAGCCCTGTGATTCCAGCACCCAGCTTAATGACTAGTACCACCTGAGAGACACCTAGTTTTATTTCTAAGTTAGAGGGGCAGCGGTATTGCATAATGCATGCTCGTGCTTGTCGCTTCAGTCACATCCGACCCTTTGACACCCTATCGACTTTTGACTTACATACATCGTGAAATAATTAACACAGTAATTATTATTATTTATAAAACTGGAAGAAAGAAAAAAAACACTTAACTAAAAAGCAAAACAAACAAAAACATATACAGGACAGGCTCCTCATAAAGGGGTAAAACACCCAAAACTATAAGAGCCTGATCTCTTGTGTAAACACTCACACTTAAGCATGGCTGTGATGACGGCAAAAAAGAACCTTTAATGCATGAGGGTGCCATGGAACCCAATGATAATAACACAGTCCTTTTTTTGAGCAAAACAGTGTTCTAAATGCTCTACACATATTAACTCATTTAATTCACATGTCAATCTTACAAGATGGGCACTGTTACTATTAATATGATCTCTGTTTTACAGAGGTGGAGATGGAAGCACTTGCTCAAGGTTAATGAGAGAACATACCAGGATTTGGATCTAATTGGTTTTTATTCAGTTTGCTCTTAACCATCATGCAATGTGGGCTTCCCGGGTGGTGCTAGTGTAAAGAATCTGCTTGTCAGTGCAGGAGACACAGGGATGAGGGTTCGATCCCTGAGTTGGAAAGATCCCCTTGAGGAGGGCCTGGCAACCCACTCCAGTATTCTCGCCTGGAGAATCCCATGGACAGAGGAGCCTGGAGAGCTACAGTCCATGGGGTCATAAAGAGTCAGACACAACTGAACAACTAACACTTTCACTTTTCCCTGACCTGTAACATTATGTTAGTTCCCAGTCCACAACATAGTGATTACATAGTTCTATACATTACAGCTTGCAATGTATAGTTAAAAGTAACTGGCAGCAAATTGTGTAGTGTTTAAGATCCCCACAGAAGGTGAAGTATTTTTCTTTGGTCATGTATTTTTGAGGTGGTGTTATTGGTCTTAGTACTTTACCTTCTTTCAGAGTTTTAAAATGACAACAGTTTAGAGTTGTACCATCTAACTTTAAAGTTTTCTGTGGAAACTGGAAACATATTTTATAAACAAAGTCTGGAACTGTTGCTAGGGACATCTTCAGCTATGAAAATAGGAACTTTATTGGAACATTATTGGCTGTAGCAGTTGCCACTGGAAACAGCAAAATTTAATGGGAAAAGGGATTCCCCACCCCATTCCCCATTCCAGTTGAGAATGCAAGGAAAGCTTCTGATGGGAAGAACTAACTCACAGGGAACTTACATTCAGAAGCATTTGTTTTCTCAAATCTTTTGGAGAAAGGAAGAGAACATCTTAAAGAGCCTGAGAATTGGAAAAGGTGAATCATGCCCAGTTTCTCGCTGCATATGCAAATGAAAAAGAAACAGATGGTACCTCAGAAAAATGAAACAAAATCAGAGAGACATATGCCATGCTAATGTAAAATCTAATGAACCACCAGTAGGCTACAGAAGACTTTGAGTGGTCCAGTGTCCCTGTATCCAAGGTGGGGACTCTGCGATCAGAAAAGGCCAGGAGGCTAAAGATTGAACCTGCCCAGGCCTCTCAGAGTAGCACTTCCATACAGCCAGGTGCCCTGGATTGGGCACAGTAGACTTGGCCTAGGGTTTGCTATTCCTCCTGCTGCTGATCAAGTAATTCTTCATTTGCATGCTGGATCCTGTTCTTTTCTCAGCATTTCCTTTAACCAGTGAAAGTTGCAGCTCTTTGCTAGAGTATAGCCTTAAGATATTGTTGTTTCTATTTTTGGAAGGTCTCTACATGGGTGGCGATGGGGGGGAGGACATGACTTGTGTGGAATTTTAGAAGATGGGACTAAGATTTTGATAGAGAAGGAGAAATTACAAGAGATAAAGGGAGAAGCAGGTGTTCTGCACACCCAGAGTCAATGAGAGGTCCACCTCCAGATGTCAGATTCTTTTCTGGCATGGACTCATTGATTGTAAGCCCTTACTTTTTGGCATACCTATAGTAATTATTTTGGATGGAGCTTCCTTCACTGTATGACTGTTACTGTACCTGGAGTCAGAATTGAGAGCCCTCTTCTGTCATTGGCTACATTTCCCACTGTTTCTGCCCTCCCTTCCTCCTCCTCCTCTCCCCCGTCCCCTGTCCTCTGCACGCCCCTTCCCCTGCCCTGTGTTATTTGCTTTGGGCCTTCACTGAGTTCACTTTTCACAGGGTCCTGTTCTTTGGATGTGGGAATTGTGTTCCTTCTCAGTGATGCTGGTGGGAGTCCCTTAATGAGCTGGGAACACGCACGGTTCTTGAAGAGTAGTTCCCAGCCTGGCCTCGCCTGGCCAAATAAAACATTCTGGTTCCTAGGGATGAGTAATTTTAGCAAAACACTTTAGACTGTTGAACTACAGCTGTGTCTCCAACGTGAGTTTTCAGTGTGTAAGCTGACTACCTCTAGAAATATAGAATACTCCTCCCCAAATTAGTGAATTTGAACTAAATTAGAGATGGATTTTTTAAAACAAGATGGCTCCCTACATAAGGATAAAAGGAAGATTCAACCTACAGGAACTTGTAACAGTTCTACACTTGGATATATCTAATATACCTATTAGATGTGTAACTAAAAACTGATAGAATTATTAGAAAACATGAAGAACTTCAAAATAAGAGTGGAAGATGTTAATATACATGTCAGTAATTGCCATTGAGCCACCAGGGAAGCCCAGCTGATAAAACATAAAAATTCATAAATATATAGCAGATTTGAAAAACATAATTAAGTCTATCCATAATCCTGTATAGAACTGTGCCCCTAACAATTAGATACTGCATATTCTATTAAAAAAATTTTTTAATTGATTGTGTATGGAAGCAGATGGTTACTTATGTGGTGATGATTTCATAATGTATGCAAATATCAAACTACTATGTAATTTACCTGAAATCAATGTGATATTGTATGTCAACTATTTAAAAAATATATAAATATATGTTAAATAAATATTTATCTACTAGGTTAGGAGCTGGCAAACTATGACCCACAGACCAAATCCAACCCGGAGTATTTTTGTTAATAAAGTTTATCAGAAAACAGCCACACCCAATCATTTACATACTGTCTAGGGCTGATTTTGCATAATAGCAGAATCCAGTAATTACTGACAGAGACCTTATTGCTCTGCAAATCCTCCTACAGTTATCTTCTATGTGGCCCTAAAAACCTAAAAAGTGCACTGATCCCTGTGCTAGAAAATAAAACAAGTCTTTCATTAAAAAGTCTTATTAAATAAGTCTTTTATTAAAAACTGCAGGCCATTTTTCCAACCACAATATAACAAAAAGGTAACTTTAAAAAAAATCGGTTTGGAAATATAACAATACACTTCTAAATAACTCATCAGTCAAAGAAAGTCATTATAGAGTCTTTAAAAATATTTAGAATTAAATAATAATGAAAATGCTATAATATTAAAATGTATGGTATTCAGATTAAGTTATAAAGTGTTAAGAAAATATATGGACTTCCCCGTGGCCCAAGAGGTAAAGAATCCACCAGCAATGCAGAAGACACAGAAGGCAAGGGTTCAGTCCCTGGGTCAGGAAGATCCCCTGGAGAAGGATATGGCAACCCCCTCCAGTATTCTTGTTTGAAAAATCTCATGGACAGAAGAGCCTGATGGGTTACAGTCCAAAGGGTCGCAAAGCGTTGCACACAACTGAACGACTAAGCACACACACACAAGAAATTTTATATCCTTAATGCTTACATCAGATGAAGGAAAACAGTGGGCTAAAGATCCAGCTACAAAAATTAAGAACTCAATAGAGTATACTTAAAGGAAAGAATCTTAATTAGTGCACTAGAAATCAAAGAAGCAATAGAAAGCATAATAAAGAACCTAGTTGTTTTTGTTTTTTTTTTAAGAAATACATCTCCAAGATAGAACAAGAAAAATAGGTTGCAAATTAAAAATGCAAGAAAAGAATAAAGAAAACATATATACATATAATAATCACCCCTCTCCAATAAATTTGAAAAGTAAAACAACAAATTACCTAGAAAAATATTATTTACCAAAATTGAGTAAAAAAATGAAATATCTAAATAATTATATAACCATTAGAAATTGAAGCATTTGTTAAAACATACCCACAAAAAGAATACTACACTCTGCTTCTTTTACTAAGAGATTTTACCAAATATCAATAAACAGGTCATCTTAACTATATACAAATATTTCAGAGAACAGAAAATGAGGAGACATTCCCAACTCTTATGAAGTTAAAAAAAGTGAAAGTGTTAGTTGCTCAGTCATGTCTGACTTTTTGCAACCCCATGGACTGTAACCTACCAGGCTCCTCTGTCCATGGAATTCTCCTGGCAAGAATACTAGAGAGGGTAGCCATTCTCTTCTCCAGGGGTGTTCCCCACCCAGGGATTGAATCCATGTCTCCTGCTTGCAGGCAGATTTTTTACCATCTGTGCCACCAGGGAAGCCCTTTTATGAAGCTAACATAACCTCAATACTTAAACCAGACAAGAACAATACTAGGAAGGAAAATTAGGTAAATAAATGTCTAAAATAAAATGGTAGCCAAAATATAACCAACATTATTAAAAAAGAAATATATCTTGACAAATTGGGATTTATCCTAGGAATAGCAAGAATGGTTTATTTAATATTAGACAACATATTTTTACAGTTTTCCACATTAACAGATTATAGGAGAAGCCCATATGATCATCTCAATAAATGCAAAAACAAGAAGCATTGCATTAAGCTTAACACCTCTTCATGGTTTTAAAATAAAAGGACAAACAAACCTCTTAGCAAACAGAATAGAAGGAAACATCATTTAGCTAAACATTTAGCTATAAGCACCATCTTCTCATGCAAGGGTAGTGTGAGGGTTAAGCTTGTAGACTCAGACATTAAAAACTTAGCTTCTATCGTTATTTTTTAAAGTTGGGCTTATTGAGGAATAATTTACATAGTAAAATTAACCCATTTTTGTGTATGATTCCATGAGTTTTTTGTAATGCAATCCACTCCAGTATTCTTGTCTGGAGAATCCCATAAACAGAGGAGCCTGGCAGGCTACAGTCCATAGGGTCACAAAGAGTCAGTAACTATTGATCTGTTTTTTATTCCTATAGTTTTGCCTTCTCCAGTACCACACATTATATAGCCTTTTGATTCTGGCTTCTTTTGCTTAGCGTCATGCTTTTGAAACTTACCAGGTTGTGTGTTTCAGGAATTTATTCTGCTGAGAAAATATGAGAACCATAGGGGAGTTAAGCAGGTCTATAGCTAGGGTAGATCTAGGTTTTTGTGAGGCCTGAATCTTTTGCAGTTTGGCAGGGTGGGGCCTCTTAGAAAAAGAATACAAAATTACAGATACAAAATAAGATATGAAAGACATTGTTTTAAATAAGAAAGCATAACAGTACTGTTATGAACACAAGAATTCTGAAAAGTTTTATTTTATTCATTTTCATTAGATAAGAAAAAAATGTGTTTTTTTTAAATTGTAAAATGCTTTATCTTATGTATTCCTATATGAGAGAGACTTTCCGTTTTGAACACACAAAACGAGAACTAATTTTCTGCTTAGTTTTACATTTCTGGTGATTAGAAGAATTTTCCACTGACTAGTTTCTGGTTTCATTCATCCCAAACCTGCTTTCTCCTCCACTTCCTGCATCATTCCAAGGAAGGAGGCTACAGGTGTGTTTGTGTTACAATCCACAACTTCTGGCCCTGTACACTTTGTGTCAGATGTCTGGTAAGTTGGCAAAGGGTGGTAGGAATATTCCTGGAAACGTTCGTACACCAGGACAGGCTGCAGTAGTTTAACTATAGGCTTTATGATTATGAGCCTTATTATAAGGTTATATTATGATATTTCATTAAACTCAGAGTCTGTCCAATCATCTCCCTCTAAGTGGATCCCCAGAATGCTCACTCCAGCTCCAATATCACTCACTAGGATAGCGACAGAGATGAGTTCTGAGTGGAAATAGACAGTGGTCTATTGTATTTATTTTAATCCCCATATATCTTTATTTTGGTAATTTTTAAAGAAAAATTATCCATGATCCACTGCCAGTACTCTCCCTAGGGCCTTGAAGGAGTCCATGCAGGCAAATACTTAGAAGCTTACAGAAGTTGCTGAGAAATTGGATTTCTGATACTTCTCATGAAGAGGACAAAGACAGGGATTGAAGGAAAAATATATGTGCAACTTTTAATTTTAGCTTTTTGCTCTTTTCGCCTGGGGTTGAAAAAGAACAGTGTACTTGACTCCACTTCTGGAAGAGTTTAACAAATCCCATCTGGTCATGTCCTTTTCTTTTTTTTAATGTAGACCCTCAGGGATTTGGAGACAAAACGGCACCGTCTTGGGGACTCCACTCCATGGGCTGAGTCAGCCACTGGGACTGAGTGGCGCAGTCCTGGCTTCAATTCCTCAAATGCCAGCAGTCCTGGAGGAATCTAGATGCTGGAGCCAGGCTGGCTAGATTGGGTCCCCATGCTGTTCTTGTCATACTTTCTTAATGGAAATCACAGAACTAGCATCTTTACTTCAGAAGAGCAGTTTTCTTTTTGGAACTAAAAAGCATCACAGGCTAAAGAAACAACTAATTTATTCAACCTTTGTCTGATATTAATATCTGATATATATAAATATGATGTTAATATAAGCTGATATTAATAAAATCAATAGAGTATAATGTATTAATATAACCCCTGCTTTTTTATCGATATTTACATGTTACATTTCATCCATCATTTTGCTTTTAGCTATACTGTTATATTTGAGATAAGTTTCATATAAATAGCATATAGGTGCATGCATGCTCAGTCATGTCCGACTCTTTGCAACTCCATGGACTATAGCCTGGCTGGCTCCTCTGTCCATGGAATATTCTAGGCAAGAATACTGGAGTGGCTTGCCATTTCCTACTCCAGGGGATCTTCCTGACCCAGGAACCGAACCCGCGTCTCCTACATTACAGTCAGGTTCTTTACCACTGAGCCATCCGGGAAGCCCCAGCATGTAGTTAGGTCATGTTTTTTAATCCACTTTGTCAGTCTCTGTCTTTAAATTGATGTGTTTAGATCATTTAAATTTATATAATTATTGATATGTTGGGATTCAAGCCTGTAATTTTATTTCATCTTTTCTGTTATTTGCTATTTCTTGTTTATCGTTCCTGCCTTCTTGTGAGTTACTTGAGCTTTTGAGAATTCTGTTTTGATTTGTCTTAATATTTTTGAGTGTACTTCTTTGTATAGCTTTTTTAGTGGTTGCTGAAACACTATGTAGGTGTTGGCCTCATTACCACTGGGCAGTATGGAGAGTCCTGATTCTCTACTAGGCTTTCTCTGACCCTAGTGGGAAAGAGAGGTACCCTTCATCACTGCCGGGAGGAGGGGTAAGTCCAGGCTCACACGTTCTCCACGAACTGCACCGGTGGTGGTGGTGCTGGAGAACAGGGCTTTCCCACAACCCTTCAGGGGGGAGAATCTCTTCAGGAGTTCAGGCCCTACTTGACCACTTCCGACCACCACCCTGATGGAAGGTGGAAGAGAAGTAGGGGTGCCTCGTTACAGCCAGACAAAGGTGGAAGGCTTGTTTCCCCACTCAGCCTTTGCTGGGGTAGGCAGGGTCACAGCTTTTCTGTTGTGTTTGGCTGGAATCAAGTAGTTGTTATCTAAAGGTTTTCAGTCTTGGTAGGCTGTCCTTTTCCTGGTCATTTTGTTAAATATAGCATACTTTTATTGGGGCTTTTTTTTCTGTTCACACTTAGCATTTCCAAGTTACTAGCTTCTTTAGCTCCAAGTCTGAGATAATGAGCTAAAAGAAAATCTACTGAGTTCACCACTGTGTTGTTCCCTGGGCCTCAAGGTCCCTAGCTCGTCTGACTTCTCTCCACCTTTCAGAGATTTCCTCTGTTTGTTTTATGTATAATGTTCAGGGGTTTTCGCTGTAACTTAACAGGAGGAATAGGGGAAACTATGACTACTACTACTTTCTTCCCAGAAGCAGTTCTATAAATACTTCTAGTGCCAACTTAATCATTCATTTAAAAAGCCCTGTTAATCTTCTACCTGCTACTGCTTGATTGGGTAGAGTCCTTTTTTTCACTCTACACAGTTATTAAGCAAGATTCTCCTGAAAAACAGAAGCAATAGGGAAATAGATATCTTTGCTACATATCTATCTATATTTATTGTTCTCTCTCTTTGTCTCTCTGTCGTGTGTGTGTGTGTGTGTGTAAAGGAGTTAGCTCATGCAGTTATGGAGGCTGTCAAGCCCCAAGATCAGCAGCGTGGACCGACAAGCTGGCCACCCTGGAGAGCCAATTGTTTAGGTGCAATTCTAGTTAGAAGGCTTTGAGAAACAGGAGAGCTGATGGTATAGTTCCAGCTCATTGGCCTGCAGGCTCCAGATCCAGGAAGAGCCAAATGTTTCATTTCAAGTCCAAAGGCAGAAAAAATTATCTTACTCAGGGTGGGTCATACTTTTAGTTCTATTCCAGCCATACCTGATGGGATATATCCTTCCACATTAGGGAGGGCAGTCTGCTTTATTCAGTCCACCCATTCAGATGTTAATCTCAACCAGAAACACCTACAGAGAAACATCTAGAGTAATGTTTGACCAAATATCTGGACCACCCTGTGGCCCAATCAAGTTGATACATAAAACTAACCATCTCAAGACTACCGGACTAGTTAATCTGTACCTAAATATGAATTCTGACCAGTATTACTCAAGACTCATATTTTGGGCTTTGAGATGTACAGAAAAACTCAAAAGGAGTGAGTGAAGTCTTTCAAAGATTCAAAAATGTATTCAGATAGAACAGCCACTAAAATCTGGAAGACAGGATAGCATTATGGGAAGTATGGAGAAGGCAATGGCACCCCACTCCAATACTCTTACCTGGAAAATCCCATGGATGGAAGAGCCTGGTAGGCTGCAGTCCATGGGGTCGCTAAGAGTTGGACATGACTGAGCGACTTCACTTTCACTTTTCACTTTCATGCATTGGAGAAGGAAATGGCAACCCACTCCAGTGTTCTTGCCTGGAGAATCCCAGGGACGGGGGAGCCTGGTGGGCTGCCGTCTACGGGGTCGCACAGAGTCAGACACGACTGAAGTGACTTAGTATAGCATAGCATAGCATGGGAAGTAAAAAAACCTGTGCTTGCCATGTTTCTTCAAGAGAGCTTTTTAAACAGAAAAATTGTTAAAAACTTTTTTTTTCCTGATTCTTAGGATAAGAATTTACTTTTTCCAGTGCTGAAAGATTTTATAAATTTAAAATAAGAATTTCTCATGATGTATAATCCTTTTGTCACGTTTTCTTTCGTTACCCCTGGGGCCAACACACAGGTGTTGAGAGCTGGCTAGTTCTCCGTGCAGGCAGCATCACTTGTGGGGGAAGACCTTGGACTCAGATAGATCTGGGTTCCCAGGTGTGTGACCTAGGGCAAATTACTTTATCCCTGCAAGCAACAACTTTTCTATCTGAAAATGAAGAGTTCAACCATGCAACTCAGTGTGTGTTCCTTAATTAAACAGTCTCAATTTTAGACATCTGAATAATCTTCATTTGTGCAGTTTTATAAATAACACTGCCACCTTGGTTCTTCAATTGCTATCTTCATTTTGGATCATTTTCTTAAATTCAGCTTCTTAGAGGTGAAATTAATGAGTCAAGGGACAGGACCTTCTGAAAAGATGGTACCAAGATTATGCTAGAAATGGGAGAAAGAGAGGGGTGCTTTTCTAATTTTTAATCTTTATGTTTCCTAGGAGCATCAGATGGTGAAGGAGGAGGAGACACGGAAATGACTCAGCAGGAGACAGCTCCAGGTCCTGCCCTGTCAAAGAAAGTCAAACCGGTGAGAGTCACAATTGTTGGCTCTGAAATCAGCCTCTTCTTCCCTTCTGCAGCGTTCCCTGTGTTCTAGTGCCAGTTGTGGGTGGGGTTGAGGGAAGCTACCTTCTCTGCCTTTGAAAGAGTCAGGCTTCATTAATTACAGACCAGCAAGGTAAATTTTCCCTCTAGTGGTTTTTTGTTTTGTTTTGTTTTTTTAATAATAGAAATGTATTGTATAATAATGATATCTCAGATTCTTGTAGTATATTTTTACCAAAGACCCAGCCTTATTCTTTTGGGTATTGTTCCTAGGAGGAGACAAATAGCATAAATATAGGCAAGATGAGCCCCACACCATACACGATCACAGGGCCAAACCATGCTGTGAGGAGGCTCTCGGGGCCTCATGACTATCTAGCATCATGTCTGTTGTGTGAATTCCTATCAGGGATTCTCCACCTTCGTATTACCACAGGTGGGAATCTGATAAACTTTGCTCCTTGGACTTTTGATCTTTTATTGCCTTTTCTTTCTTTTTATTGGCCTCTCACATCCATTTTCAGCTTTTTCACCTTATGTGTCCCTCCAACCGAATTGGCAACCATGTGTGATTTTTAAAGGACTACCTACTGTCAGTCCAAAGTCACCATCTCCTTCTCAGGAATGATTTGTGATCTTATTCATTGTTGTGTATTCACTAAATCACGTCCTACTCTTTGCGACCCTCTGGACTGTAGCCCGCCAGGCTCCTCTGTTCTTGGGACTTCCCGGGCAAGACTACTTGGAGTGGGTTGCTATTTCCTTCTCTGGGAGATCTTCCCAACCCAGGGATCAAACCCGGGTTTCCTGCTTTGGGAGGCAGATTCTTTACCACTGAGCCACCAGGGAAGCCCATTCTCATTGTAGGTGGCCCTAAATTCATTCCGCTACAGGGTGACTCTACCCAAAGTTTGTGACCAGGCTTAGGATAATTGTAGGAAGCAGTTTTTGCATTGTGGTGACCTGCAAGCTGTGATTCCTTGGGCAAGTTAAACTCTCTGTGCCTCATCTCTCTATTGGTAAAATGGTGTTAATTGTATTTTCTTCACAGAGTTGCTGTGGGGATTAAATGATTAATACTTATTAAGCTCTTTAAACAGTGGTTGGCAAAGAATAAGCACTGAAGTGATAAATATTATAATGAAATATACTTCAGGTCTTTTATTTTTTCTTTGTGGGGTGGGGGATGCAGAAAAAGTTACATAGTTAATGTATAGTCCATCTTGGTTTTCTCTCCAGCCATTAAATATTTAACTCCAACGTCCTGTATAAATTTCAGTTTTAACCATTCTAAGACCTACAGGTTAACATCTTTAGCTTTTCAATTTATTTCACCAAGATGGGGTTTGATTTTTATCTTAACTTATTCCACTGACCACACCATAGTCATGCCTTCTTTAACCTCCACCTCTAATCGGTGCCTCCATACAGAACTTGTTTCCCAGTATCCTTTGTAGCCCATTGACTTTCTTTTTCCTTACTTTCTCCCTTGATTTTCTTTTTGATTGCACCTCACTTTTTCTGGGCTCTTTGGTGAAAGAATAAATTGGCATTAATAAACTCACTCAGGTCTGAATCTTTACTGTCTTTTTATTGGCAGAGCCTTCGCCTTGCTGAATATCCACCTATTTTTTACCTTCTTCCTCCTTGAGTCTTCTTTTCCCACGATCAAGTTAGATAAATGACAGAGAACCACAGGAAGAAAAGAGAAAAATTGAGGAAGAAAAAGTTAAACACATTCTTAATTGCCATGAGCATTCACCTATCTTTCAGCAACCCAAGTTTCAACAACAATAAAACAATTGGTTGAGCACTCGGCACAGGCACTGTGTAAGGTCATGACTCACAATCATCACAGCTGCCCTGGGAGGGCAGGGAGATCCCATTTGACAAAGAACCTGAAGCTCAGAGCGAGGGGTACCAGGAGTCATGACCCATTTGACTGCCTTCAAGGCACCCCCTGAGGGATGACTCTGCTTCCAGTTCCCTTTCCACATGTCCTTCCTCATTCAGCTTGGAAAAATTAGATGTGCTGTGTCATCAACTGCTTTGTTGGTCACATACCATTGGTATTTTCTGCTAAGGGAAAAAAAAAAAATCACAAAAAATTAAGATTTGACTGTTCATTTTAACCTCTTTCACCCTGCTCTGATTGCTTTTGCTAACAAATCGCTTTAAAGAATCAAGGTCCTAGGTAGACACAGTGCCCTAATCACTCTCCCAGGCCTATCTTTACTGCCCTGATCAGAGATTCACACAGGGATCTCCTTGTGCCCTCTGCCTTATTTAAGTGTTATCCATCTCACTCCCTGGTCTCCCCACCAGGCTGTACACCTCTGCGCATCTCCACTGCCCCTGGCACAGAACCTTCCCTGAACTGACACTCATTTGTGAAAAGGAAGCATGAATGACTAGACTGGAATCCCACTCTTCCCATCTCAACCCTTCATGTCCCAGCTGTGAGGCATCAGCCCCCTGACTGCTGCCAGTGGAGCTCCCTGACCCTTGTCCTGTCATCAGCCCCTCCTTGAAGGACCCCCCACCGTGATACTAGAGCTGGGAATCTTTCCTCTTCCGGCCCTAATACCACACAGTCCCTCAAGCTCCTCTCTGGCCTCCCTGTCCTGTCTCCTGATGCTCTGCTCCCTCTGGAACTCATCTCACCACCCCAAGGACTACCTTTTTGTCAGGCTGACTGTGCTTTCTTGAGTCCTTCTCGATAAACAGCTCGTCCATAAGCACCTTAGGAACCAGCATTTCATTTGGGTCCACTGTGGTAACCTAGCACAGCCATAGGTGCGTGATTAGTTTGGTGCATATAACCAAGTATTGGTTTTCTAACAGTAATTTTATTTTTTTTTCCTGGATAAAAAAGAAAAATAAAAGAAATTATTTTTTGCTATATTTACGTTTTGAATTTTTTTTTCAAATTCGCTTAGTTGTTTGCTGTTCTTTAAGGTTTTTTGTTTGTTTTGTTTTTTTTAAACCTGGGTAGTAGCTGCCTGGCCTTCTGCTGCTAGCTGTAATGTGCATTTAGACTTTAATATCACCAGGCGAGAGTATGTGTCCAGTTGGATAGTGTTCCCTCCTTTGCCATAACTGGGCCTGCATTTCTCTTCCTGAGTCTACATCTCCCATCTGTCCAGTTTTTCAAGCAGCAGATTTATAACTTTATAAAAGTTTTTTACCCTTACAGCTACATCATCTCTAGCAACCATTTTACATCTGAATAATCATCCTTGGCCTCCTTAATAATGTGAGTATAAAGATTTGCCAAGAGTTCTTTTTTTTTTTTCCAAATACTGCTTCCAAAATAAATCATGAACTCCCCTACTTCTAGAGATTGCATCACCCTCTTTCCTCCTCAACATCAGTCATTTCAGAGCCAACCCTAGTGACTTTGTAATTATGGTTCCCAGAATGTAATCCCTTATGAGGGATTTCGTGACTTTTCATTGATGCCTCCATGATGTCAGTAGCCTTTTAATGGTTCCATGACCCATCCTCTCCCCCTCAGAGACCACACTGAAGTTTTTTCTTGAACTAGCTTTTTGTTTATCTCCTTGGATCATAAAAGAATCTTCAGCAAGAGTACTTATCACTTTCCCCTCTTACTTACCTTTCTCACTGCAGCATATTTTTACTAATTATTTTTACAGTGATCACTTCATATCTCTCCTGCTCTTTAACTTCAGTATTATTCTTGATGAAGAAAAAAGAGGACTGTGTCGTGTCCACTCTCTGATTTACCTTCTTCCTTTCCATATGGTGTCTCAATTCTCTCTCTCTTTCTTGTTGCATAACAAATTACCTCCAAAGTTAGTAGCTTAAAACAGAAAAGATTCCTCATCTCAGTCTCTGTTACCTATATCTCATCAGTCGTCAGTCAGGTTATAAGCTGAAGGTTAGTGGCTCCATTGTGAAGAATCCTCCTCAAAACTCATTCAGGTGGCTGTTGGCAGGCCTCACTTCCTCATCCTCCATCAGAGGGCAGACAGACTAAAAACCACAATCACAGAAAACTAACCAATCTAATCACATGGACCACAGCCTTGTCTAACTCAATGAAACTATGAGCCATGCCGTGTAGGGCCACCCAAGACGGACGGGTCATGGTGGAGAATTCTGACAAAATGTGGTCCACTGGACCACTGGCAAACCACTTCAGTATTCTTGCCTTGAGAACCCCATGAACAGTATGAAAAGCCAAAAAGATAGGACACTGAAAGATAAACTCCCTGGGTCAGTAGGTGCCCAGTATCAAACTGGAGATCAGTGGAGAAATAACTCCAGAAAGAATGAAGAGATGGAGCCAAAGCAAAACCAACACCCAGGTGTGGATGTGACTGGTGATGGAAGCAAGGTCCGATGCTGTAAAGAGCAATATTGCACAGGAACCTGGAATGTTAGGTCCCTGAATCAAGGCAAATTGAAAGTGGTCAAACAGGAGATGGCAAGAGTGAATGTCAACATTTTAGGAATCCGTGAACTAAAATGGACTGGAATGGGTGAATTTAACTCAGATGACCATTATATCTACTACTGTGGGCAAGAATCCCTTAGAGGAAATGGAGTAGCCATCATAGTCAACAAAAAAGTCCGAAATGCAGTACTTGGATGCAATCTCAAAAACGACAGAATCACAGTAATCCAAGTCTATGCCCCAACCAGAAGTGCTGAAGAAGCTGAAGTTGAATGGTTCTATGAATACCTACAAGACCTTTTAGAACTAACACCCAAAGAAGATGTCCTTTTCATTATAGGGGACTGCAATGCAAAAGTAGGAAGTCAAGAAACACCTGGAGTAACAGGCAAACTTGGCCTTGGAGTACAGAATGAAACAGGGCAAAGACTAATAGAGTTCTGCCAAAAGAACGCACTGGTCATAGCAAACACCCTCTTCCAACAACACAAGAGATGACTCTACACATGGACATCACCAGATAGTCAACACCAAAATCAGCTTGATTATATTCTTTGCAGCCAAAGATGGAGAAGCTCTATACAATCAGCAAAAACAAGACCAGGAGCTGACTGGCTCAGATCATGAACTCCTTATTGCCATATTCAGACTTAAAGAAAGTAGGCAAAACCACTAGACCATTTAGGTATGACCTAAATCAAATCCCTAACGATTATACAGTGAAATGAGAAATAGATTTAAGGGACTAGATCTGATAGATAGAGTGCCTGATGAACTATGGACGGAGGTTCGTGACATTGCACAGGAGACAGGAATCAAGACAATCCCAAGAAAAAGAAATGCAAAAAAGCAAAATGGCTGTCTGAGGAGGCCTTACAAATAGCTCTGAAAAGAAGAGAAGCAAAAAGCAAATGAGAAAAGGAAAGATATACCCATTTGAATGCAGAGTTCCAAAGAATAGAAAGAGAGATAATAAAGCCTCCCTCAGTGATCAATGCAAAGAAATAGAGGAAAACAATAGAATGGGAAAGACTAGAGATCTCTTTAAGAACATTAGAGATACCAAGGGAACATTTCATGCAAAGATGGGCTCAATTAAGGACAGAAATTGTATGGACCTAACAGAGAGAGTGAAGTTGCTCAGTCGTGTCTGACTCTTTGTGACCCCATGGACTGTAGCCTACAAGGCTCCTCTGTCCGTGGAATTTTCCAGCCAAGAGTACTGGTGTGGGTTGCCATTTCCTTCTCCAGGGGTGGACCTAAAAGAAGCAGAAGATATTAAGAAAAGGTGGCAAGAATACACAGAAGAACTGTACAAAAAAGATCTTCATGACCCAGATAACAACAATGGTGTGATCAGTCACCTAGAGCCAGACATCCTAGCATGTGAGTCAATTGGGCCTTAGGAAGCATCACTATGAACAAAGCTAGTGGAGGTGATGGAATTCCAGTTGAGCTATTTCAGATTCTCCAAGATGATGCTGTGAAAGTGCTGCACTCAATATGCCAGCAAATTTGGAAAACTCAGCAGTGGCTACAGGACTGGAAAAGGTCCGTTTTCAGTCCAATCCCAAAAAAAGGCAATGCCAAAGAATGTTCAAACTACTGCACAATTGTACTCATCTCACACACTAGCAAAGTAATGCTCAAAATTCTCCAAGCCAGGCTTCAGCAGTACATGAATTGTGAACTTCCAGATGTTCAAGCTGGTTTTGAAATGGCAGAGGAACCAGAGATCAAATTGCCAATATCCACTGGATCATCGAAAAAGCAAGAGAGCTCCAGAAAAACATCTATTTCTGCTTTATTGACTATACCAAAGCCTTTGACTGTGTGGATCACAATAAACTGTGGAAAATTCTGAAAGAGATGGGAATACCAGACCACCTGACCTGCCCCTTGAGAAGCCTGTATGCATGCAGGTCAGGAAGCAACAGTTAGAACTGGACATGGAACAACAGACTGGTTCCAAATCGGGAAAGGAGTACATCAAGGCTGTATATTGTCACCCTGCTTATTTAACGTATATGCAGAGTACATCATGAGAAACGCTGGGCTGGATGAAGCACAAGCTGGAATCAAGATTGCCTGGAGAAATATCAATAACCTCAGATATGCAGATGACACCACCCTTATGGCTGAAAGTGAAGAAGAACTAAAGAGCCTCTTGATGAAAGTGAAAGAGGAGAGTGAAAAAGTTGGCTTAAAGCTCAACATTCAGAAAACGAAGATCATGGCATCTGGTCCCATCACTTCATGGGAAATAGATGGGGAAACAGTGTCAGACTTTATTTTTGGGGGCTCCAAAATCAATGCAGATGGTGACTGCAGCCATGAAATTAAAAGACCCTTACTCCTTAAAAAGAAAGTTATGACCAACCTAAACAGCATATTAAAAAGCAGAGGCATTACTTTGCCAACAAAGGTCCATCTAGTCACAGCTATGGTTTTTCACAGTAGTCATGTATGGATGTGAGAGTTGGACTATAAAGAAAGATGAGCGCTGAAGAATTGATGCTTTTAAACTGTGGTGCTGAAGAAGACTCTTGAGAGTCCCTTGGGATTTTTTTGTCCCTTTTTTGCAAGGAGATCCAACCAGTCCATTCTAAAGGAGATCAGTCCTGAGTGTTCATTGGAAGGACTGATGCTGAAGCCGAAACTCCAATACTTTGGCCACCTGATGCGAAGACCTGACTCATTGGAAAAGACCCTGATGCTGGGAAAGATTGAAGGCAGGAGAAGAAGGGGATGACAGAGGATGATATGGTTGGATGGCATCACCAACTCAATGGACATGAGTTTGGGTAAACTCCGGGAGTTGGTGATAGACAGGGAGTCCTGGTGTGCTGCAGTCCATGGGGTCACAAAGAGTTGGACACAACTGAGTAACTGAACTGAACTGAACTTCCTCATCAAGTGAGCCTTTCCTTAGGGCTGCCTCACAACATTGCCCCTGGCTTTCTCCAGGCCACATGACCCATGAGGGAGTGATCAAGATCATTCAAGACTGAAACCAGAACTAATCTCAGACTCACTCAGAACTGACATCACATCACTTCCTCCATATGCTATTAGAAGTAGATCAGTAAATCTGATCCACATTTAAGAGAAGGGGATGAATACCAGGATACAATGTTCACTGCTAACTATCCTGGGGTCTGGGTACAGTCTGCCCTCTGACCCCTAGTGATTTACATCCCTCCCATATGCAGAATGGTTCTTCCCTGTAGCTCAACTCAGCTCAACTGGTAAAGAATTTGCCTGCATTGCAGGAGACCTGGGTTCAATCCCTGGGTTGGGAAGATCCCCTGGAGGAGGGCATGGCAACCCACTCCAGTATTCTTGCTTGGAGAATCCCATGGACAGAGGAGCCTGGTGGACTGCAGTCCATGGGGTTGGAAAGAGTCGGACACGACTGAGTGACTAACACTACTACTACTACATATGCAGAATATATTCACCCCTCCCAAGGCTGCAAAAATCTCATGCCCTTACAGCATGAGTTCGGTGCCCAGAATTTCATTGTATGGATCAAGTCCACATGCAGTTGAGGTTCCTTGGATTTAGTCCCTTAAGTATAGCTCTTTGAGTATATTTCTTCTCAACCTGTGTAACTAAAGAGACAAGTTATCTAACCTCTATGTATCCAACACCAAGCAGTGAGACAAACACTGGATGACTTTATAGACATTTCTATTCAAACCAGAGGAACAAAGACTCATTCATCCACAACATTCAGAAAGTGTTGGGAGTTTCTTGATTAAGTCTTAAGGCTCAAGGTCTTATGGTTCTTGACACTGCTCTTTGGGTTCTTGTTCTGTCCTTTGAGTCATCCTCTCTTTAAAAAAAAAAAAAAAGAAAGGTAACATGTATTTGGAACTAAGCAGCTCTTTCAGCTTGCTTCTTGACAATAGAAATCTGAGGGTTCATCTCTGATCTTCTCAGTTTCTTAATATATAACTCCTGTAGGAATTTTGTGGGTTTCCTATGATTCTTCTGGGGATTTACTCTATTAGGCAGAAGTCACACTCACAAATCTTTTCCAGATAAACCATCTTTCCCACCCCCCAAACTTTAACCATTTTATTTTGTATTGAAGTGAAGTGAAATTCACTCAGTCATGTCCAACTCTTTGTGACCCCATGGACTGTACAGTCCATGGAATTCTCTAGGCCAGAATACTGGAGTGGGTAGCCTTTCCCTTCTCCAGGGGATCTTCCCAACCCAGGGATCGACCCCAGGTCTCCCACATTACAGGCAGATTCTTTATCAGCTGAGCCACAACGGAAACCCATTTTGTATTGGGATATAGCCAATTAACAATGTTTGTAGTTTCAGGTGAACAGCAAAGGGACCCAACCATACATACACATGTGTCCATTCCCCCCAAACCCAACTCCCATCCAGGCTGGCACATAACATTGAGTAGAGTTCCACGTGCTATGCAATGGAATGTTACTCTGCCATTAAAAAGAATGAAATAATGTCATTTGCCGCAACATGAATATACCTAGAGAGTGTCATACTGAGTAACATAAGTCAGACGGAGAAGGAGAAATACTGTATGGCATCCCTTATACATAGAATCTAAAAAGAAATGATACAAATGAACTTACAAAACAGAAAGAGACTCAGATAAAGCCTTCTGTACCTTGAGCCTCAGCTGAGACAATTATTGGACAAGACCCCTTAAGCTTCCTAGACTTGTGTTTTAGAGAATCACCAAGGCACACCTTTAATTTCTTTAAAGACTTTTGTTTGTTTGTTAATTTGGCTGCAACATGGAGCTTGTGGGATCCTAGTTCCTTGCTGCTGCTGCTGCTAAGTCACTTTAGTCATGTCCAACTCTGTGCGACCCCATAGATGGCAGCCCACCAGGCTCCCCTGTCCCTGGGATTCTCCAGGCAAGAATACTGGAGTGGGTTACCCTTTCCTTCTCCAATGCATGAAAATGAAAAATGAAAGTGAAGTCGTTCAGTCGTGTCGACTCTTCATGACCCCATGGACTGTAGCCTACCAGGCTCCTCTGTCCATGGGATTTTTCCAGGCCAAGAGTACTAGAGTGGGTTGCCATTTCCTTCTCCCCTAGTTCCTTGACCAGGTATCAAACCTGGGCCCTCAGAAGTTAAAGTACAGAGTCCTAACCACTGAACTGCCAGGGAATTCCCTTTAAAGATTTCTTATGTGATTGTGTCTCTGTCCAAAAGTTTTGAACAGGGTGCTCAGATACTATCCATCTATCACCTTATTTTTGATACATTTCAAATTTTCAAAATCAGTACAATCCACTCAGATGCTTTAGCAAGCATATTATTTTTTAAAGTTCAATATTTATTTTAAAATAAATATTGAAATATATATTTTAATATTTAATATAAATAGTATTAAAATATTTTTAATAAATAAAAATTTTAAAGTTCTTTTTTTCCCTTTTAGAGTAAAGTTAACATACAAAAAAAAAATACAGAAGTGTCAAATGTCCTCTTCAAAATTGCTTGCCCCTGAGGCAACCATTGTTCTGATGTTTTCCCCCCAAAATTAGCTTTCCTTTTTCTAGAATTTCACACAAATTAAATCATACAGGGTACACTCTTTGGCTCTAGATGTCTTTTATTCAGCATAATATTATTTAGGTTCATCTGTGTTGATGATAGTGGTCTTTCCTTGTTTTCTCTTACTTTCTTGTTTTGCTGAGTGGATTAGTCTGTAGTGCTGACATAACAAAGTGCTTGACTGGTGTAAACAACAGAATTTTATTTCTCACAATTTTGGAAGATGGAAGTCCATGATCAAGGTATTGACAGGCGTGGTTTCTCCTGATGCTTTTCTCTTTGGCTTGTAAATGGCTGCCTTTTCACTGTGTCCTCATGTGGTCTTTCTCTGTGTATGTACATTCCTGGTGTCTTTTCCTCCTCCTACAAAGACACAAGTCCTGCTGGATTATGACCTCATCTTTATGATCTCTTTGTCTTTAATTGCCTCTTTAAAGGCCCTATCTCCAAATAGGGTCGCATTAGGGATTAGGGCTTCAGCATATAAATTATGGGGGTCACAGTTCAGTTCATAACACTAAATAATATTCAATTATATGAATGTGTCACAGTTTATTATACATTCTTCTATTAATGGATGCCTGTGACTATTTCTTGTTAGGGTCTATTATGAATAAACTGCAATCAACATTCATATACAAGCCTTTTTGTTAACATAAATCTTTTTTTCTCTTGAGTAAACACATAGGAATAGAACTGCTGGATCATATTTAGTTTTGCACAAACTGCTAGACTTTTTTCAAAAATGAGTGTTCCATTTTTCCACTTCCACTGTCAGTGTATTAGTTTTACTTGCCTTATTCTCTTATCAACTTTTGGAGTTATCAATCTTTTTATTTAAACATTTTGGTGAGTGTATATTGAATAACTTTTGACCAAACCAAATAAGCAGTTCTAAGTTGCTTGTTTTTTAACTATTTTATTTATTTACTCATTTATTTTATTTTTGGGTGTGCTGGGTCTTCATTGCTGCACATAGGCTTTCTCTAGAAAAGGTGTGTGGGCTTATCATCCAAGTGGCTTCTGTTGTTATGGGGCACAGTCTCTAGAGCTGAGGGCTCACTCATGACACACAGGCTTAGTTGCCCCACGACATGTGGAATCTTCCCGGACCAGGGATTGAACCCATGTCCCCCACATTGGCAGGCGGATTCCTAATCACTGGACCATGAAGGAGGTCCCTGAGTTGTCTTAATTTTTACAGTGAACATGCTTGTTTTTGTTATAAAATGACAATTTAAATTTTATCTCTTTACCAAAGCAATAATCGAACACTATTAAAGGTTTTTTGGCCGCTTTCCTGGTGGCTCAGAGGTTAAAACGTCTGCCTGGAATGCAGGAGACCCAGGTTCGATCCCTAGATTGGGAAGATCCCCTGGAGAAGGAAATGGCAACCCACTCAAGTACTCTTGCCTGGAGAATGCCATGGAGTGAGGAGCCTGGTAGGCTACAGTCCATGGGGTCGCAAAGAGTCAGACACGACTGAGCGACTTCACGTCAACGACGACGACGATTAAAGGTTTTTAGTGGAAAAACAGCAGTCTTCTTCCCTTCTCTTATCTAAGTCTTTCCTTAGTGGCAACCACTCTCAGTCTTTAGCTGTTTTTCTTATTTGCTGCCTTATATTTTATATTGCAGTTTCTTGATTTCCCAATTTTTGACATTATCTTCCTGAGGTGGCATACAAGGACAAAACCCTGTCATCTATGCCCTATTCCCTCTCCAACTGCTACCTTCTCTGCCAGCACAATATTACATTTTGGTTAGAACAGTTGTCACTCTTTCATTATGACCATGGAAACACTGTACAATGCCGAGGAAAAGAGAAGCTATAATCATCTCTACTTTCTTATAAAATTGTTTATTTTCATGGCATTAATAATTACCTCATTTCTTCATTTGCCTGACTTGCTGTGTTCCTATTGTTAATTGCTCCCATATGTTACAACATCTCTTCCACATGCCCATAAATAATATTTTCCATATGCTCAAGTAGAACAGTTATTGTTCTTTCCTACGCATCTCCACACTTTTTTTTTTTCCACTTGGAATTGGTTATTTTCTAGACTTGCAGAGCAACTGAGACTTCTCTTTTCTATTCCCTCAGTTGTCTTCTGGATTAGTCTCTCTATTTACTGAATCCTATATCATCCTCTTTCTTAATTTAGCCCTTTATTGTGCTGGAATGGAAAAGGCAATGGCACCCCACTCCAGTACTCTTGCCTGGAGAATCCCATGGATGGAGGAGCCTGGTAGGCTGCAGTCCATGGGGTCACTAAGAGTCAGACACGATTGAGCAATTTCACTTTCACTTTTCACTTTCATGCACTGCAGAAGGAAGTGGCAACCCACTCCAGTGTTCTTGCCTGGAGAATCCCAGGGACGGGGGAGCCTGGTGGGCTGCCGTCTATGGGGTCGCACAGAGTCGGACATGACTGAAGCAACTTAGCAGTAGCAGTGTTGGAATAGAGCGTTTAGTATCTGCAAGTAGGAAGTAAATTTTTTGAGACCTTAAATATCAGAGAATGTTTACTGAAGTCTAAACATTTTCCTTTTAACTTGACTGATAGTTTTTCTGGGTATAAAAAAATCTATAATTTGCAAATAAATTTTCCAATAATTTTGAAAGTGTTGTCCCACTGAGTTCCGGCTTTCATTACTGTTGTTGCAAGGTCTGACACTATTATTTTCTTTGACCTTTTTATTATTTATGTTACTGTTTTTCTTTTGAAGTTCTTAGAGTCTTTTGTTTGTCCATGATGTTCTGAAATTTCATAGTAATTTTCCTTAGTGTGGATATTTTTCTTATCCATTGTACTGTATACTAATGGACTTTGAATTTGGAGTTTTATGTTCTAGAAAGTTTCTTTTAGTTCTGGAAAGTTTTTCTTATTTTTTTTATCACTTCTTTCCCACTGTTTTATATGATTCTTACTTTCTATAATACCTTTTATTGTCATGTTGACTCTCTTAAGCTGACTCTCTAATTTTGTTACTACTTTTTTCTTATTATTTTTCATCTTTCTGGAAGATTTTTCTCCTTTTTTCAAGCCTTCCTCCTGTACTTTTATTCCAACTTTCTTATTTGTTTTAAAGGTTTTTTTTTCTGATTTTTTTCCCTTGTCTATAGCATCCTGTTTTTGTTTCATAGCTGGAAATTCTTCCCTCATCTCTCTGTGAATACTAATTGTAATTGTTTTGAATAATTTGTAATCATTTTGTTTGTAATTGTACTTCTAAGAATAGTATTGTAATTGTAATTTGTTTCCTTGGGGTTCTTTCTTCTTTTTGTTTATTTGCTCTCATGTTAGAGACTTTCCTTAGATGTCTAATTAACTTTAGCTGTCTAGTCATATTGAAGAGAGATATGCTAAAAAGTTGATGGAAAACTTTTGTGCATTAATGGGACTTGTCAATTAGTAGAGCTCTTGGTAGGGTGATATGATAAGAAAGCAGGACTTTTACTATGGAACCCCCAAAGTCACTCTCTTGTGGCATTTGTCTTAGGTTATTTTATTTTTCCAGAGAAGAATTCAGTAGTCTCCTGCCTGTACTGTGTTACTTGGCTTGAGACATCCTGAAAGAGGGACAAGAAAAGGAGATGACTCTCAATCTCTGCCCTGTCTCCCCTGTGCTAGACTTCGTGGTCTTCTTATTCTCTCCAGAGCATAAATCTCCAGTCTTCTGTCAGGAAGGGCAAGATGAGAGGAAGCAGTAATAGGATAATTGCTTGGCTGCCGGGAGAGAAGATAGAGCCAGATGGGAGTAGGAAGGAGGCAAATCATTTTTAATGTAAACGTTCATCCAGTCTCTTTTTATTTCAAGCCCTTTCCCCTCGGTAGTACCCTGTACCACCCACTACTCAACCTTTTCAGGGCCAAGTAGATGAAACAGACACACGTATTGCTAGCTGCCAGCTCTCTAGAAACCCAGGTCCTAGCTGTCTCTCTCCCTCTGCTAAATAGCGTCCATCCAGTTTCAGCCACTTTCCATTTTTCAAAAAATTGTTGAAATCTCTCCACTACGGTTGTCCTCTCTTCTGTTTCTTGGTCCTTATAGATTTATATCTTTTCAGTTTCCTTTATTTTCATTTTAGTAGTGTTTTGAAAATGATTTGCCATGGTTAAAACCAGAAGCCTCCTTCTTAAAGAATATAATTTTTGACACTTTAAGTAAATGAAAACATACCCCCAATTAATTGCTTTTCTAAATGCTTAATAAGTTTTCCTGTTAAATGTTTTGGGGCAAATGTGATTCTTCAAAATCTTTAACTTAATACTCCAGGTACATATATTAAAAATCACTGCATAAAGAAATGACATAACTTATTACCTGCCAAAGACAGATACTGTTGGAATTGATTTTATAAATGGTTAGCTGGCTGGCTGTGGTGCTTCCTCATCTTCTTACCTCATCTCTCTGAGGGTAAACATCAGCATTTGTAAGGCAATTAGCAAAGGTTAAGAAGTTTCAATACTGAGGGATTTGTATTTCTTCATAAAGTCATCTTACTTCTATGGAAATTGACCCCATAAACTCGCATCTTCCTTAGCATCCTGCTGCAGCCAGCTAAAGGGACTGCTCCCAGAAAATAAATATCATACTGTATTTCCTTTAAGATGATGTAAGAATTTGAACCTAACATATAGAATCTTGACAAAAGCAATTGTCAAGCCTGTTTTTTTTTTCCTTTGCATGATTCAGAATTGTTGATCTTTTTTTTTTCCTTCTGGAATTGGAGAATCCATGTCCTTATAACTGAGCTCATTTCCACATTTAATTTCTGTTGTGTTTAATTAGCTTTGTAAACCTAACATGAATACAACTCCACACATTGAACATACACTCGGAGAGCACCTCCATTTGCTAAATAGGGAAATGAAATAGATTCTACATTTGCTTCCCCAAAACCTTGCTACTGGTGACAAGATACTGCAGTATGCCTTGAGGCATCTAGGGATCTACTAATTGTATGCAGGCTTTGCTATAGGAGCATAAGCCTTCGTTTACCTGATCTGTAACTGGACTCTTAGGACTGTCTGGTAGCTTCTGTGACATATTAGCGGCCATGGCCCCGGTTCTAATTGGCATCAAATTAGAGTGTATCTGCATCTACAAGACAGTTTAACTTTCTAAATAAGAGAGATCATAATATCTTTCTTTCTTTAGCTATGATGCATTTGTACTTTGCAGGGTTTTTGTTTTAACTAAGAAGCAGCTGAGATTTCAAGATTCCCATTTGAATCTACTTCTCTACCACTGAAATAGTCTAGAAAATGCTGGTTCTGGCCCCATGTCTTGAAGAAATTATATAGCGTTATATTTCTCTGGCTTCAGGCCATAGGCATTCTTAATCTTCAGACTGTCTGCAAACTTTAATAGAAAGCTTCATCTGTAATCATTTTAAACAGAACCAGTGGAGACAAGATTGCTTTAGTTAGTAGTTTACCAGCTAAAACTGAGTACTCTCTAGTTGGAATGGAAACTCAATGAAGGAAAAACTCAGAATAAGTTTTCACTTACATTTTATATCTTACTTGGCAACTGGTTTGAAAATGTTGCATAAAAGATCCAATGCAGGAAACATTTTATACAACTGCTTATGATTAATAAATATGGAATTTGAAGCATTCCATTTTATAAATCAAAGTCTTAGCCCAAATTTCCTGTTTTTCTACACTTAAAAAAAGAACCCTTAGGGTAAAAATAGCACTAAACTGTATAGGGTATTCCAGGGGTCAAGGCTACAGGCAAAATCAATTACTCAGGATGCCATGGTGCTGAGACTTTTGTCAGACCATTAGCAGAAACATTCATTTTGTAGTCACTGTAGATAAGGCATTTGGTGCAGCTGGTTTTATAAAAATGTAAGTAAATATATCCTACTTCAGATTTTCTGTGCCTATTGAGAAGAGGAAAGGAATGGATAACAAAATGATGTCAGTGACTTGGAAATACAGTCTCACACATTGCTAGTTCGTAGACCGCACCAGTCATGCTAGTCAAAGACTTTTATTTTTACTGTATCTTAATTTTAACCATATCTCTTTCTGCCTATATTTTACAAACCTGGCCACTGTCTTCCACTTTTAATACCCTGTACCACCACCTCAAAACATATATTCACTCACTCACACATTTTGACCTTTGTTCATAGGTCCTGTCTTAGGTCATCTGCAGTTTCTCACTTTTACAAATTCTCTCAGCCAGCCCCTGCATAATAGCCTACAGTGGATGTTGCAACATTTCTTTGTCCGTATTACCAAGATATTCTGAAGAATACATGCATGACAATAGGTACTTTGGGATTCATACCATTAGCTGACACCTCATCATGCTAAGTGAAGTGAAAGTCGCTCAGTCGTGTCTGACTCTTTGCGACTCCATGTACTATACAGTCCATGGAATTCTCCAGAAATCCAGGCCAGAATACTGGAGTGGATGACTGTTCCCTTCTCTGGGGGATCTTCCTCACCCAGGGATCAAATGCAGGTCTCCCACACTGCAGGCAGATTCTTTACCAGCTGAGCCACCAGGGAATGGCTTATCATGCTAAGATGAAAGTTTTCTCATTTGCGTTTCTTTATAGCCTAAAGAATGTTTCTTGATACAACCAAAGGAAACAAATGAAGATGCCACCAAGACCAGGAAGAGGAAAAAGGTAATATTATTTTTTACAGTGGTGTGGCCCTGCATGGTTTCCATCACATTGTTATATCATGCACTTTGATGAGGCAGTTAGTGTAATCCCCACTTTAGAGATTCAAAAGTTGTAAAACTCACTGAGCTTTGGTGACTCTCTTAAGGTCACTAGTAATAAGTGTTTCTGCTGGAGCTAAAAATAAATTCTTCGAATTCCTATTTCAGCCTTGTGGATTACCAGGCATCCTTGTTACCCTGTGTTTTCACTGTGGTTAGAAGTCAGACATGGGTTTCTAATTCTAGAAGGGGCCCAGAGCTGTCCTGCCCTCTGGCCCCTCTGGATTTATCCAAGAAAAGAAATTTACCAACCTTCTTTTCTTAACCATTTCATTTTTTTAAAAATCTTATATCTTAGAGTATTAATAAGAAAAGATTAAGCAGATGAAAGTAGTGTAAGTATAAGGCATTTCTGACTCTAAGTCTGAACCATAATTTAAAGCAAAAGACTCCCCTTGCATTTTCAGATTGCCTGTGAACATATGGGAAACTCTGTTGCTCCTATACAGACTTTCTTATGAAGAAAGTGTGGTTAGCTTTGACCTTCTACCACTGTTGTGAAAACAGCAGTGTAATTCTCTCCCTGCCAAGAAGGGTCTACTGCTTTGGTCAGCAGAGGAAATATGATTGGGATTAGAGGAAAGAAAATGGACTCAAACCAATTACTTAACAGCAAGCTTTTAGAAAATTGAGAGTGTGTGTGCCTATGTTTTCCTTGCCTGCATATGGCCAAATAGGAAGATGGGAGATGCCAAACTGGCTGAGGTTCGGCAAGTACTTAAAGAAATGACCTTAACTTCTCTTTGATAGTTTGTACAGTAATGGCCTTAAGAGTGTTACATTCTTGGGGCTCAAGGTCAGAACTCTAGCTAGATAGTTTAGCCTTGGCTGAGGTCATGCTGAAATGTGCCCATTGATGACATTTTTTTTTTTTTTTTTTTGGTAAAGTTGATTCATTTGACAGAACTTTGTTCTTGGCAGTGGTATGAAAAGGAGCATAGTATGGATGGAGGGGGGAAAGGTGGTGTAGGAGGCAAAGAAGGGCCTTTCTCAAGTTTTGGTGAAATATTAGAAAGATATAAGAAGGGAAGTTCATGATGAAAGTTAAATGAACAATTTATGTTCCTAGTACATTGCAGGCATTTAGTATATGCTACACAAGTAAATCCAAATCAAAATAGATGTTGTAGAGCATTTCCTGTTCTGCTTTTCATGAGGCCAATTCAAGGTGTCTCTCCTAAGACTTGAGCATTGAGGGTCTTAAGTGCCCTTTTTCAGTGTACTTGTTTGCTGAGATTACTCCTGCAGCTCTTACTTTAATCCCAGAAATCCAAACTGAAACTCAGTGCCTTAAGATCCAGGTTACACAAGAAATTCTCAAATTCTACTCTCCCAGGAATACAGATCGTCTGAAGCTTAGAAAGGGGTTTCCATAAGCAAGAAGATTTACTGACTTTTTTAGGGCTTCATTGGTGAAAGTCGTGTGGCTCAGTCGTGTCCGACTATTTGCGACCCAATGCACTATAGCCCACTGGGCTCTTCTGTCCATGGAATTCTCCAGGCAAGAATACTGAAGTGGCTAGCCATTCCCTTCTCCAGGGGATCTTCTCAACCCAGGGATCAAACCCAGGTCTCCTGCATTGCAGCCAAATTCCTTACCATCTGAGCCACAAGGGAAGCCCAACGTGGCTCAGTGATTAAAGAATCCACCTGGCAGTACAGGAGACACGGGTTCAATCCCTGATCTGGGAAGATCTCACATGTTGCAAAGCAACTAAGCCCGTGTGCTACAACTGTTGAGCCTGTGCTCCAGAGCCCGGGAGCTACAAATGCTCAGCTTATGTGTGGCAACTACTGAAGCCCGAGCACCCTAGCCCATGCTCCACAAAAAGAGAAGTCACCACAATGAGAAGCCAGCACACCGCAACTAGAGAGTAGCCCCTGCTTGCCAAACTAGAGAAAAGCCTGTGCAGCAATGAAAACCCAGCATGGCCAAAATAAATAAGTAAATAGTAAAATAAATTAAAATTCTAAAAAAGAAAAAAAAATCCACAAGGATCATTTACAGAAACTGACCACATGCCTGGGCATAATGCAAATATCAGTAACAGTTTTTAAAGAAATAGTATCATACTGACTGCAAGCTCTGTATATAACACAAGTAAGTGGAAGAATAAAAAAATAAAATAAACACTTATTGACTTTTAACAGAAAATGCCTGGAGAATCCTAGGGACAGGGGAGCCTGGTGGGCTGCCGTCTATGGGGTTGCACAGAGTTGGACACGACTGAAGCGACTTAGCAGCAGCAGTACCTATTATAGACTCCTGCAAAATTTTTAGTTCTCCTACAAATCATAGACCAAGGAGTCTCTTAGATCATCTGCTTTTCAAAGCAAGTACTTATGTCTAAAAAGTATCTTTCAAGTTTTCTTAAGTGTATTTATTAGAACTCCCATTCACACTTGGCCATCACCAGAACCTATTTACAGTTTAAATGCCAGAGGAATCAACCTATCCTCAGCCAAATGCCACTCTAAAAATCTGTCTTCCCATTTTTACTTCTTTCTCAACAGAAGAAAATTACTGATATTCTTGCAAAATCAGAGCCAAAACCAGGGACACCTGAAGACCTGCAGCAGCTGATGAAGGACTATTACCGCAGCAGTCGCTCAGTGATTGAACGCGAAGAACTCACCCTCCCAGGTGCAGCCAGGCCTCCTGTTGGTCTTCCCTCTAATAAACGTGTTTTCCATGTGCTAGTACTCCTTTCCTGAACCTTATCATTTTAACTGTTGATGATTTCTTCATTAAGATGCTAAATGGTATTTGTTCAATCTAATAGATTTGTAAATTTTTTCACTGCAAAGGTATTGGGTGTGTTTTGGGGACAGATTTTTCAATGAATAAGAATCTTTAATGAGGATAGAAGTTAAATAAAAATAAAGCACACATTTAAAAGTATAGGTGATTAATTTACTCATCCTTTATAGACAAGAACTTTAGCTTTAATAACATTTTAGTTTTGTTGTTGCCCTCATCATGGATGTCTAGTCATTGTTCTGCTTTTAGGGTAGTATTTTAGCTTCCAACCAAGACTTTCTCAAGTAAACCATCTAAAGATATGAACAAAATTCTACATTTTTTAGCAAGGCTGACACCTCACCACGTATGATTCTTAAGTATACTATTATATGAGATCTACTGCCTTAGAATATTTATAACTAAGTTAAAAATATTGGAAAATTCTTTTAAAAACCAATTTTAATTAATTTCAAAATAATGACATAATCTATTACTCTTTTGTTCTGAGACTGAAGAAAATAGATGTCATAAAATCAAACCACAAAATGTCGGGCACCACTGCTTCAGATGACCTATGTGTAGACTACTAGGAATATCTAACACTGCTTTTGGAAAAAGTCAAAGGTGGCTTGATTTCCTTTTTCCATTACAACTTTATACTTTCTAGAGACTTGAGAAGCTGAAAAACAGACCATTCCCAGAATTTTTATAATTCTTTTATAAAATGATGTATGCATGGTTTTTTTTTAATACACACTGGATTGGAGACACCAGTTCCCCTGTCTGTTCCTTTTCCAAAAGAAATGCCCTGTAGAGAATTGAAGGAACTCATTTCTACATGAGTGAGTCCTGAAGTTTCCTACTTAGCTCAGAAACCCCAATAGCAATTAGAGATGACTCTTCTAAGCACAGCAGCTCCTCAGGAGAGCTCCTCCTGACTCTTCTATCTCAGGAACCAGGTGCTGTAACACAGCCTCTTCAAGGTTTAACTGAAGTTTGATTTCACTGTGACTCAGCAGTCAATTTTCCCTTCTAGTTCTTTGGGGGTTTTTTTAATAATAATTTATTTATTCTAATTAGAGGCTAATTACTTTACAATATTGTATTGGTTTTGCCATACATCAACATGAATCCGCTACGGGTGTACACATGTTCCCAATCCTGAACCCCCCTCCCACCCTCCCTCCCCACTTCTATTTCTTTGTTAGAATTGCAGAGAGTCAAAAGTCAGAAGAAATCTTTAAGGAGTCACTTGAGTTCCATAGTGAGTTTATATTATATCATCATTAGAGTTCAATAATATAGTTAGGTGAGAATATGTGGTCATGATTAACTTAGGGGAAAATATTTAAAATATGTTAAAAGAAGACTGTGGTAGCCAAAAGGAACAAGTTTTCATTTTTAGTTAAGAAATTAGGAAAAAAAAAAAAAAAGAAATTAGGCCATTCTGAGTCACAGTGTACGAAAACATCATAGGAAGGTTTTAGAGAAAAGGCCCATCACTACACTGTCAGGGCCGAGACAGAGAGGAGGTCTCTGTTATTTGAAGGAGGGACACGCCATCGGTTATCAGAACAGTCTCAGGAAGGGGCATATATTACTTATATGGATATAAGTAATAAAATATTGTTCCTATTTAGTTTGCCCAGTGTCTGACTTGGTTGTGGTTTGCAAGTTGTGCCTGTAGGGAAGGAACATGTCTTTTCAATTAATACTGTACACTGTACATTGTTAATGTCATATACATGGGAACTTAATTAGAGTTTTGAAGCAAGAATCACTTAGAGCTAACTCAGCTGTCCTCCTGAGAGCTGCATTGTAGTTCAGATCAGTGCTAAATGCCTGTAAGCAACTGAATCACCCAGGAACTTAAAAAACAAATTCCCAGGCCCAGCCCCAAGGAATTCTGACTTACTGTGCCAAGGGGACTCCATTCCAGGAATCTGTATCTATTGTAATGCTCTGCAGGTGAGTCTGATCATATCCAGACTTGGGAGATTACAATTTTAAATATCATCAGAGGCTCTACAACAGGATATAGAGGGCAGCATCTTTGAAGTTACTCACATACTGTGAATTTGTATGCACTGGGTCACAACATAAGTCTCATTTAATTCAATAATAGTCTACTCCCTAACACTCTGATGTATTTATAGACAGACTTCTTCTGGTATAAAGAATTTGGATGATAAACATGCTTTTTTATGCATCTTAGGTACAGAGTTAATAATACTACTGAGTTGCTAGACCATGATCATCATTGGTTGATCAAGGCCCCTGTGTTTTATTGCAGTTTGTTTCATTGTCTTTCATTGTGTTGTGCTGTGTTGTGTTAATGTTGTATTTTGATGTATTATTCCTGCTCTTCCCCACCCACACTCCAATTTCCTTTCTCCATAGGCATCAACTCTAATGGGTTACTGTACATTTTTTAATATGCATATGTCATATTGTTGCATGTGGAAGCTTTTTACAATTTATTTAAATGAAGTTGTGCTGCACCTCTCTTTCTCTTTCCTCCCTGAACATTTTTTCAGGATGCCTGTATAGCTTTATGTACATGTAGTTCATTGCTTCTAAAATGCTACATAGTATTCCAGTGATTTCATCTACCACTTATTGCTCCTGCATTTTCTCCTATATGGATGTTTAGGTTGCTTCTAGTTCTCCAGCATTACAAATAATACTTGTATGACTGTTTTGAGTGTGTCTTTATATACTACACGAGAATTTCTTTCCATAATGTTTCTTTCTTTCCATTACATTCCAGGAATGTAATCCTGGGTTCATAGGGATATCAGTTCAATTCAGTTCAGTTCAGCCGCTCAGTCTTGTCTCACTCTTTGCGACCCCATGAATTGCAGCACACCAGGCCTCCCTGTCCATCACCAACTCCCGGAGTTCACCCAAACCCATGTCCATCGAGTCGGTGATGCCATCCAGCCATCTCTTCCTCCGTCGTCCCCTTCTCCTCCTGCCCCCAATCCCTCCCAGCATCAGAGTCTTTTCCAATGAGTCAACTCTTCGCATGAGGTGACCAAAGTATTGGAGTTTCAGCTTTAGCATCAGTCCTTCCAATGAACACCCAGGACTGATCTCCTTTAGAATGGACTGGTTGGATCTCCTTGCAGTCCAAGGGACTCTCAAGAGTCTTCTCCAACACCACAGTTCAAAAGCATCAGTTCTTCAGCGCTCAGCTTTCTTCACAACGTACACCTTAATTTTATTACTATCCAGCATAGCAATACCACTTTATACTTCCACCTGTAGTTCCCAAGAATTTCCATCATCCTACCTTCTCAGCAATACTTGGTAGATTATACATCTTTTTAACAATTGCCATTCTAATGTATATGCAAAATGTTATCTCATCTTATATTAATTTGCACGTCTATGGTGACTGGTGAGTTTGGGCATCTCCGCAAAGATCCATTAGCTGTTTCAGCTTTACCTTTGTATATTGCCTATTTCAATGGATTTGAAAATAAAAATGTTTCATTAGTCCACTGAATGTACAACAAGCTTCTGTTTCACTACTCTAAAAAATGATGGGCAGTCTTCTTTGGAGAAAAATGTCTGTTGAGGTCACTCATTATCAGAGAAATGCAAATCAAAACCACAATGAGGTACCATTTCACGCCAGTCAGAATGGCTGCGATCCAAAAGTCTACAAGCAATAAATGCTGGAGAGGGTGTGGAGAAAAAGGAATCCTCTTACACCGTTGGTGGGAATGCAAACTAGTACAGCCACTATGGAGAACAGTGTGGAGATTCCTTAAAAAACTGGAAATAGAACTCCCATACGACCCAGCAGTCCCACTGCTGGGCATACACACCGTGGAAACCAGAATTGAAAGAGACACATGTACCCCAGTGTTCATCGCAGCACTGTTTATAATAGCCAGGACATGGAAGCAACCTAGATGCCCATCAGCAGACGAATGGATAAGAAAGCTGTGGTACATATACACAATGGAGTATTACTCAGCCATTAAAAAGAATACATTTAAATCAATTCTAATGAGGTGGATGAAACTGGAGCCTATTATACAGAGTGAAGTAAGCCAGAAAGAAAAACACCAATACAGAATACTAACACATATATATGGAATTTAGAAAGATGGTAACGATAACCCTGTATGAGAGACAGCAAAAGAGACAGATGTATAGAACAGTCTTTTGGACTCTGTGGGAGAGGGTGATGGTGGGATGATTTGGGAGATTGGCATTGAAACATGTATAATATCATATGTGAAACGAATCACCAGTCCAGGTTCAATGCAGGATACAGGATGCTTGGGGCTGGTGCACTGGGATGACCCAGAGGGATAGTATGGGGAGGGACGTGGGAAGGGGGTTCAGGATGGGGAACACGTGTACACCCATGGCAGATTCTTGTTGATGTATGGCAAAACCAATACAATATTGTAAAGTAATTAGCCTCCCTCCAATTAATATAAATAAATTTATATTAAAAAAAAAAGAAATAAGGCACCCTGTGCTCTGGAAAAACTGGCAGAACAGGTCCTCAGATAGACTATTTTCAGGAGACGATTTTATGAGCCCAATTCTCGCATCTTTCCATATCTAGAAAAGCCTTCATGGTGAGTGTATGCTCTTTGTGACTAGCAGTAACCTTCATATGACTAGTAGTAGCAGAAATTTTCTGCAAAAAAATGTGCTTGATTGCATGTACTCTCCCTTTACTAAAATTATATGTATACTGACCTTCCTCCCTACCTCTTTGTAACAGTTTTTCAGAGCTATCTGAAATGCTGTTTCCCAGGCTATAATCCTCGTTTTGTCCCAAATAAAACTGAACTCACAGCTCAAAAAAAAAAAATGATCGGCAGTAAAAAGTCATTGTTGGTGCTGCTTTTGTTTCAAATGCTAGACAACACTCTAAAATAAGTGAGTCCTCAACTCATTAATGTTGTCCAACCTGTTCAAGAATACATCATTCACATTTTTTTTTAATTTTATTTTATTTTTAAACTTTACATAACTGTCTTAGTTTTGCCAAATATCAAAATGAATCCGCCACAGGTATACATGTGTTCCCCATCCTGAACCCTCCTCCCTCCTCCCTCCCCATTCCATCCCTCTGGGTCGTCCCAGTGCACCAGCCCCAAGCATCCAGTATCGTGCATCGAACCTGGACTGGCAACTCGTTTCATACATGATATTTTACATGTTTCAATGCCATTCTCCCAAATCATTCACATTTAATGTTTCAAGTGTGTGTTTGCAAAATCCTCTACAAATTATGCTTCTCATATTTCTAGACTCCTGCTTCCTCAAGGCCAATGATTTAACTCACAGTCTTTCATCATATCTAAAAGAAGGTAAGTAAACTCATTTTTTAAAAAACTATTCATCAAATTGTTATTTCCATTAAAACATGAGGTTTGTCTCTTTAAAATAAAAACTTTTAAAACCTCAAATTTAAAATGAAGTTTCCATCCTAAGTGGATTTTAAATTGATGTTTTTTAGGTCCATCTTGATATTAATTTTTATTTACTTTAATTTTTTCTTGTTTTTCTCTGGTTTTGGGGATTTGAGTTTTGGTCTTGTTTTTGTTGTACAGCACATTAGATGTATTGCTCTTGGAATCCAGAGAAATATATTAGTGTTCTCATCCCAAGTACCCCATCAATTTGATGTTTGACTTGGCACAAGTTACTGAGGACTCCTCCAGGACTCTATTTTGTTATGTGAAAGACAAGGAAGTGGGACTATGATCTTGACCTCAACTCTGAGATTCTGAAATTCTGTTCCCATGTTCAGAACTCAGACCATGGCTATTGCTCAGTCTGACTTTGTCTTTTTCATTGTATGTAGGCAGTAATAATTAGATTATTCATGCTAGATAGTCATTTATTGTTTCCAATAATGAGCTAGTTTAGATATAGTAATTTAGCATTCTTTTTTCACATTCTAACCAATTCCAATGACACTCAACTTGAGTTCATAAACCTTTCTTAGCCTCAAATACAGCAAATGTAAATGCAGGTAATAATAGAATCAGTCTCACTGGATTATTAAGTTTTCTTTGTCTTTTTTTTTTTTTTTTTTTTTGGTACAAACTTTTTTTACTTAGTTCTAAAGCTGGTCACATTTAGTTACTTAGCATATTTTATGTTTTGTGGTATAAATTAATGATGTTCCATTTTAATATCTAACATAACCAGAGAATAGTATCTGAACAATGCTCATTATATTAAATAATAGTGAAGTAATTGGACAATATTCAACTTTGGAGGCCTTATTTTGCTATACGTAGGGTAATGTTTTTCTTATGGTCTTTTTTCAGTCTGCCCCAAATGGGTGAAACTTCGGAAAAACCACAGTGAGAAGAAATCAGTCCTGATGCTGATTATCTGTGGCTCTGCCATCCGAGCTGTGGAGCTCATTAGGTTGGAAGCTTCACCTGTTCTATTTCGTGAATGTTTTCTGAGTAACCAATATATGCCAAGCTGATATGTTCTATTTGCTGGCAATGTAGCAATGAAGGAAATACACAGAGTCTCCTCTCTCGTGGAACTTACTCTCCAGTGAGGGAAACAGATGATAAACAAATAAAATACACATTATAATGTCAAGTAGTGATAAGTTATGTAAGAAAAAAACAAATCATGGCAAAGGAATAGAAGAGAATGGGGGCTGCTTTTAAAAGGATAATTGCAGAAAACCTCTCTTAGGAGACTGACATTTGGACAGAGAGTTGAACACAGTGAATGAGAACGCCAAGCAGATGTCTGGGAGAAGAGTGTTCCAGGCAGAGGGCATAGTAGATACAAAAGGCCCTGAGATGGAGTGCCATTGGAGGAGTTGAGCAGAGGAGTCACATGATCTGAATTATTATTCTAAAGTTTCTCTTCAGCTCCTGTGTGGAGAACACACTTTGTAGAGGGCAAGGGTAAAAGCTGGGAGATTATACAGGCAATAACCAATTTGGAGAAATAAATGAAAGAAAAGATCTAATTTAAAACCATATAACAAGAAAAAATAGAACACCAATGCATAAACCTCTCAAAATTTAGATAAAGAAAATATTACACAAGGGACGCAGAACATCTTAAACAGAAAGGTGAACCATGTTGTTAAATTGGAAAATTTGATGTAAATATATCTATTTACCTAGAATAATCTACAAATTTCATAATTTCCAATGAAACTTCTATACAGTTGTTTTTTTTTTTTTTAATTTTATTTTATTTTTAAACTTAACATAACTGTATTAGATTTGCCAAATATCAAAATGAATCCGCCACAGGTATACATGTGTTCCCCATCCTGAACCCTCCTCCCTCCTCCCTCCCCATTCCATCCCTACAGTTGTTTTTTAAACTAGATAAAATAGTTCTAAATTCATATAATACAGAAGAAATAATAGCTGTGGAAATTCTAAAAGAGAATGCTAATGAAGGCCTATAGTATCCACCAGATTGTTTTATTAAGAGCCATATTACAAAATCTCAATAATCAAAACAGTATGGAACTGGCATGTGCATGACAGGTCAAAACAGTGGAGCAGAATTTTAAGTTCATAAGTAGACCCATATGTATATGTACAGAATATGGCAAAAGTGACAAATTAGTAGGGAAAGATAGACTTTAATAATTGGTATTGGAACAACCAGGTAGCCATCTGAAAAAATTAACTTGGATCCACATCTCACTTCTTATACCAAGAAAAATGCCAAATGGACCAAAAATTTACATATAAAAATTACATTTTATAGATAATTTATAGGTACAGAAGGCAGTGGCACCCCACTCCAGTACTCTTGCCTGGAAAATTCCCATGGACGGAGGAGCCTGGTAGGCTGCAGTCGAGTAGGACACGACTGAGCGACTTCACTTTCACTTTTCACTTTCATGCATTGGAGAAGGAAATGGCAACCCACTCCAGTGTTCTTGCCTGGAGAATCCCAGGGACGGGGGAGCCTGGTGGGCTGCCGTCTATGGGGTCACACAGAGTCGGACACGACTGAAGCTACTTAGCAGTGTTACTAAGTGCTTTCACATACCTTTTCATTTACTGTAGCTTTTGTAGAATAAACAAAAAGGCTTCCACTGAATCTGTAATAACATTCAGTATTCAAAGAAGAGCCATCAGAGTAGAATGGGATTTACTGGGACTCAACCCTCTCCCAGAGCCAGGCTCTTGCTTAGCTTTGACCAGAGACAAAACAAAGGAGAATCCAAGTCCTGAAGAAAAAGGAACTTGATCAAATAGACTAAGGTGCAAAGTAGATTCTTGGTAGTTATTTAGCCTCTATTTTTCTAAATGAAGTAATCTGACCATGAGTAGTTTTTAATGATTGTTAATAGTCCTTCAAATCCTTCTTTCCTGCTCGGCACTTATATTAAATTGTAAAATTCCCTCTCAGTAAAACAGAAGTGTTCCTTTTTTCTGCTCTAAACATAATTGATCTTCAAGACTCCAACTGCTTTTGGACAGCTGTCCTTGCTGGCTCTGAAATCATAGGAGTTCACATTGACTTTTCAGTGTTTAAAAAACTACCGCCACAGAACTTGTTTCAGATTCAAACACTAGTGGCAAAGGGGTTGGCCTGAAGGTGGCTTCTTAAAAACAAGTTGTCACATCGATTTGAGTACATAAATGCCTTTCTAAAGGACATAGAAGTACTGTGGTGGTGTACTTCACTTGCCAATTCTCAGTGTTTTTCTGTGTCTTCAGTAATATTATGATCCATTTCAAGGTCAGGTGATTTGCAGAAGGTGATTTCTGAGCAGGCACAATGAACCCTATTCATAAAGGCGAATATTGAATAATTCTAAATTTTGTAAGATTACCTGTTCTCTTGAGAACCATAAGCTATATTAAATATGTCCCCTAAATTGTCTTCTTAGTTAACCTCGCCACAGAGAAAGCTCACATGTTAAGTACAGACTCAAGTGCAACAGAATTTGTGTAGAATGAGTCACCACTTTGTAACTTCATATATTCCCACTGGTCAGTAATATTTCTCAAGTATAATAGTGATATATAAAGGAGAGTAATATTCCGAGCAGCATTCCCATGTTCTCATCCCAAACATCAACTAGAAGATTATTCTTTTATACCCAGTTTTACACATTTATACCCGAAGCATTTCCACATATAAAATTTTACAGATAAGCTCACTCTGCAAAGTCAATTAAAGTAGGGGGCTCCTCTGAAGGCAGGGCTGAGCCCTCGGGGCAGCCACACACAGACCTCTGTACATGGCCTTGGGCTCCGGGGAGCACAGGCTGACATCAACGCTAAGATTCTCACAACCAAATTTTGGGTGAGAACTATACTGCAGAGTTTGAAGATAAATTCTGTGCCAGGGATCTAAAATACAGAACCTTTGTCTTAAAGGTGTTAAAAAACAAAATCCAACCAAGTAAATTAAAGGTCAAATCGACTTTTTCAACAATTCGTGGATCAGGCAGCATCCCATCTAGCTACTAGAAGGGCACTCCAAGGGGTTGTGCACAGTGGAAAGTTTTTTGGAAAAAGGGTGGAGCAAGGGGAGAGCAGAATGACTGGGAGAGCACACAAGAGCAGAACGACTTATTTTTAGGCCAAAACATCTTTTGGGGTGGGGGAGGAAGCAGCAAGGTTTTAGCTTCCTTTGGGGGTTGGAGAGGCCCACAGAACAGGTTGCCTTACTGGGGCTTGACCAGAAATTTCAGACTGGTTGATTAAGATTACATTTCTGAGAGAAGTGGAAACTGTAGTTAGATCAAATATTAAATCTGGGTTCAGTATCATGAGCTTTTAGCATGAGTGATGCCATATTGAGACTGTGGTTTTCATTTTAATACCAGTAAAAGGCAAGTCTACATGTTTCAATAATCAAGGAAACCTAAGTAAAGTTAACCTTGTTACTGAAAGTTAAAAGCCAACCCAGATGCATGCCTGAATAAAGGCCACCCCACTTTTGTTCCAGAGATGGGCTGAAAATCAGGATTTCTGTGTATGTGTGTATATCCACATACATACACACATAAATGCACATATTCTTTTAAATAAATCAAAGGGTAATACATAAGTAGTTGGCATGGCCCTGAATGAGTGAGTTTTCTTATGAGTAAATCTATTTCTTTTCATTAGGTCAATGACTGCATTCAAAGGAGACAGCAAAGTTATGAAATTATTCGCAAAACACATAAAGGTAAGCGAGGGCCTGTGGTTCCTGGTGAGGAGCGGAAGCAATGCCTCAGGACCGCTTCCGGGCCTCAGTTTTTTCACTTCAGCCGCTTTACCTTATCTGCTTAGCCAGCGTGTTCTTTGGTGCCTTCCTTACATATTTAACACCCAGTCTGATTTTCTTTGCATTCCCTGCCTTTGTCCCCACAACAGTCACCATTCCTCTGTGCTCTGATATTCCTGTACAGAAGCTGAGGCTTAACCAGTTTTCTAGGGAGATGTTCTCTTCTGTCTTGATGTTAACCTTCTTTGCCCTGGAAGTTGACCCTAAACAGGAGTAGCTCCTTTTGCTGTTTCACTTCTGCTGTTTAGCTTTTAGTTTAAATGCTCTAAAATTGGGCTGTGATTGAACTATCTAATGACTCTTCTTTTCTCCCTTCTCTTCCATTTTGAAATAGGTCCAGGAGCAGGTAAAATTGCTGGAGAAGTGTGTGGTACACCTGGGTGTAGGAACTCCAGGGAGGATTAAAGAACTCATTAAACAAGGTATGAAAAGAGGTAGTAATACTCCTACTCAGAGCTGAGTGTTTGCCTTACCCTGTGTGAGTCTGGAAATCACATGTGTGATGCAGTGAGACCAGACCTCTGTGTTTTTAGTTAATTCAGGGTTGGAAGCTCAGCCTTTAGTCTCGAAAAACCAGCCAGCAGGTGTAGTACAGTGGGGAATGATAAGGACTGTTGCAAACCACAGTATGTGTGCCCATCTAAACACATTCACATTCCAGTTGCTTTAAGCAGGTTGGTGGATTCACAGTTTATTACACCAGTTTGCAGCCTCTGGACTTTGTAAGCTAATGTGTTGAGTGTTTCCCTCTCACTTAATTGAGTCTTGGCTCCCCAAGGCTCCCATTCCAGTTGAGGGCTGGTATAGAAAATATGATGAAAGAAAATGCAGTTTCTATGGATGAAATTCAAGTATTCTAGAACATTTCTCATGAGTTCATTTCCTTTTAGTGCTTTACCCAGAAAGTATTCCAGATAGCATCCACTGGTGGGTTTTTATAGTTTGATGACTTTCTCAAAGCCAGTAGCCTAAAAACCTTCTGGCCTACTGATGATCTTCGTACATTTTTCTACCTGCCAGACAGATTAAAGTATTTCTCTTAAATGCTCATTTCCAAATGACTTGTTCAAAACTTTATTTTATAACTGTCTGGAGCTGTTCCTTGAGTTCTGTGTGTCTAAAAATAATGTGTTCATCAACATAGTATCTCAGTATGGAGATGATCTTTTACCTGGAAGCAAAAAAGAGCTAAAAATACTATCATTTCTCTCCAGATGAAAGCCATGCATAAGTGAACCCACTATATGCAGAAGTCTGTGCAATTAAAAGTAGCAAACTTGGTAGACCCAGGCAAGGAGAGGGAAACAAATATTTTTTGAGTTCCTACTTGTACTGGGTGCTATGCTAAACACCCTTACATATCTCATTTAGTACACACAGCATCCTTGCAGGCTAGCATTCTTATTTCTTAAGAGAGAAAACTGCAGCTTAGAAGGGTTACGTAACCCCTCCAAAGATTCTCTCATTCTAGGCCTTCCTGATTCCAGAGGCTTTCCCCTTCAAGGAGCTCCTGATCTAGTTGAAGAGATAAATGTACACAGAATGAGAATGACAGCAGTAAGTGCCGAGGGCCAAGCCAGCACTTGAGTCTATATGAGTTGAAATGAAGGAGAGGTTGTTTCAGTGGCTGAATCTGCAAGGAAGGCTTTATAGAGAAAGGAGTCTTTAACTGATATTTGAAGTATGGATAGGGTTAAAATAGGATCTTTGAAGTATGGAGATGTAAGAAAAGCATTCAGGAATGAGAAAACAGCTGAATCAGAAGTAGGCAGGTAGATACACAGTCTATATAGAGGAGGCAATATATAAGCAATATCGTGTCAAGGAGAAGAGCCTCTGCTATAGACTGAAGCCTCTGGATGCACATCCCAGATCTGGCAGCGACCATCTCTGTGACTTGGCAAGTTTCTTAACATTTCTGAACCTGTTTCTTTATCTGAATGACAGAGATGGTAAATGTACCCACCTTACTGCAAAATTCAGACTTAAATTGAAGAAAGTAGGGAAAACCACTAGGCCATAAAGGAATAACCTAAATCAAATCTCTTATGATGTGACAAATAGATTCAAGGGATTAAATATGATAAACAGAGTACCTGAAGAACTGTGGACGGAGGTTCATGACATTATATAGGAAGTAGTGATCAAAACCACCCCCAAGAAAAAGAAATGCAAAAAGGCAAAATGGCTGCCTGAAGAGGCCTTACAAACAGCTGAGAAAAGAAGAGATGCAAAAGGCAAAGGAGAAAAGGAAAGATATACCCATCTTAATGCAGAGTTCCAAAGAATAGCACGGAGAGATAAGAAAGCCTTCCTAAGTGAACAATGCAAAGAAATAAGGGAAAACAATAGAATAGGAAAGACTGGAGGTCTCTTCAAGAAAATTAGAGATACCAAGGGAACATTTCATGCAAAGATGGGCTCAATAAAGGACAGAAATGGTATGGACCTAACAGAAGCAGAAGATATTAAGAAGAGGTGGCAAGAATACACAGAAGAAATATACAAAAAAGATCTTCATGACCCAGATAACCATGAGGTATGATCACTCATTTAGAGCCAGACATCCTGAAGTGTGAAGTCAAGTGGGCTTTAGGAAGCATCACTATGAATAAAGCTAGTGGAGGTGATGGAATTCCACCTGAGCTAGTTCAAATCCTAAAAGAAGTGAAGGTTGCTCAGTTGTGTCTGACTCTTCGCATCTCCGTGAACTGTATAGTCAATGAAATTCTCCAGACCAGAATACTGGAGTGGGTAGCCATGCCCTTCTCCAGGGGATCTTCCCAACCCAGGGATTGAACCCAGAGCTCCTGCATTGCAGGCAGATTCTTTACCAGCTGAGCCACCAGGGAAGGCCATCCTAAAAGATGATGCTGTTAAAGTGCTACAGTCAATATGCCAGCAAATATGGAAAACTCAGCAGTGGCTACAGGACTGGAAAAGGTCAGGTTTCATTCCAATCACAAAGAAAGGCAATGCCAAAGAATGTTCAAACTACTGCACAATTGCACTCATTTCACATGCTAGCGAAGCAATGCTCAAAATTCTCCAAGCCATGCTTCAACAGTACTTCAACAAAGAACTTCCAGATTTTCAAGCTGGATTTAGAAAAGGCAAAAGAACCAGAGATCAAATTGCCAACATCTGTTGGATCATAAAAAAAATCAAGAGAATTCCAGAAAAACATCTACTTCTGCTTCATTGACTATGCTAAAGACTTTGACTGTGTGGATCACAACAAACTGTGGAAATATTTTTAGAGATGGGAATACCAGATTACCTTACTTGCCTCCTGAGAAATCTGTATGCAAGTCAAGAAGCAACAGTTAGAACCAGACTTGGGAAAACAGACTGGTTCCAAACTGGGAAAGGAGTATGTCAAGGCTATATATTGTCACCCTGTTTTAACTTATATGCAGAGTACATCATACAAAATGCCAGGCTGGATGAAGCACAAGCTGGAATTAAGATTGCCAGGAGAAATGTCAATAACCTCAGATATGCAGATGACACCACGTTTATGGCAGAAAGTGAAGAAGACCTAGAGTCTCTTGGTGAAAGTGAAAGAGGAGAGTGAAAAAGCTGGCTTAAAACTCAACATTCAGAAAACTAAGATCATGGCATCCAGTCCCATCACTTCATGGCAAATAGATGGGGAAACTGGCAGACTTTGTTTTTTGGGGCTCCAAAATCACTGAAGATGGTGACTGCAGCCATGAAATTAAAAAACGCTTGCTCCTTGGAAGAAAAGCTATGACCTACCTAGACAGCATACTAAAAAGCAGAGACATTACTTTGCCAACAAAGGTCCATCTAGTCAAGGCTATGGTGTTTTCAGTAGTCATGTATGGATGTGAGAGTTGGACCATAAAGAAGGCTGAGCACCGAAGAATTGATGCTTTTGAACTGTGGTGTTGGAGAAGACTCTTGAGAGTCCTTGGACTGCAGAGAGATCCAATCAGTCCATCACAAAGGAAATCAATCCTGAGTATTCTTTAGAAGAATTGATGCTGAGACTGAAGCTCCAGTACTTTGGCCACCTGATGCGAAGAGCCAACTTATTAGAAAAGACCCACCTCCTAAGAAAAGACCCTGATGCTGGAAAGGATTGAAGGCAGGAGGAGAAGGGGACAACAGAGGACAAGATGGTTGGATGGCATCACTGACTCAATGGACATGAGTTTGAGCAAGCTCCAGGAGATGGTGAAGGACAGAAAAGCCTGGTGTGCTGCAGTCCATGGGTTTGCAAAGAGTGGGACACTACCGAGCGACTGAACAACAAGGGGTATGTTATGCCAATAAAAAACTAAACACAGTGAGTGTCACTCCTTAGGAACTCAACAAATACTAGTTACTACTTTTATTAAAGAGACCACCTTTCTTGGTTGGAGACTTTACTGGCTGTAGTAGTCTGTACTTCAGTTGGAAAGAAAGTCAGATTTTGGAGGAAGGCCCTTGCACAGCGATTGGCTGGATTTTTGTCTTGTGGCCCCAGGAGGGTGTTGAAAGTGAAAGAGCAAATGAGAGGTGCTCGTAGTCCATCTAGGAGACACGGAGTCAGGAGAGATTGGCTGGGCAGCTGGAGGGCCCAGGGATGCACCGTGGTTCTCCACCTCTTAGCCAAGGGCTCACCTCTTCCTTACTGCATTCCACATGTTTTTATGTGCCACCGCCACTGCCCACCCCCACCCCAGGCAACAGAGTCACTTTTCTCCATATTTAATATTTAAAAGAGAGAGAGGGAGACAGAGAAAACAAAGCTGTCCAGATTGTTGAAATTAGAGTTCTACAGAGTTGTGAAAACTCACTGTGAAACCTTACTTCATCTAAGAAGTGGAAAAATCATTTAAGGAGCTGTTGATTTTTTTATAAAAGGAAAATAACTCTTATTTCTGATTCCAACTGAATGAATGGTTTCATATTCATTGACTACAGATGTTAGGCTATATACAAAGCGTTTAAAGAGAAACAATTCCATCACTCTAAAAACTGAAAATTTAACAAAGTAATTCAAATGGCACATAACACATTTTATGTAGCTGTTTATGACTTGAGATGTTTAAATATATGCTATATTAAGCAGAGTTTCTAAACGTCAAAAGCTATCCCATAACACTTACAGACAGAATTGTATTATTTTATTTAATAAGGGGATTTTCTAATTATAAGAGCCTTTGTAAAATGCAGAAAGATACAGAAAAGAAAGTAAGTTACTTTAGAGATATCGCTTATCAGCTAATATTAACTATATTTCTTTTCAGTCTTTTTTTTCTATGCATTTATCTATATCTTTTTATAAATGGAAATCATGCTGCTGCTGCTGCTGCTGCTAAGTCACTTCAGTCGTGTCCGACTCTGTGCGACCCCAGAGACGGCAGCCCACCAGGCTTCCCCGTCCCTGGGATTCTCCAGGCAAGAACACTGGAGTGGGTTGCCATTTCCTTCTCCAATGCAGGAAAGTGAAAAGTGAAAGGGAAGTCGCTCAGTCGTGTCCGACTCTAGCGACCCCATGCACTGCAGCCCACCAGGCTCCTTCGTCCATGGGATTTTCCAGGCAAAAGTACTGGAGTGGGTGCCATTGCCTTCTCCAATTGGAAATCATACTGCATATCATAACTTTATAACTGTCTTCTCTACTTAATATGCTTCCCTGGTGGCTCAGACAATAAAGAATCCGCCTGCAGTATGAGACCTGGGTTCAATCCCTGGGTTGGGAAGATCCCCTGGAGGAAAGCATGGCTACCCACTCTAGTATTCTTGCCTGGAGAATCCCCACGGACAGAGGAGCCTGGTGGGCTACAGTTCCTGGGGTCACAAAGAGTGGGACATGACTAAGCACAGCACCCAATATGTCAATATCTCATGAGAACTTTCCATGTCATGAAATAGTTTTATTTTTTCATTTTTAGTGACTGCATAATATCCTGTTGAGCTTTTTTCCAGTTTAGCAGAGATATAATTGACATATATCATTGTATTAACCAAGGTGTGCGTGATTGGTACATGTGATACCTGTGAAGTGATTACTACAATAAGTTAGATTAACATCAGTCACTTCACATAGTTCCATTTTTTTTTTTTTTCTTATCATGGGTACATATGATACCTGTGAAATGATTACTACAGTAAGTTTGATTAACATCAGTCACTTCACATAGTTCCAATTTTTTTCTTGTCATGAGAACTTTTAAGATCTACTCTCTTTAGCAACTTTCACGTATACAGAGTACAGTGCTGTTAACTGTAAGCACCACGCTATATTTTACATCCCCAGCACTTATTTACCTTACAACTGGAAGTTTTTACCCTTTGACCACCTTCCTCTATTTTTCCTGCTTCTCACCTCTGGCAACCACCATCAATCTATTCTCTGTAGCTATGAGTACATTTTTTGGTTTGCTTTCTCTTTTTTTTAGGCTCAACATATAAGTGAAATAATACAGTGTTTGTCTTTCTCTGTCTGACTTACTGCACTCAGTATAACGCCATCAGGGACCACCCATGTTGTCAGAAATGGCAGGATTTTCTTTTTATGGCTAAATGATGTTCGTGTGTATGTGTGTGTGTGTGTGTGTGAGCCAAAGAACACTGACATTCTTTATCCATTCATTTGTCAGTGGACACTTAGGTTGTTTCTGTGTCTTAGCTATTAAAAGTAATTTTGCAATGAACAAGGGGATGCAGATATCTTTTCAAGATAGTGATTTCATTTCCTTTGGATACATACTCAGAAGGGGATTTACTGGGCCGTAGGGTGAGTTCTATTTTTAATTTTTAGAGAAACATCTATACTGTTTTCCATAATGGCTGCTCAAATTTACAATCCCCCCAGAAGTGCACATGGGTTTCTTTTTCTCCACATCGTTGCCTGTGCTTGTATCTATTGTCTTTTGGTGACAGTCATTCTCACAGGTAAAAGGTGATAGGTCATTGTGGATTTGATTTGCCATTTCCCTGTTGGTTAGTGATGTTGAGCTCCTTTTATATAGCTGTTGACCATTTGGATGTCTACTTTGGAAAAAATATCTATTCAGTTCCTACACCCATTTTTAAATCATCTTTTTTTTTTTTTTGCCATGGAGCTGTTACCAGTTCTTTATATATTCTGGATATTGGTTCCAAGTTATATGGGTGTTTAACAGTTCTATTAAGGCAGGATATTTGGGTTGTTTCTAATTTTTTTGCTCGCGTAAGTAGGTACACAGTTGTCATCTTTTTAAGTAACTGTGCTTAAGTTTCTGGTGTTTTATTGAAATGGAAGAAGAATTATTTTGTCAAACTCCAAGCATTTTAAAGCTCATGTTATAGCATGTCCAGTTGCCTTCCAGAGAGGCTGTACCTATTTGCTATCCCACCATCAGGTCAATTATTTTTAAGGGAACACTATCAACCCTTTGTCTTTCTTCATTTATATCATTTTTAATTTACAGAGAGAGTATTAAATAAGAGGCATTGTAGTTATAAGAAGCATGAAAAAGTCTTTAGGGAGAGAGGAAATTACTGAAATAAACCAGTATTGAGGGGAAGGGCTGCGGGATAAAAGAAGGCTTTGTTATTTACATTTCCAGATGTGACAGCTTGGGGGCAGTGGTCAGAACGTGGGGAGTAGGGAAAAGCTAACTGCCCAATTCTGGGACCTCTGGAACAGACAACCTCTGAGGTCCCCTTCCACCCCACATTTCAGTATTGTCTCTAGATAGATAGGAAGACAGTAGGAATGAGTCGTTTTCCAGTTTTCTCAAAGGACAGCAGACTTTGGAGCTCATTCATCTTAACTCTATTTTCTGCCTGAAATTAACCTCCCAACCCTGTCTTCAAACTTCTGCTGATTCACCTTTTCAGAGACAGGCAGACTCTACTGGATTCAACTCCTCTGAAGGGTCTCTGCCCTGAACAATAAGATCAGTTCAGTTCAGTTGCTCAGTCGTGTCCGACTCTTTGCCACCCCATGGACTGCAGCACACCAGGCCTCCCTGTCTATCACCAGCTCCTGAAGTTTACTCAAACTCATGAACTGTAGGATACATCTTACCAAATTCCTGTCGGAAAAAGACTTTACCCTCTGGGGCTTGGTAAAAGGGAGGCCTGGGATTGATTCTTTGCCAGCCCTTGAGCATTTCACAAGCTTAGCAAGAGCAGCTTCCCTGAGAATCAGTGATAAGATTGTAAGGAGAGCAAGTCTCAGAGTGTTGCATTTGTTTTCCATCAGACAGGGACAGCACTTAATGTGCAGAGATTAGTTGCCAGTGTTGGGGGGATGGGGTGGGGAGAAAAGAACAAATGAGGCCAGGAAAAAAAAAAGCAACCAAAGGAATAAAAAATCCTTTTAATAAGCTTATGTCATGAGTTCTTTAATGTAGCAATTCTCTGTCTCTTTCAGGTGGCCTTCATTTGAACCCCTTAAAGTTTCTGATTTTTGACTGGAACTGGAGAGATCAGAAGTTGAGAAGGATGATGGACATTCCCGAGGTACCGTGTAACCAGCAATCCAGCACTTCCCTTTAATCTTTTTTTTTTCAATTTGAACTTGAGTTCAAACACAGCAATAAAGTCTTTGACATGAGGAGCCAGCACATTCTGGCCTTTGAAATGATTTCTTTTAACTCTGAAGTAACTACAATTATAGAGGCCATCTCACCCCTTACACATAACTGTATCCTTTCCATGTGTTTTATAGGAATCAGCTTTGTTTCTTCATTAAATGCCCAATGGCCTCTGCCCCGCTGGGGTCCACATCTATACTGTACCTTTGGGAAACAGGAAGGTCTGGAGGACTTGGCGTATTTCCCTGTGCCTTGTTTTAGAGACACGATCATCTTTGCCTTTTTGTCCTTAGACGTGCATTTGGAGGTGAGGGGCACAAACTTGCCTCATTGCCTGCATCTCCACATACCCAAAAACCTGCTTACTTAATGAGCAATTTATGTTTTGAGGAGTGGGGAAATTTTTTTGATGTCTCAGTGAATTAAAACTGATTGAATACCTTTGTGGGATCAGCATTAGCTGATTATATATTTATGAAAGTCATCCATTATCGTCATAATGTGACAATTGACTTGACACCCACCATGTTATCATGGGGATAATCTTTCAATCTAGCCTGATGCTTAGAAGTAGCTGTTGGAGAGAATAGGGTTGTGCAGTAATAAACATGGCTGCCAGTCACCAACCAGGAATAAATCATGACAGTGACTATCAAAGAAGCTTGCAATCCAAATATGCTGAATTAATTTGCTGTATAAAACTATATCCTCAGAATAACCAAACCTGATTTTAATTGATTAGTGAGTTAGGCTAAAAACCATTGTCTGAGTTTCCTACACACACATACATATACACACACACAGAGTCTCCTGAACTGACTGGTTTCTTAAAACCAGTTGAACCAACTTAATGTCAGGCACATGAGGGCATATTTGATGATTTTGCTTATAATGTTAAATCTGAGTAAGCCACCACTAGTTTTCCAATTATAATAATGAGGAAGAAATAGTATTCACAAAAACCCTTTTAACCCAGACTTATTTTTATTGTGATGATGTCATTATTAGTAGTTACCCTGTATTAAAATACTGTGTATAGTCTAGACATACTTTGGATATCTTGAACCACCATTGGGTAAGATTTTTCCTATGAGATTTTATTTTGAAGGGCTACAAACAAGAGGACATCCATATGAAACTGATGTCTTATATAGTTCCTCTTCCTTTACTTATGTAAATATTTCAAATCTGAATAAAATGCGGTTTTGCTCTTCCTGATTCTGGCCATAACAGCTGCATAAATACCAGGGAATCCAGATAGTTGAATTTATTCACCAAATCCATCCTCTCTTGATCTTAAAACTTTTTTTTTCTTCTTTTTTTTCTCCCTTAGATAAGAAAGGAAGTTTTTGAACTTCTGGAAATGGGAGTGCTAAGTCTGTGCAAGACAGAATCTTTGAAGCTGGGCCTTTTCTAAATCTGGATCCTAATGAAAAGTCCTGTTTTCCTGGTGGGATTTGTATGGCTCTGGCCCATTGCAAGCACTTGGTAAATACCAGCTATTGTTTATTAAGTTGACTGTATCACCAGATGGATCACTAGGAATCTTAGGTTGGGATTCTTTAACAAAATGAATGTGCCCTTTGCCAAATCCCTTGTGTAATAAAGCATCGCTAGCTTGTGTGTGATTTTTGTTAAGGAGACTGAGTTTTTCTTTCACCAGCTGGCCTCTGATGTGACTGTACAAGAGACAATATGACCAAATGACAAGTCTATTTGCCCGACGCACAGTGAGGCCAAACAATACTAAAACACGGAAGTTTGGAACAGATAAAGGTTTATTACAGGTTCATGCAAGCAGATGGGTAGCTCATCCCTTAAGAGCCCCCAAATTACTGAAAGCTTTCAGCAAAGCCCTTTTCTAGGAAAGGTGAGGGAAGAGTGTGTTTAGTTGTTGCACATTTCTTGGTGTCAGATCTTTTGTTCTTGAGGTCAGGTCATGATTAGGAAACGATGTTCCTGTAAATCTTCACCAAACAAATGTTGTTCTCTGTTCTGACAAGGAAGGGCAAGGTCCCAAGGAATAGCTATCATCCTTCAGGGTCTTGGTCCTGGCTAAGAGGAGGTAGCTCTTAGTTGGCAGCTTCCTCAGAGCCAGGTTCCCACACCCTGCCCAGCTGTCATTGCTGAGGGAGCCAGACATCTGACGCAGCTGGCCCTCAGGCTCCTCAGGCCATCCAAACAAGGGTGGGGGGCATGGTGGGTGGAACCAGGCTCCTCAGACCACGACGCAGGCAGAGGGCCACTGCTATCAGGTAGCAGAGACAGGGGTGGGGGAGAGGTTCACCACAGCCTCAAGACCAGCGAGTGGCCCTGGTGTGGGCTCTGGAGTCCTGCTGGACACAGCCCCCAGGCTGCCCACTGGCCCAGGGCTAGCTGAACTGGGGGGCCTTCCAGGGAAGGCCTGAATTTGCCTCTTACCTCACTCTATACCTGACGCCCACCACACCACTGTTGGCTTAATCGCTTCCCTAATGGACCCTCATTGACAGTTTGTTACTTGTGGGCAGGGCCCCCTGCAGTGCTGACCAGTAGCTGAGCAGGACTACTAATGGTCACCCACTGACAGTTGGTTGCTTGTGGGCAGGGCCCACTGAGGCACTGAGCAGGGGGTGAGCAGGACCTGTTGCCTGGTAACAGGGTGTGGAGTAATGATGCACAGCAATGGCCACCTGCTAAGGGCTGCACTCTCTTACAAAGGGAAGGAGCATCTGGGCGGCCTCAGGCAAGCCCCTTCCCTCTCTTCTTCCCTGTCTTCCCTCTAATGAGCCTCAGTTTCATTAGCTGTGAAATGGGAATACCAGCTTGCAGGATTGCTGAGTGTTTCATGAGATGGTACATGTGGAACAGACTTATCAACTGCAATGCCTGGTCCCAGTGTGAAGCGTGTAGTAGTGGAAAGAGTACATGTGGCAATTTATAAACTAATAAAAGACAACAGTATAACTACAGCTACCTTATGCATCTGTTTAACTCTTTGTTTTGAGATAATTTCATAGTTACAGAAAAAAATAGCATAGAGAATTCCCATATTCCCTTCCCCCAGCATCCCGCCATGTTAACATCTTGTATAATCATAGTACAGTTATCAAAACTAAGAAGTCAACATGGGTACAATTTAACTAACTAAACTACAGACTTCATTTGGATTTTTACCAGTTTTCCCACTGATGTCCATTTTCTATCCCAAGATCCAGTCAAGGATCCCACATTGCATATAGTTGTCATTCCTTAGAAAATATATTTAGAAAAATATGTATAGTCTGTCACATTTAATCATTAAAATAATTCTGGAGGAAATGTCTTATATTTTATAGATGATGAAACCGAATCTCAGAAAGGATACACATTAGTTTAAGTAGCAGAACCAGAAGGCAAACCCACATCTCCCGTACTCATTTAAGGACACCATGGTTATCTGTTTGGAGAGTCAGGCATATACAACAAATGAGAAAATAAAGCAAACAGATGCCATTAGTGCGTTCCACATTCAAATGCTGTGAAATTTTAAATGAGCCTCGCAGCATGGCAAATCACACTCCAGCAAATCCCCTGCTTCCTCACACCAGCCGCCTGCTGCTCATGCACCTCTGTGGGCTAGAAGCCACACACAGGAATCCCAAGGCTAAGGGAGCAAGTTCCATTCTGCGGGACCTCAGATCAAACTCAAAAAGTTAGAGGAAAAAGAAAGAAAGCCTCCACAGGATGAAAATTCATTGAAGCTTTTTTAGCTCAGTGTAACCCTTGTGGGGCTGACCCTCCCCCAAGTAAGAGAGAATTCCGCCTTCCAACTGAAGCATCACCTCTTCCTGCCGGATGACCTTCAAACTGACACGCCGCCGGTTCCTGGTTCTTCAGCAGCTTTTGGCCTTCAAACTCAGACTTGAGGAACATCAGCTCTGCAGATTTTGGACTTGTCAACCTCCTCTGTAGTCCTGTGAGCCAATTCTTTGTGATTAGGATTTCTCTGGAAATCCTAATATACTCCTGTGAAGCACTTTTTAGTTTGGGATTTTGGTTAGATTGGTTTTGTCACTTTATAAAAAGTGTAACAAATACTGTTCTTGATTTGTTATTGTAATGACCCCTCTGGTAGACGTTTCCTGTTGACTATAATCTCACCCAGTGTTGAAACAAGTACCTAGATTGCAAACATATCTAATATTTTATAGGCCAACTCTGAACACTTTATCTAATCTCACAGGCTGTTACTGAACTAAGGTTCTTGACCACATTTACTTATTAAAACAAATAGTAGGTGTGAACTAGAAGTGTTCACTACCATCTTCTCACACAAATCTGTCTGATACCAACAGCCATACTTGTCACTACCCTCAAGCCCGATTCAAATGGCTTGCTGAAAAGTTCCCATTGGTGTTCTGCTTTTTTCCAGTCTTGCAAGGGGAAACTTTGACTCTGAATTGGAAACATCCCAGTGTAAGTAGTTACATTTGTTCTGTATTCTTTTAAACTAGGTAGATTTGCCAAAGTCATTGTCTTCTTTAATATAAAGAGTCCAGCATGGCTTCTCTGCCTAATGTTAATAAAAAAGATTAGAAACTCACATGCTGCCTAATTTTTTTTAAATCCTAATTCTACATTTTAAATGCATCTTGAAGAAGTAATTATTAATAGCCTAATGAAAATAATGTTAGTAGATTTCTAATATGTGAAAAAGCAAAACCAAACCAAGCAATGATACTGTATTACAATATTGAACACTTAAAGGATTATTTTCCTCTTGCCTTCTCTTACCTCATTTGGGCTCCATCAAAACAGGTGCTTGGAGAAGGTTAGGAAGAGATGTTTTTCATCTACACCTTCTTACAAGAGTCTTTCTTATATATAAGAAAGTTGGAAACTACTGAGATTAGACATCTGTGTTTTGCAATTCCTGTTTCTTCCTCCCTCATTATCACAAATAGCAAAGTTAGCTATAACCTGGGAAAAAGTTAGCATTTTCCCAACTTAGTTTATATTCATGTTAATGGACAGCCACATTTGTTGACTGCACTCAATTCTATTTTTTGTATTAATCTCCAAGGATTTGGGCAAGTTCTTAAAGATAAATCCATTTTCCCCTTTCAGGAAAGGCTTGCCTTGAATTAGTCACCACATCCCAGAAATAGCCTGCTGTAACTGCTTCCCAGTGTCGCCAGATGTTGGTTTATACAGACCTGCTGGGGACTGTTCCTCCTAGGCATGGCACTTAGCACAACAAGGTTTTTGAACCTAAGAAAAATGTATGAACCCGTGGCTGATTGAAGGGAGCTGTGCTCTTACTGAACAGCAGGTCTGATTAAGGAATAATTCTAGGAAGCAGAGATACTTTGCCACCACAAAGGAAGAGTCACATAATTCTTAACATTAAGTGGTGTTACTCAGAGCAGTAATGTCATAAATGTCTGAGAAGTATATGCGGGTCACCTGCAGGAGCAGCATGAAGAGGAAATGCCAGGACTACGAGTCCAGACTGCCAGACAACACTGCGGTGAAGCAGCAGCAGTTGCCCGCCTTCCGGCTCCAGCTGACAGCCAGTAAAATCCTCTCTGGCTTTTTTGCCATAGGGCTATTCTGCCTTGGCATGGGCATCATCCTTCTGTTGTCTGCAAAGAGCATCAGGGAAGTAGAGGTTTGTCACATCTTACATTTTAATGCATTCTAAGAATTTTAGCTTTGAGACTGTAAAGAATGGTCAGTTTGAGAGCTCAGCCCCACCACAGGGAACTAGATGAGACTGGAGCATCCCTTTTACAGATGGTGATAGAGCCTCTCTGTGCTTTATTCATCCCTCCTCCCTCTTGAGGACAGACACTCTCAACCTGGTTAGTTCAGCCATACTTGTTTATAGGGACCTGCCAGACGCCTGTGAATCACATTGATAAAAAGAGTGAAGAACCAAAGATACATGTCTTCAAATTTGTGCCACTTTCAAGCATTTGCCTTTGCCTTTGCAAATAAACTCCCTCAGATCATTGCCTTAATCCAGGAAAGGAAAGAACGCAAATCTTTCTGGCCTCTAAAGGATTCTTACTAAAATAAATCAGGTTCTACTCAGAGTGAGAAAAATTGAAGCTAAGCTGTGACCCCCTCAGTCATAAGCCTTTTTCCAATTTGACTCACAGGCCATTGGAGAATGAGAAGCCCAGAAGCTGGTCTGGGGAGGGGAGCTCAGATCTGGCCTGATGCCATACCCACATTTGGTTTAATAAATTAAGTAAATGCTTCATGCCAATCAGCTCTGAGCAGATTACCAAGACCATATGACCTCTATTCTGAAGGCAGCTGTGGAGAGCTCATCTAGTCCCTCTCCCCATAGGCTAGTGGCAAAATTACCATGGAGGCCAAGTCTGGCAACACTGATTTAACATTCATGAGTGTATGAACATGCTCAGAGTTCTTTTGGGTGTGCAGATGAGTAAACTCCAAGTAAGAGTCAATTCCTGCCTTCAGTGAGCTAATGATAGAGTAAGCAAGACAGTGGGTGCCAAGAACAGAGAGCTCAGCTGTGGCTGGCTTGTTTGCTATATCCACAGCCCTTTTCTTGCATGTTGCCAGTGCATTGCAGGCACTCACTTATTGAAAGAACGGATTTGGGCAAACAGTGGGACTTCAAAGAAGAAAAATATCATTTCAGGTCCCACTCCTCCCACCAACACATCCTGCTGTGTTGCCTTGCCCCTGAAATGTTCTGCTCTCCCCTCCCACTCCTGGCAGCTTGGCTTCCCAGTGCCCCTAAGTCCTTTTGAGTCCTCCAGTGTGATCATGTAAACCGCCAGGCCCTACCATGTGGCAGAGGCCAAAATGGCAGGAGGAACATAAGCTTGCCGTGTTGAAGGCGATTGCAAAGTAATTGGCTTACAAGGCTGATATTCATTTCCACAGAGCTCATCCTGTTTACTTTTCCATTTTATTCTTCACCAACCCCTTTCTTTCTCGTTCTTCCCCTCCTCTTCCCATGTCCTTCCAGCACCTCCCTTCTGAGCACCCATCCCCACCCACTATGAAGTGCAGCCTCCATCACAAGGCAGCCATCGCTGAATGATGTCACCTTATATGTGAGATGAGAACCTCACCCCATGGTCGGCCAAGGCCACTCTGCAAACAAGTTTCAACAGAAGGGTTTTATCATGATTTTAAGAGGATTTTTCAATCAGCTGTTCTTTTAAGCCACTTCAGCTAGGACTGTTTCTAAACGTTTTGTTTTTATACAGAAAAACCAGAAGCCACCCATAGAGTGTGATCCTCTATTGCACACGAAAGTGTTTCATTATAAGGGGTGATGAGATGAAGCGTGTATCTCAGGCCAGTGTTGTCAACACACACTTAGTAGAAGAGTTCTGAGCTGGTTTTTCTCTTCTCAGTCAGCCCTGAGGCACAACAAGAAAGTGCCCTTTTTGCAATTCACCTTAAGCAAGAATGATAATTCCTGCCTCTCCAAAATTCTATGAGGAGCAGACTATGATCTTTGCTGTCATTTTAGAGCTACACGCTTACAGAAGCACTCACGCAGCAAAGTAGATTAAACACGTTGATTTTTGATATGTTTTCCTCATAAAATTTTTAGAGCTAGAAAGCACATTGGATGTCATCTACTCAAAAATTTATTCATCAACAAAGACACTTTTTCTGTTTGGGCATTATAGAACTCTCACAAGAATCCGTGAAGTACAATGTACACTACTGCAGTGAGCTCACACATCAATTCATTGCTAGCCAAAATGATGCTGGTGAACAAAATGTGGGCCCTGGAGGTTAAGTATTGAACTCAATATCAGAGACCGGATGGACACAGTTCCGTGCGCTAGCTCTCAATTAGATACAGCCCTATTCCTTATTGCTTTTAAAAAATTAGAATGCAGTTTCACAAACAGAAAAGGGGTCAGTATTTTTAAAAATAATAGTTCAAGTTTTTCTGCATACTTAAAGAATGATTTAAGTAAATATAAGCAACTGAGTACAATTAAGTAGCCTTTTGGCTAATCTTTAATTTAGTATTCACACTTTACCCATTTGACTTCCAAACACCCAGTGGCTTTGCAAGTATTTAAAATTCCTTCTTTCTTATTAGTCTTCTCTCCCAAAGAATCTAAAATCTGATTGGTAATTTACTGGGAAGAAAGCCAGCCCCTGTTCCTCTCCCGTCCCCAGACTCTTCTAATTACTCCTCGGCACGGGTGAGGGAAAAGCAGAAGCTGCCAGCAGCACCCACACCACCCCCGGGTGCCCAAGATGAGTGTTCCCTGGAGCAGAAGGGAAATGCGTGGCCCCATGGCCTCTCTCTGAGCCTCCTTTCCCAACTCTCCTTCCAACTCCGTCTTCACATCACTGAGTGGAGCCAGAGCTCACAGGATTTGCCCATGTGGGACACACCACCCTTTTTTTTAGAGTCCACTTATTCCATTTTGCACAGAATTTAACTTTTACAGAACGTAACAGCAATTTTTAAAACAATTGCTTCACATACATCCATAACTCTACATTTCTGAAACACTTCTTTTTCTATGTTTGGTCATTTTTAATAACTTCCTCAAGACATCTTGCAGAAGAATTCACTAGTATAAGTATTTTCCATATGATAACATGGAAAACCAGTGGAGTGACTTCCCCATAAAGCTGATTAGACCTGGGCCATGGGCCCAGTTCTCCTGAGTCACTGGCTAATACTTTCCTAATGGTGACTTCTTATGATGGAGGTGTAAGCCTTCATCACAACAGGCTAAACATGCAGTAGAAACCCTGAACTCCAGTACATGGCAGAATACTGCCGGGTGCCGAAATGAAAGGAGGCCCACACCTGCGCATCCAGGGAGCTGCCCTTGGTTCATGTCCCAGACAGCATGCCCTTGACCCTGCGAGCCTGGTGACTTGAGTAGACTCGGGATTTTAAGGTATGTACTCACATCCCTTTTTAATTAATAATTATTATTTTCCCTGTCTGACAGATTAATTATACAGAAAAATGTGCAACTTGTGCAAAACTGCGGGAAGATGCCACTAATTTTGACAAAGAATGCAACTGCTCTATTTCCTTTTACCTTCCACAGAAAATGGAGGTGAGATTCAGGAGCCTTCATTTGGCTCTATGCTGTTCTGTTCCTAATTAACACATGGCAGTGAGTTTGTGATCTCCACCAAATGCTTTCCAAAATTGAAAATACAAAAAAGTAAAGCAGGGTGGGAATGGCAGCGGGTCTTATAAAGTACTGAGTTTGTGTGCAACTCTCTTCCCTACCCATTTTCCCCCCCTTGGAATTTTCATTCTTCTCCTTTGTGTCTAAATTTCCAGATTCTTTACTTACTCAACTTTGTAACATAATTCTTAACATCAGTCAAACAGATTGTATGGCAAGTGTCAGCACAGGAGGAGACCATAGAAATCTCTGAATCTGGCCATTCGTTTTATAGTGAGAAAATTAATGGGTTGAGAGGTTAAGTGACTTGGCCAAGGTCACACACTGAGTTAGTGTCAAGGGTCACACACCTGGTGGGACTCTCCTTGGGCCCCTCTCCAAGTCGTTCTTTGCATGCAGTTGCCTAATCCATAAGGCGACTCTTGCCTGGCTGTCAGACACTGTGAGAAATGCCGAAGAAATATTAAGAGCCGTCCCTGCTCTTGCGCTGATTAAAATCTCGTGTTAGTCCAGGTCCTCCTGAGAACCAGATGCCAGGACAGGATTAGACATGCCAGAGATGCACCGAGGGAACTGCCTGCCTTGGAAAATATGGAGAAGGCTGGGAGAGCTGTTGAACCACAGCACAGCTCCCACCCCTCGGGGAAGGAGCAGGAAGGGGAGAAGGAAGGCTGGAGGGACAGAGGAAGAGGAGGGTAGAGAGACAGGGTGAATAGGAGGGAGGAGAGAAGGAAGGTGTCAGATGCATTGTATGCTTCTGAAAGTTTCAGCAAGGCCAACAGAGAGTCCTTGCCTCAGGATCGCTATTGCTGAGCCACTGGCTGGGACCAGCCATGGGAAGCATGACCTCAGTGCAAACACAGGACGACCTCGGAGCACGGCCACCGGGCGGTCCCTTGATTCCACTTCCTGCAGTTAGGAGATCAAGAGGCTCCTTTTCAGGGCCTCCACAGTCTTTCTAGGTGGCAAAGATACCATCAGATGAAAATGTGTTTCCTTCAACTTTTCAAAGATCCTGCCCCCTTGTGTCCACACCGCTCCCCTGCCAGTGCCGTCCTCCATAAACTGCCTCATTCCCTCTCCTTCCCCTGCTGAGAGATTCTGCGTGGGAGTCTTCCCTTGTGGGCAGGACTTCTCTTGAGTTAATCACTGACCATCCCATCCTCAAGGCCCTGCTTCCTTCCCAAACCAGACTTGGCGTCATCTCCTGAAAAAATCCTCCTTACTTCTGGGAAAGACTCCTTATTTCTGGGAAAGATCTCATCACCAAGACTCAAAATTCTCTTCCTTGACTCCACCCTGCCTGGCCCTTTCTCATCCACACCTCTGATGTGTAAGCGTTGATCTATATTCCGTGTCTCTCGCAACCGCTTTGCCCCCAGTTCCTTGGCATCAGCCTAGCTCAGGCCCCCTGCTCTTGTGCCACAGCAGCCTTAACGGCACTTCTAGCCTTTGGCTTCTCCCATTGCTCTCCCATTGCTATTTGCAGAAACGGTAGACCACGCCCTGCACCCCCTCAAAATGTGCACTCTTTCAGATTGGGTTTTGACACCTGAGGACCAACTACCTTGTCATCTTTATCTCTGCAAGAGACCTTGTACTCCTGCCAAACTGACCAGTTTGCTTTGCCACGATACAACTCTATGTTCTTGCTGTTGTTTTGCCTAGAAAGTCTCTCCTCTCACTTGCACTTGTAAGATCTCACTAGTTTTGAGCCCCTAATATCACCCCCAGTATTCCCTGAGCCTCCTTTTCACTCATGCCTCCAGCAAGAATTTGCCCACATGTGTATTCTGGGAGCGCTGTTTCCTCTCCTCTGATGGACTTACAATCACCTGTGTAATATCCTGTACTCACTTCCGCTATTCACAGGAACCTCCCTGAGGACAGGGACGGTGCTTGACATGCCACACCACAACTGCACACCCGCTCATCTCTGCACTGCATACTCAGCCTTCCCGCTTGCGACCACAGGTGAACCACCCATGCTCCCATCTGAAGGCTCACCTCTCCACTTGTGCGGTAGATGCCAGCCTCTCTTGCCTTTATAAGGATTTAACTCAGCAGTTCTCACTTCTCATACATCATCAACTTTCCTGGCTACTGGATGATTCCCACCAGCACTCAGACACATTGTTTCACCTATCTTAAAAAAAAAAAAATGTACTTTGCTTATTTGGCTGTGCAGGATCTTAGTTGCAGCATGTGAACTCTTAGCTGTGGCATGTGGGATCTAGTTCCCTAGCCAGGGATCAAACCCAGGCCCCCTGAATTGGGAGCACAGAGTCTTAGCCACTGGACCACCAGGGAAGTCCCTCACCTATCTTTATCTCTTCTATTCTCCCAAATTTCCCAGTTGCTATCTGCCCATTTCTTTCCTCAGATTAGCAGGAAAAGTCGCCAGAGGAGTCATCTGTCGTGGCTACTTCTAATTCCTCTCATTCTCTCACTCAGTGAAACTGCAGAGTTACCCGTGACTTCCTCCTGGACAAATCCAGGGCTCAGTCCTCAGGGCCTTGTCATCCACTGCACACAGGTGGTCACTCCCTCTTCCTTGACACATCTTCTCTCAGAGATCTTACTCCCTTGGTTTTCCTACTTCCTCTCTGACTGCCCTTCTTTGGTTCCTTTGCTGTTCCTCTTGTTTCCCCCAGACCCTTTCTGTGGAGAGCTTCGGGGCTCTAGTCTTGGTCTTTAGTCTTCTCTTCTCTGTCTGCACTCACTTCCTAGGAAACAGCATCTACCGCCTAAATTTAAACACTCTCTATCACCAACGCTGTCTTTTCTTTCCCTATCCCAATCATCTCTTCCAATATCCACACTTGTATTTCCAGCTGCCTTCCTGGTGCCAACATTCAACTGTCTAATAGCTATCTGAAGTTTAATGTTTCTAAAACTGAATGAATATCCACTTTTTCCCCTTACCTATTCCATGCCCTCCCCCCCAAAAATACACCATTCCAACCTACAGACTTCTCAATCTCGGTTGGCAACAACTCTGTCCTTCTGATGCTCAGGCTTAAAGCCTAGGGTCATTCTTGACTACTTTCTTTCTCTCCAGCTCACCTCCAATCCATCCTCTGGGCTCTACCTTTGGAATATATCCAGAATCTGCTTACCTCTACCCACCTCTGCTGCTGCTCCCAGCTCCACACCCACCTCTCACCTGGATTTCTGCAACAGCTTCCTACCAGATCTCCCCGTTATATCCAAATCTTGAATAACAGCCAAACTGAACTTTTTAAACCGTTGAGTCCCATCATGTTATTCCTCTGCTCAAAAAGCCCTGCAGTGGCTTCTCTTTCCACTCCATGAAAAACCGCAAGTCCTTCCAAGGCCTTACATGATCTGACTACTTATTTCCTCTCTAACCTCCTCTCTCCATTCTCTTCCCTACCCACTCTCTGACCACAGTGGGCTCTTTGTTCCACAGACAAGTCAGGCATTCTCTTCGTCCGCATGCCTGGCATCCCCTCGGCTAACGCCCCTGCTGCCTTCAGGTCCTGCTTGGCTCAGTTATCAGCTAACCATCCAATTTCATACTGCTGCCTGTCTACTCACCCTGCCCCTGCATTCCCGATTCATATTGCTGCTGCTGCTGCTAAGTCGCTTCAGTCGTGATTCATATTACCTTGCTGTAATTTCCATTTTTTCCACAATGCTTATCACCTTCGAACTTACCATATAAATGAACAGATTATCATATGTATTGTTTATTGTCTGTCTCTCACCTACAACTGGTCTTCCCAGGTGGTGCTAGAGGTAAAGAACCCACCTGCCAATGCAGGAGACATTGGGTTCAACTCCTGGGTCAGGAAGATCCCCTGGAGGAGGGCATGGCAACCCACTCCAGAGGAGTGGGCTTCTCCCACAGAGGAGCCTGGTGGGCTGTGGGGCATAGGGTTGCAAAGAGTTGGACACAACTGAGCAAATTAGCATGCACACTCACCTATAACTGTGTCTGGCAACCTGTAGTTTCTCAGTTAATGGTTTTGGGTGAACATAAGAACCTTTGCTTCCTCCACAGTGCATAGCACAGTATACATGGTAGATGCTGAAATGTTAATGAATGGAAAAAAGATAAAGTGCTTAATATTATGGCTTTATGCTCCAGGAAGCTTTGGTTCTATGTGTCCCTTTCCCCCTTGATCCCAGATGAAATCATGTTGGCATCAGTAATAGTATGAATACAACTATATCTTTAATCATTTTTGAGTAATTCAGATGGAAATTATATGGAAATTACTGAATCATTGGTCACATGTACCATGACCTTTATTTTCAGCCTGCCCTGGGTTCCAGCTCCCATCTTTCATACTCATCCTCTTAAAGGTCCTTAGGGTGAGGCCAAATTTTCATAGCATAAGAGAATCAGTACTTGGGTTGTAAGTGATGTGTATATAAAGTCCATGGGGAAGTTTTATATCTGTGTTCTTTTGTTAGAGGTCAAAATTCTAGCTGTCTACAATTGTGTCCCTTCTTGCCTTCCTCAACTCACCATGCTGCTGCTGCTGCTGCTGCTAAGTTGCTTCAGTCATGTCTGACTCTGTGCAACCCCATAGACAGCAGCCCACCAGGCTCCCCCGTCCCTGGGATTCTCCAGGCAAGAACACTGCAGTGGGTTGTCATTTCCTTCTCCAATGCATGAAAGTGAAAAGTGAAAGTGAAGTCGCTCAGTCGTGTCCGACTCTTTGCGACCCCATGGACTGCAGCCTACCAGGCTCCTCCGCCCATGGGATTTTCCAGGCAAGAGTACCGGAGTGGGTGCCATTGCCTTCTCCATGCTACCACCACCCAAAAGTAAAGTTAGCGCTGCTTTTTTTTTTTTTTTCTCCTTCTTAAAACATTAGACATTTATTCTCTCTAGAAATCAGAAATCTGATTTCTAGAGAGAATAAATTCAAAAAGAATAAATTCAAAAGAATAAATTCAAAAATAATTCTAGAAATCAGAAATCTGAAATCAAGGTGTCAGCAGGATTGGTTTCTTCTTAGGGGCTCAGTGTGCTTTTTTGAAGAAAAAAATCCAAAAGATAAAACCTTAAAAGGCTTCAGCTTCCCATCTGTCTGTGTCCTTTGAAATCCTAAAGGCAAATAAGTGTTCCCAGCTGCTGACCATTCCTTTCAGACAGAGTCTTTCTCGTAAAAATCTAACCAAACTGTTCAGGGCGACCGCAGGGCCTTCCCCTCGCCAGGTCACACACATCACACACACTGGATGACAGATCCATGCGAGGCTCTCGGCCTCGAACTAGGAATCCTGCACTGAGGAAAAGAAACACTACACAGTGTATTTGCCTCCAGGACTAATGAAAAAGATGACAGTCAAGGAGGCCTTGTAAGGTCTTGGACAAAGGATCACTGAAACAAGTTTATTAAAAACACTCCTGTCTCTAAAGTGTGAGTGTTCACTATCTATTTTGTCCTGTTTATATGAATATATAACCTTAGGTAAGTAGAATTCTCTTCTTAGCTCCCAAGAAAATGTATGGCAAGTTCCATTCCAGGGACTTCCTATTTTCTGTAGTTATGGGTCATCAATAGAGGTTACCTCTCTGTGTGAGGAAATGTAATCCATCATTCCCACTATGCCTGACTTGTTTGCCTTCACATCAATGCTGTCTGTTTATGATGTTGCAAACTGCCTCTTTGTCAGGGCCCAGCATCTCCCCTTCTCAGTGTCCCAGAGACTTTTCTCTTACCAGGGACTAAGCTCTTCAGGCTTTGTGGTTTTCTGTCACTGGCCACACTTCCTATGACCTTTATTTTCAGCCTGCCCTGGGTCCCAGATCCCATCTCCCATACTCATCCTCTTAAAGGTCCTTAGGGCAAGGGCAAATTTGCATAGCATAAGAGAATCAATTGGCTCAGGGAATTGTAAAGGAAAACTTTTGTTATTTCTAGCACTGAATATAGCACCTAACATTTAGGAGTCACTTAATAAAAACTTAGACCTTCATAGTTTTAGATGCATGCCTTTATTATTTTGGAGATAGGTATTATATTATTTGGGGCTTCCCTGGTGGCTCAGATGGTAAAGACTTTGCCTGCAAAGCAAGAGAACTGGGTTTGACTTCTGGGCAAGAAGATCCCCTGGAGAAAGGAATTGCTACCCACTCCAGTATTCTTGCCTGGAGAACTCCATGGACAGAGGAGCCTGGAGGGCTATAGTAAGTAGCTACACTGGACAGTTACATTTGCATCATAAGTGCTGTTAGTAAAATCTGTATCAAGCCCTCCTAGAGAAGGGCCCTGGTCTGTCACCACAAAGGTAGAAGCGTGATGGTAGCCTGTAAGAGGGCAGTCTCATGGCAGCATCCATGAAAAGGCATATCTCTCATGGCACCAGGACTACTTATTGCTAAGATGAAAATCATCTTTCTTCTAGATTAGTGAACTATTCCATCTTTTTGTCCATAACAAATGGATCACCATTTCTTGATCAAGTGTTACATCCCATGGGTCTGTGTTAGATCCTAAGATAAAAGGACAACACTGGAGCTGGGTTTATGTCTGTGAACAGTGGGCACAGCCCTGGAGTCGGGTTTTTGTCTCTGGACAATGGGCGCAGCACTGGAGCTGGGTTTATGGACAGTGGTCACCGTGCTGGAGTTGGGTTTTTGTCTCTGGACAGTGGGCACAGCACTGGAGCTGGGTTTATGTCTCTGGACAGTGGGCACAGTGCTGGAGCTGAGTTTATGTCTGTGGACTGTGGGCACAGCCCTGGAAACGGGTTTATGTCTGTGGACAGTGGGCACAGCCCTGGAGCCGGGTGTATGTCTGTGGACAGTGGGCACAGCCCTGGAGCCGGGTGTATGTCTGTGGACAGTGGGCACAGCCCTGGAGCCGGGTGTATGTCTGTGGACAGTGGGCACAGCCCTGGAGCCGGGTGTATGTCTCTGGACAGTGGGTGCAGCACTGGAGCCGGGTTTATGGACAGTGAGTGCATCCCTGGAGTCAGATTTTTGTCTCTGGACAGTGGGCACATGCACCTAAATATGCTTAGTGGCTCCAATTTTAAATTATATTTCATGGATTTGCTTTGAAACTACGTGAACTTGATGCTTACCACAACCCCTAGGCAAAGCATCTTTCTTAGTGTTTGGAGGAAATATTTGAAGAATCAAATTTTATGTTTTGAGAATACAAAGCCTAGTTATAAATTTTTTTTTCAAGGCAGGAATGTAGTAACCCTTACATAAACATTAAAAATAAGTTATTTACTCATTTTAATAATTCTGTATATACTATATACTAGGATTTTTCCAACATTGATTTTTAAAAACAATTTCTTGGGTTTCTATTTGAAATAAGGAAACTTTCAGTTCCCAATCAATATTTTTGGTACTACTTATATTTAACAAATCCCATCCATGTTTATTAATATTTCCATTTATTTTTCTTTCTTCTTATATCTTGATGTTCTCCTCCACAGGGTAATGTTTATCTGTACTATAAATTGTATGGCTTCTATCAGAACCTCTATCGGTATATTCTGTCCAGAAGTAATATCCAGCTGGTGGGTACAGATGTAAAGGTAGGGCTTTATGAAATTTGGTATAATACTCTTTGTGTTTTTTTAAAACCAAATAGATCTTTCAGTCTAAAAGAGCATATGGAAAATAAACTCAAAAGCTAAGGTTTTACAAGACAGAAATGCTTCTTTCATTCTTTTGTGAACTGAAGGGGCTGAGTATTCAGGATAACTGCTGTTGAGAATGAGCCCTTTCCCTCCTCAGAACAGGAATGTGAGTCTTCTCCAATGAGATGGTTATCCTTTCATGTGTCACCCATTTTTTAGTTTAACAACATCTTATATTAAAGCCAGATTCATATTGGACTGCCCAAGTCTTGGTGATAATGAATGTGTCAGAAGGGCAAATCTTCAAGTACCTTTTCAACCACAATTCAGGATTTGTTTCTGTTAATAAGTTGATGGCATACTGGAGCTGCTTCAAACAGTAGAGTGTTTGCTTCTTTGAATGACTGACATATCAAATAGATTTCAGTATTATTTTTGCACACTTGATTTCTGTAGTTTTCTTTAAACTTCCCCGTTTTAGTAGATGGATGCACCAACCATTTTGACAGTAACCTTGAGTGGTTCATCTCCATCTGGTTCACTCTGTATCCACCACTGTCTTTTTTTATAACTGGGGCCTTCAGGCAGCCTACTTTAAAGACACTGGGCTCTACTTGATTGAATAAAAGCCTTTGGTTTACTGAATATCCTTTCAGACCTAAGATTACAAAACTTGACTCTAGGTAGATGATATTCAACATACTGGCAAGAAAAGCTAAAGGAAACCTTTTCTATACTGACAAATATATAAAAGGGATAACCAAATGGTTTTTAGCAGCCATTCTTTTTAAAATATATTCTGGTAGTTAGGTAGGTGGATTTCCCTGTGGTCTGTCATCTAGCTGTAGACTCAATTTATATAGTTTTTAGAACATATTATACTACAATAAGAAAAACTTCTTAAAATGTATTCCAATGTAGGCTTAGTGTGATATTTAGCACAGCCAGGAAAGTAAAATTTCTTCCTGCAGACATATTCAGTATGCTATGTACTGTTAATGAGGAAAGAAACTTTACACACATGTGTATACACACATAAATATCTTCAAAACACATTTTCTAGCCTAGGTGAGCCAGAAGCCTGGGAACAACAGGCAGCGGTCCATAATCTCAGTCTGTGCCAATGGATCAGTGTGGGTTGGTTTATACTGCCAGTGTTTTCACTTGCAGCATTGTTAAGAGTTTACCAAAATCACGTATTCCTGTGTCATTTCTCCTCCAGGATGTTAGAAACTGTGCTCCATTCAAAACCTCTGACAATGGGCTCCCCATCGCTCCTTGTGGTGCAATTGCCAACAGCATGTTCAATGGTAGGTGACTTTTTCTGTCTCCAGCATCTTTCCTTTCATAAGTGTGTAAAACCTAATGTCCAGAAGATTACTCCTGCAGCTGAGTGGCAGGCTGCTTTTTTTAATGTTTGTATACATTATCCACTGATTTATGATACTTCATTGGCAAGTAAGTTCTTCACTGGAGATCTGAAGTAGTCGGGAAACATGAGTTAAATGGAGCCTAAGAGTATTTCTCAATAATCGGGTCCTTAGAAAGAAAAGGAATCGCCGTCTGATTCCAGCGTCTATGGCATGCAGGCATGTGAAGAGTCTTCTCAAACCCTGCTTTTTCAGCTGTGTCTGATTGTGCACTTCCAAGCGTGGCAAAAATGCTTGCCTGAATCTCTTAACACAGTCTTTAATTTCCCCCACAGACACCATTGTTCTTTGGTACAACTTTAATTCATCTACACATATCAGAGTCCCAATGGTAAGGACTGAAACTGCATGGTGGACAGACAAGTATGTCAAGTTTCAGAATCCAACTTCCCAAAATCTTTCTAGTGCATTTGCAGGTAAGATCCATACATTAGCTCAGTATTCCCCTCTCTTTATGGAAACTGGTTTTGATGTGTGGGGGCATGTTTATGATTCCTCCTTCTTTACTTCTTTTTTGATCACCTTGTTAACTTTTCCTGCCTGTGAGCACCTCCATCACATACCTATCAGAAACACAAAATGATTGGTACCCTGGTTCCTTCTAGATTACCATGATGAAAAAGGCACTGTTTTAAGAAACTTGTTCCTTCATCTATAATTAGAGTGATCATATAATTTACTATCCAAACTAGTGCACTCTTGAGAGTGAAAGAGGTCACAGGAATAACTAAAGTTACGTATTTATTAGAAAGTGGTGTTTATTGATCACCAAAGTTGATATTACCATATTGATGGGCCGATAAAATAATTCTATTATAAATTATTTTTTTAAATGCAATTCTTTCAAAAGTTGAAAGAATATATCTGTGTACATTAAACCAACTTTAAAAATGCTTTAAATATTATCTAAATGCTAAAAGATAACAGAATAATTATTCTGGATATGGAGTCACATACTTTAATCAGTTTCTTGGCCATGTAAGTCTTAATTACATGCCCCTGTATTTTTCTAATGAAAATTTTGAATTTTTGTGGGAAAAAAATTCACAAAAGTATCTACAGTCTTTTTCTTTTTTTTCCCAAATGGCCCCACTTGAGGCTTTTTGTTTTTGTTTTCATAATTATTACACATGCTAGAATCACACAGAGTGGCTGTTCCAACTTTGCTCTGACTCCACAGTGGGGCATGTGGTAGCTACAGGGGTCACTTGGTTTGTGTGGCCTCTGGGGGTGGCTAGACGTGAGGGGTTAGAGGTAGGCAGGTTAGCAAAGCCCCAGGAATCCTTCACATAGTACACCTTTACCCATAGTAATGGGTCTTTAGAGATCTCCTACTCCATTTTTCTTTCCTTTCCAAATCTTCCCATTTCCCTGCTTGTGGCTCCTTGAACCTCTTTCACTTCTGCTTCTTATGGTTCTAGACTAGATGATGAAGCAAACTTTTCCTTGTCCCTCATCATGCACTAACATGGAAGCAGCTATTTAGGTCTGCCTAGACTTCCCTTTCACTTTTCACTTTCATGCATTGGAGAAGGAAATGGCAACCCACTCCGGTGTTCTTGCCTGGAGAATCCCAGGGACGGGGGAGCCTGGTGGGCTTCCGTCAATGGGGTCACACCGAGTCGGACACTACTGAAGCGACTTAGCAGCAGCAGCAGCAGCAGGGGAAAGAGAGACTCCAGGTCCCACTGTGGCTTAGTTCATAGGAGGACTAAGGGGACATGAAGGGGAAAGAATGCTATCTGAAATGAGAACATTGTAACTAGCGCAACAGTGTATATGCCCCACCCTACTCTGAAGGCTTTTCCCTCCCTCCCACATTGCCAGGGGTCCCTCTCTCAACCTCAAAACCTCTTGTTCTTCAGCTTCAAAGGGCAGGCATAGGCACTGTATATAGGAGCTACACCTCCAGGAGAAAATGGTCCACCCTTAGACAAGGGACTGCCTGTTGAATTCATCTTCCCCATGTTCCTTGTGGGCTTTCCTGGTGTTTCAGTGATAAAGAATCCCCCTGCCAGTGCAGGAGACTCAGGAGATGCCTGATGGACCCTGGGCCAGAAGATCCCCTGGAGGAGAAATGGCAACCTTCTCCAATATTCTTGCCTTGCAGAGTCCCGTGGACAGAGGAGCCTGGCAGGCTATACAGTCTGTGGGGTCACAAAGAGTACCAGGACTGAGCGACTGAGCGCACACACACTCACACGTTACACACACACACATGTTCCACACACACACACACGTTCCTTGTGCCTCTACAGCTAAGGGGCCAGAGATGGCTTGACGCGGCAGAGAAAATAATGTCTAAGGGTTGAACATGCCTCACCCAGCGGCTAGAGGGACCAAGAGACACAGATTCCTGGGAGTCAGAGCCGTGGAGAGGGAAGAGAAGAGAGCAGAGTGAAGGGTAAGGCTAGTTATCCGGGAGCTGGGATCCTTCTTCCTTTTCTGCAATGGCAGGAACTTGCCCCCAACAGCGAGGGCAGCCTTCTGTTTCTGGTGCCGGCAGCTCAGTGTCAGTCCTCTCCTCCTCCTCCTCAGCCTTCTTGGCATGACCAACTCTCCCCTTTTCCTCTGGGCCAGGTGCCTGGTTGGTGCTGAGGATTTTTTTTGCTGTTAAGCGCGCTCGCGGGCGCGGCTCGTGCAGGGGAGATGGGGCTGCACGAGCGAAGGCCTCTGAGGCTGGGTCGCCGCCGAGGAGGCGAGGAGAATTAGCGCGGAGAGCCGCCGCTCCACTGCTCGCACCCGGCTCCAGGCGCGCAGATCCCCGCCGGCGGTCCTCTTCGGACCCTGTCCTGTCTGCGCCGCAATCTTTTTTGAAGCGCATTTTATGGTTAATCACTTTCAACTGTAGCACCTCCAGTTGATCCTTCTCCTTTGGCCATATTTTTTTTAAGAAAGTATCTATAGGTATTGAGATACCTGTTATGCTCACAGTCATTTTACTAAATGGAGGATAGTCTCATTTTCAATTCTTTTGTATTAGAATATGCTAGTATTGCAACCCAAATGTTTTTATAGGCAAGGTCTTTTTTTTTCTTCACTTCATTTTTCTTCTATGATTTTTTAAATGTGTTACTAGTTTTAGATGGTACGAAATTTTAGACTTTCTGGATATCATTTAATTCTCATCGAGAAAAAAATTTGATCTTATTAAAATAGGAGCTCCATCAAATAATTTTTCACATAAGTTGAGATTTTCCAAAGCACAATTATAGAATTTAAAAATTAAATCTTGTACACATTTTGAACTATCATTATATGATATGATCATTATATAATATGTTAAATTTTTCCGTTGCTTTCATAGGGGTAAATTTCAGTACCTTCTTGTTTGCAAACTTGATTTTTGATAATTACAATTAACTATACCTTCAAACGGAGAAGGCAATGGCACCCCACTCCAGTACTCTTGCCTGGAAAATCCCATGGACGGAGGAGCCTGGTAGGCTGCAGTCCTTGGGGTCGCTAGGAGTCGGACACGACTGAGCGACTTCACTTTCACTTTTCACTTTCATGCATTGGAGAAGGAAATGGCAACCCACTCCAGTGTTCTTCCCTGGAGAATCCCCAGGACGGGGAAGCCTGGTGGGCTGCCGTCTATGGGGTCGCACAGAGTCGGACACGACTGAAGTGACTTAGCAGCATACCTTCAAAAACTAAGATTTCTGGCATTCCACATTTAGAATATTTTGTCTAAAACTTTTCAGCTATTTTGAATAAAATTTCACCAAACGTTAGAGGGCTTATTTACCAAGAAAAAGTTCAGGCTAATTGTAGGACTCATCATTTGATATAGAAAATAGCTCTTTGAAGGCTCAAAGATTTCTAAAATTTTGATGATGTGTAGCAAAGATAGACCACAAGTACTACCATACTGAACCATTTCTTTAACATCTTTGTCATTGTAAAAACTTCGCAGCTCATTTTCTCTGTGACTATAAAAAAATATTTAAATTTGCATAATTACAGCTCTCTTGATTAACAAAATATTATAGCTAGTTTGGATATAGTTATTAATTATGTTTCACAACCAATTTTAAGCCCCATCTCTCCATAAATTTCTTAATTTACTAAGAACATTTTCTTTACTCTGCCTGTACTCTACCATATTTGCATTTATATTATCACTATAAAACCAAAAAATTTACACTTGATTGTTGAATATTTTAACTGAATTTATAGTAATATTTCTAACTGTGTCAGAATTTTTGTCTCCCAGTATTGAATATTGAAAATCTTTGCTTTGATTACATGAAAAATCAAATCAATAAAATCAAACCAATGTATTCAGAGATGAATACATTTGAAAAGACTGATGTAAAACTGGCTTCATTTAACCGTTTACAAGGTTCTTTATGTGATTACAAAGCCAAAACATTAACACTTTCCTTTGATTACCAAAAAAAAAATTTTTAATGACACTAGACAGAAACTTATTTGATCTAAATGAAAAGTCATGTTCACATAATGGTATATAAATGAACTTTCTGTAGCTACATGAGGTAAAGCACTGTTCTGAATTCACTCTTTTAAAAATAAGTGCAAACTTTTGAAGTAGATTCTGATATTCTTCAGCAGATTTATGTCTTTTGATTTTCACCTGAGCATTGATATCATGATGGTTCCTGTGGTAGGGAGTAAATGTTAACCAACCTTGCAAGTATCACATTCATCTACTTCCTTGAAAAAATTGTACTTAATTTTTCATTGAACATATGTGTTCGTTTTTTAGCTCTTCGCAGCTAAAAGAATTTACTAGCAAATTAAAAAAATGGATACTGAACAATAAAAGTTATATTTTTACACCATATAATAAATAACGCTGTTGCAAGAGAGTTCCAACTACTCTCAGCAAGGCTGCTCAATATCTGTTTTTCACACTATTCTCACACTATATTTTTTTCACAGTATATATTTTCACACTATCTGTATTTCACACTATGTCCATGTAACATAAACTGCAACATCCCACTTTTTCTACTAAGCCCAGTGACTGGCAGCCTGGCAGCTTCATATTAATACATCACACAGATTAAAACAGAGGCTGTGGTCTAACTGGCTGTACTGTGAAACAGTGGCAAGGGTCATGGGGATATGTTATGTTCTGCTGTGGAAAGCCTCTGGTTATCTTTCATCAATAACATGTTAAAGTAAGCACTCTTGTTCACCATATATAGGTATCTCTCACTACTAGCTAAGACCATGACTAGAATAGGAAGGGTGAAATTATACTTACATTATTCGCTTGGGATAAATGCTAAATCAGATGAGATAATGGACAACAGACATAAACTGGGACTGTCCTAGGCAAACTGGCAGGTGTGCGCACTGTATCTGTAATTAAACTCCTAGAAAGGAACTTGGCAACATGCTATTGTTTTGTCTTACCATAACCACAGCCATGTAACATAAAGCATCCTTGGCTATCTCCCACTGCACTTTGTTCTTAACTTCTGTTGTAGGAGTTACCATGTTTTTCTGTAATTATCTGTCTGAATGCTTGTCATTCCCATTTTGTATGTTAATTCCTTGAGGAAAAGGATTAGATCTCATACAATTTTAAATCCCTGGTGCTTGATACAAGTGAGCAATCAAGAAATGCTTATTGTTGAGTGAATGGAGGGATACCAAGGACCCAGCTGAACTTGGAAAATTCACTCCGTTGGTGATTTGGATGTCATTGGTCCACAGGACACATTGTCTTGGAGCATGAGCTCTGGCTAAAATGAAGAGAGTGTGTGGTCTATGTGCAGGCATGCCTGCTAAGTCCCTTCAGTCATGTCTGACTCTTTGCAGCCCCATAGACTATAGCCTGCAAGGCTCCTCTGTCTGTGGGATTCTCCAGGCCAGAATACTGGAGTGGGTTGCCATGCCCTCCTCCGAGAGATCTTCCAGACTCAGAAATTGAACCCACATTTCCTGCATCTCCTGCATTGCCAGTGGATTCTTGACCAATGAGCTACCACATGCAGGCACCAAAGACAATTTCAACGTCAATCAAAATTCTTGTATCAACAACCATTGAAGTCTTCGGGACAGCCAACGTCTCCACAGTTTTTGGAGAGGAAGTTTCTCAGCAAAGGTTATTTCTAGAGGAAGTATAAGTCTACAAACAGAATTCAGCAGATTAATCCAACCAAACTTAGCACATGCCTTTATAAGCACTATAGCCCGTGCTTAGAAATAAGACTGTGTTTCTTTTAAGAGAAAATAGTCAGTGGTCAGAGTTAAGAAAGAATGGTTCCTTACAAATAGTAGAACCATTTTTATAGAAGTGAAAGGCTCACTGAACAACTTCTTCTCGTTGACTATTTCAAAATTCAGAATGCTTTTTAATTATCAACTTCTGTCAACTTTCATCGTAATCGCTCATCCCTTTATCAGGCATTTATTGAATACCTACCATGTGCCAGGGATTGGACTAAATGACAATGAAACCACAATGAGGAGGACATTGAACTCAAGAGTCTACTGTCCAGTGGGAGAGAGACATGGGTACCACTGTAAAGCGGGAAGTAGAGGATGAGAATAAGTTCAGCAGACTGGACTCGAGGCGCCAGCCCTCCAGCCTGAGCACCCGCTCCCAGACCCACCAGGCTTCCTGGCTTTAGAACAGGCTTGCCACACCTCTGCTCTCCACATTCTCCCTTCTACCAATTCCTCTTCCTTGCTTCCAACTTCACGCTCTTAGGCGCAGGTCTGCAGGGAATATCTGTGTAACGCAATCTTCATGCACTTTCCATGATCATTTCCTTAGAATACAGTCCTAGAAGTAGAATTCCTGGGCTAAAATATATGCAAAATACATTTAATCTTTTGCTGCTTGTTCCTAGATTACCAAAGATGTCATTAATCCATGCATCTATCTGCTCTGTACAAGAATTCCCATTTCCACTGCCTCATGAGTGTTTTTCACTCTTTTTTTCATTAAATATTAGCCCATTTTGAGGTGAAATGGTATCTTGTTTTAATTTGTTCTCTACATTACCAGTGAAGTTAAAGAAAATATACATTACCCATGATGCTCTCATTGAGTACCAACCACCACTATTATTTTGCTGTACCTATTTTTTCAATGCATTGTTATACATTTAATATAGTTGAATATGGGCTTCCCTCAGTGCGGGAGACCTGGGTTCAGTCCCTGGGTTGGGAAGATCTCCTGGAAGAGGGCATGGCAACCCACTCCAGTATTCCTGCCTGGAGAATCCCCATGGCCAGAGGAGACTGCCGGGCTATAGTCCATGGGGTTGTGAAGAGTTGGGCACAACGAAGTGACTAAGCACAGAACAGCACATAGTTGGATAAATAATACACACACAATATGATATTCTGCTTTTTTTTAACCCTGTAACAGTTTCATCAGCATTCCCTGCCCCCGACATTTCCTTGGAGTCTTTATAACTATTATCTTTTTAAAATTGTATTATTTTATTTATATAATTGTTTATTTTTGACTGCGCTAAGTCAAAACTCTTCATTGCTGCAAGCGGGCTTCTCTCTAGTTGTTTCAAGCAGGGCCTGCTCTCTAGACGCAGTGCACAAGCTTTTCATCGCAGTGGCTTCTCTTGTTACAGAGCAAGGCTCTAGAGCAGGAGGGCTTCTGTAGTTGTGGCACATGGGTTTAGTTGCTCCGTGGCATGTGGGAGCGTCCCACGTCAGGGATACAACCTGTGTCTCCTGCCCTGGAAGGCGGATTCTTTATTCCTGAGCCAACAGGGAAGTCCTATAATCATTATCTTTAAAGGTTGCATATTCATGTAACTTACACACACATACTTTAAAAAAAAAAATGTGTAATTTCAATTCCTCAAGAATATGAAAGTTGTTTCATTCTCTACATTTTAAGAAAGACTGAAGGCGGTAGATGGTTTTTCTCAACCACATCCATTATTAACTTTCCACAGGAACAGCAAAGCCTCCGAACTGGCCTAAGCCTGTCTATGAACTAGATGAAAATGACCCAGGGAACAATGGCTTCATCAATGATGACTTCATCGTGTGGATGCGGACAGCCGCCTTTCCCAATTTCAAGAAACTGTACCGCCGACTCCATCGAATAGGCAACTTTACCGAAGGCTTACCTGCTGGTAGCTATAGTTTCATCATAAACTACAGTATCCTTTTATTCCAGGGCTGAGGGAAAATCAGGGTCCATCTGCATACTAGTTATAGAACTATTTCATTCTATACTTCTCTATTCTCCAATCAAATCTATCTATACTGTAAAAGAAATACATATTTACCTTATAGGCAATACTGTCACTCCATCACCACATAGCTATTTGTCTCTACTTGATATATAATCAAATGTGCACTTTTTTTAAGGAGTAACAGTAGCAACATTAGGTAAGCAGGTATGGGTAAGTAATGAAGGACTGTTTCTTCCCTAGGAGAAAAATTAAGAAACACTGAGCCTAGAGATCTAAAACAATGAGGAGAAGCCTGTTATAGAGGATGGGATGACATGGAGGACCCTGGAAATAAAGATAGGATTACAAAGAAGTAGATTTGAATATGGACTGAAAACAATGAAAACTGAGAGGGCCATGGTAGAACCTTTTATTTTAGGCAGAAGTCTCATGGGCCTAGGGAGCAGCTCTGGATTCAGGAAGCAGGTTGGGTTCCTCCAGCCCACGTGAGCTGCACCGCCAGCTCTGCACTGAGGATGCTCTTCCTCTACTGGTACGAAGCCAGTTAGCAGGCTCCAAGGCCTTGGTTGTGGACATATGGCCCACACTAGGAGACATACTTGAATATGAGATTCTGAGCGTTCTCAGTTACTTTAAAAATGTAAATGTCACTCTTAAGAACAAAAAGTTCTTAACTTCAAAATGACACCAAACACTATCTTTATATTTATATATATATATATATATATATATATAATTTAATATAATTTGTACTAACTCTGGTCTTCAAACTTAGGTTTCAAGTCCCTTCCTGATTCTCTCTGAGGCAGAATTCTCCCGGAGGCAGGTCTTTCCAGGACTTGTACACAGTTCTGAGACATCAGCCCATTAGGCATCAGCACCCCCCTGGCATCTCAGGGCCACTGGAGTTTTTCAGGGGACCCCCAGCAGCTGGAGGATCTGAACACCAAACTCTCTACCTCTTTTGTTTCTTTACCACTCGAGGAGTTTGACTCAAACACTCCTGGGTCAGTGAATGAGGATATGTGTTCCAGTTCCCTGCCCCATCTTTTCTTCTTTTCTGTCCTAGAGCAGAGGTTTCCTCCCTGACACAGGAGTGGGGATGTTCCTTGGGCAGAGAGACCTCCACTGAAGAGATACCATCTCTGCCTCTCGGCTTATTGCCTCCTTTTGTTTACTGACCAGGAGTATGGTTGCCTTCAGCTGTTCCTTTAGCATGGTCCCTAATGCTAGTCTGTGCAAAGGAAAGTCAGAAATTGCTCTCTGTGTGTACAGATCAAAGACCAGGCCATAGAACCTTACCTTTTCAATAGGATTTCAGCACCCCTCTCTCTCCCTCCTAGAAAATTTGAGACTGAAAGTTGCTCAAAGTAGTCTTTCAAGATGGACCTTCAGTTCTCATCATCTTTTTCTGTGATGACCCTACCAGTAAAGCAGTTAGGGTAGCAATCAAGACACAGGGGAAAAAAGCCCATTGGGCACGGGTGCTCTCAAAAGGCACTGCAGTGAGTTTAAGGTTGATGGAAAGAGGGAGTCCACTTCCAAACAAAGAAGACACTGTGTCTCTGCATGAAACATGCTCTCCTTGGATGTGTTTATTCACAGTAAACTTTTAATGCTAACAACTCTCCAACCTAAATCTTTAGCAACAGAACTTCAATCCTGAGCTTCAGCCCTATACCTGTACCACTTATGTTGAACCCTAGTGTGAGTATTACCCGTCCAGCCTCACGGCCTGGCTAATATGTAGAGAACTAAGCCTGAGCTGCAGATAGTTCTACCACTGATCCCGTGTGAGGAAAAGACCCTCTTAACGAAACCGGGGGAGTGGGGGAGAAAAGAATCAGAGGGCTAGTTGAGGACCTGCACCCAAGGAGCCCAGGGACCTGGTGACCATGAGGAATTTTGATGGAAAAGAAAGCAAACTAGCTTTCCTAACAAGTTTCTTTGTGCCTTTAAATAGCATGTTGCCAAGTGATTTGAGGCCTTTTAAGAGCTTTGCTGGGAAATGCCGTTGCTATGAGAAGCCTTTATTTGTTTATTAGTTCGGTTTACAAAAAGCACCAGATGTTTAAAAACCTCAGGCCACATGCATAATCAAAATGACATCATTCAAATGCTAATGATAGCAAAGCCACTTCAAACACTTTCTCCCTAGCAGTGAGGGAGGCTGGCCTTTTCAAAAATTGAATACACCACCAAAAATGTTTTGCCATCTCTCTCACTACTTTTTTGTTCTACACGCCTCTTGAAGAATTTTCCCTGAGGTACAAATTTAAACCTTAGCCTCTAAAGGACTTGAGCCTACCCTGGGTGTCCTGATCCACTAACACAAATTTTGGCTTGTTGCACAATCTGTCTATATAGGCTTTTCATTTCCTTGGGTTTGTAAATTAATTATATTTGTTCATATTATTGAGTTATCTGTAAGTCATTCAGATCTATTTGTGTCAGTTTATTTCGTAAATTACAACTATGTAGAGGGAAGGCTTGTTTTTACTTAGCTTCCAGCAAGATAAAACATACTGCTTGGTAAAGATTGGGCTAAATGAAATTGACTAGTCAACCATTTATTACCAACAAAACCAGCAATATTAGGTGTAGAGGTGGGGCTGAAAAGTGCTGAGACAGATCCTTAACAAATTTTCTTTCCTTAGACTTTCCCGTAAGCAGGTTCCAAGGACAAAAAGCAGTTGTTCTTTCCACCCTGACGTGGAGTGGAGGCAGTAGCCTTTTCTTAGCCCTCGCCTATCTGGTGACAGGAGCTGTGACTTTGTTGGCCTCCTTTTCCATGATGGCACTTCACCTGAAGCTGAAAGAAAGGAAAACATTCTTTCTCCAGTAGTAAAGTCAAGTGTTAAAAAGAAAAACAGAAAATACAGAAATGGACAGTGAAGTAATGGAGCCAAAGATCTCAAAATGGGTTATTCTACCAAGGGGAACTGGACTGACTGACCAAGTACTCTTCCAGAGAGATATGTAATAAGAGTTTCAAAGTAAAGATAAAGGAGGGGAGGAGGCATAATTAGGTATAGTAAAATGTCCGTGGAATGGGGAGGATAAATCATCCTTGAGCTCTAAACCAAGTCTCGGGTATTTATTTGAAGCCCTTGTGCCTGAAAATAGGTGAATGCCTAGGAGGGTAGCATCACCAGATGAGAGGAAGCAAACCTGGGGCCCCAAGATTAAGTGAGTCCTTTTAACCATCAGTCAGGCTCAGACCATGAGCCTTCGTTGGCTGGTTGAAATTATAGACTCCCCAGCAACAATTTTTGATCACTGAATTGAACAATCAGGGTGATTTTTGAAAATGGGTTTAGTCAAAGTTCTCCTCTTTCTGTGGGTCAAAATGAAGTTTTCTTACTAAGAGTAAGCCAAGTGAAGGTTATGGCAGTAGTCCTCACAGCACCCAAAATACATCAATACACCAAAAAGAAAGTCTAGGAATTTCCCTAAAGCTACCCATGAGGCCAAAAGAGAAGTACTGAAAGGGACTGATGCTCTCAAAAGCTGTACCCAGCACGTGAGGGTGCAGCACAGTTCTGAAACTTACATCAGAATGGCATTCTCTAGAACGCGGGTGGTGATGCGGATTTTTGATACTTGAATTATACATTTTGAGGGAGTTGTTAGGGTCCATCTTAAAAGATTTGAAGTCCCGCTAAAGGCCGTTTTAAAGGAGACTGAACGGCATGCAGCTGACCCTTGAACAGCACAGGGGTTAGTGGCGCAGACCCCCACGCCATCAAGAATCCACCTATAAATTTACAGTTGGCATTAATACCTGTGGTTCTATCGATACATCCACGGATGCAACCAACTGTGGATCATGTAGTACTGAAGTGTTTACTGAAAAAAATCCCTGAGTAGACACTTGCACTTCAAACCTGTGTTGTTCGAGGATCAGCTGTACTTGGTCAAGCTGGCAGGGCAGGAGACTTGCTAGATCTGCATAACTAGATAACCAGCGTACTGTAAAAAACATGTTTATATATTATTTTTATTTTTTGAGGTTGGGGGAAGCTTTACTCTATGGTGACTCTAAGAGCAGAATTTTCGTTGTTCTCTTTAGCAGCCAAGAAAGCATTTCTTTGCTGCAACTTTCTATGTTCACCAAATGGTCAAGTACTTTTCCAAAAAAAACAAAATGGTTTCAGGTACCAACCACTGACCTCACTTGACCAGGTTGTGGTAGGCTGGGTAATGCCCACTGCAAAGATACTTACATCCTCATCCCTGGAACCTGTGAGTGTGACCTTGTACCCAGAAGACACTTTGTGTGGGTGTGTGCTCAGTCTCTCAGTCGTGTCCAACTCTCTGTGACCCCATGGACTGTAGCCTGCCAGGTGCAGGCTTTTTTCCATGGGATTTTCCGGGCAAGAATATTGCAGTGGGATCTTCTCAGGCATGGGATTTTCCGGGCAAGAAAGTTGGAGTGGGATCTTCCCAGGCATGGGATTTTCCAGGCAAGAATATTTTGAGTGGGATCTTCCCTGCCCAGAGATTGAACCTGCATCTCTTGCATCTGCTGCACGGGCAGGCAGACTCTTTACCACTGTGCCACCTTGGAAGCCCAGAAGACAGTTTGCAGGTGTGCTTGAGCTAAGGGATACTGACATGGGGAGACTGTACTGGATTATTTGTGTGAGCCTAATGTAATCATAAGGGTCCTTATAAAAGTGAGGCAGGAGATCAGAGGAGTAGGGGGGACGTGTCTATGGAATCAAGAGGTTGGGGTGATACAAAGAAGGAGTTGTGATCCAAAGAACGCAGGCAGCCTCTAGAAGCTAAAAAAAGCAAGAGACACAAGCTGCTAAAAGTCCTACCGACACATAACTTTGAGAGCTCTGACCTCTAGAACTGTAAGAAAATTAATTTATGTTGTTTTTAGCACAAGTATGCTAAGTTGTTACAGTAGCAATAGAAAACTAATATATTAATACCATGGGTTAGCAATGCTCAGGTCATCTGAGCGGCTGTGGTTTCTTGAGCTTAGGTGACCTGTCCAGGTCAGAGAGCTAGGAAGGAACAGCGCTCACACAGGAACCAAACCCAGTGACTTCAAACTCTGGGCTCTCGCCCCTTCAGTCCACACTCCTCAGTTATGATGTTGATTGGAAAAAGTCATGAAGACATCTGTTACATCTCAGTCTTGTTTGTCAGCTTATAAACTGCTGTATTAGTCAAGGTTCTCCAGAGAAACAGATTGGAGGTGTGTGTGAGTGTGAGAGTGTGTGTGTGTGTGTGTGTGTGTGTGTGTGTAGGGAGATTTATTTTCAGGAAATGGCTTTCATGATTGTGGGGGCTTGGCAAGTGCAAAATCTGATGGGGAAGACTAGCAGGCTGGATATTTAAGAAATAGTTGCAGTTCAAGCCAGAAGACCGTCTGCTAGAACTCCAGGAGGAATTGGTGTTGCAAGAGGAGCCCAAAGTATGTCAGCTGGAGAATTCCCTTTGTTCAGGGGAGGTTAGCACTCTGTACTACAGGCTTTCCGTTGACTGCATGAGACCCACTCACATTATGGAGGGCAATCTGCTTTACTCAGTCGACTGATTTAAATATAAATCTCATCCCAAAGCAGCCTTACATGCTTGCCACATCTACTGAGCCTGCATGCTCTAGAGCCTGTGCTCCACAACTAGAGAAAGCCTCAACGAAGATCCAGCACAGCCAAAGTGTGAATAAATAATTAATTTTAAAAAACAGCCTTCCAGAAGCATCCAGAACAATGTTTGGCCAAATATCTGGGCACCATGGCCCAGTCAAAGTGAAAGTGATGGTCGCTCAGTCGTGTCTGACTCTTTACGACCCCATGAACTGTAGCTCGCCAGGCTCCTCTGTCCATGGAACTCTCCAGGAAAGAATACTGGAGTGTGTTGCCATTTCCTACTCCAGGGGATCTTCCCGACCCAGGGACCAAACATGAGTCCCCGCATTGCGGGTTAATTCTTCACCGTCTGAGCCACTAGCGAGGCCCAAGTAAACTGGAGTGGGTAGCCTATCCCTTCTCCAGGGAATACTCCCAACCCAGGGATCGAACCTGAGTCTCCCACATTGCAGGCAGAGTCTTTACTGTCAGAGCCACCAGGGAATAAAAGTGTAGAGTTAACCTTTATTGGAAATTTAAGCAATTAAACCCCTGCCTTATGTGACAAATCTATGATGCCAAGGATACCAAAATGAGCCAGCTGGGGCCCTGGTCTCAAGGGACTCTTCTCCCATGGGTCTCTCTGTCCTTCCAATCCCATTTGCCCAGCTGAGCGTGGATCCCACACTCACCTAATGTGGGTTTCACGCAGCTTGCTAAAATGTCAATCTGGCCTCAGGACTGAAGAGAGACTATGCCCCACTCAGGACAGCACCAGCCTCCCACCCCCGCAGTGTGATCCCAGAATCCCAAAGTCCACACTGGGCACACAGAGGCGTTCTTAAATTGATAAAAACGTAATCCTTCCCAGCCTGCACTAAAGCCTTTGTTGCGAAGCCTGGGTTTTCAGCTGGTTTGTTTCATGTAGAGGCTTTATTAACCAAGTGTTAATAAAGGAAAACCAGCTTCAGACAGCTGCTGGTGGTTTTCCTTCACAGGACCACGTGGCAACCTGCAGTTGTCAACATTTCAGTCTGGATATTCCTAAGTGGTAGGACAGAAGAGTAGATTTCTTGTGGCTTCTCTACTGGGTGCAACACAGGGAAGCGATGCCCCTTTCATGCTGCCACAAGTCACTCAGGCGCTCAGCCCAGGGTCCCACTCCTCAGCACTGGATCATGAGTCTGTAGCTAAATCAGCTTTAATTTGGCAAATAAGCACAGCACCTTGAAGTCTTTATCTCTACTAACCAGGTTTCACAGAGAAGGCAATGGCATCCCATTCCAGTACTCTTGCCTGGAAAATCCCATGGACAGAGGAGCCTGGAAGGCTGCAGTCCATGGGGTCGCTGAGGGTCAGACACGACTGAGCGACTTCAATTTCACTTTTCACTTTCACGCATTGGAGAAGGAAATGGCAACCCACTCCAGTGTTCTTGCCTGGAGAATCCCAGGGACGGTGGAGCCTTGTGGGCTGCCATCTATGGGGTCGCATAGAATCAGACATGACTGAAGCGACTTAGCAGCAGCAGCAGCAGCAGCAGGAGCAACCAGGTTTCAAAAGCCTTCATTCTGCTTTCACCTGTTTACAGTGTCAGTATCTTTGACACTTCTTAGATAAATGCATTATAGGATGAGCCATGTTTTATCTACACTCCTCCCTGCCCGGCCCCCCACCAGTTCCCTTAAAATAGCTAGCTATCTGGTAAATGATTAGAAGAAAGAAGGTCAAATTATGAGATTTGGATTGCAATGACTCAGTAGCAAGCAAAGCTTCTTTAGGTGGGGGTAAAACTTTTCCTGCAAAGGGTCAGGCTTGTGCAATGTCCCCATTCTAATCCTGTAGCAATCAGCAAGATGACTCAGAGCCACTCTGACAAACGTAGGAACTCTTCAAAGTCTGGGGAGTGAAATATTGTCTTACCCTGAATCTTCCTTTTCTGATTAGAGTGGAGCCTGTCTCCTGCTTCCAGAGACAGGATCCAGTTTTCTTATTCATTTTCACCACAGTTAGAATGGAAAAACTGAAGTCATTGCTCTGATGGTAAGAAACATCTTGCGGCACCCACAGAGCCAGCAGTCTGCGCAGACAGGCGTGGGGGCGCTTTTCTGTATGGAAAGAGCTTCACTCCACTGAAACAGATGATTTTTAGTGCAGGCTAACATGGCAGAAATAACTTAGACTCTGTCAATTTTTTTTTCTTTTTTGTTTATAAAGATTTCTCTGTTTCTTTCTTATAATCAACATCCATGGGTTGACCATAAAAATATATTCCTGAGTTTGAGGTCAGGAACTTTCTTGAGAGGTCGAGGAGATTCCAAATGGTTTGTGTAAACTAGAGCCACAAAACTCCACAAAGTAGGTTGGGGTGGACAAAACAAGCAGTACCTCGGTTTAGGAAAGATGAGCAAACCTTTTGGATTTCCATCTTTCTTCTAAGGCTGAAAAATAAGCTCTCCCCTGATGGCGGAGAAAGAGGGGAAATGAAACAAAGAATTGAGGATGTGTCTGGTCCAATTAGATGTCGCTACCTACATTACTGCATTTCATCTTCACAACAAAGGGATGAGACAAATCTGTTACCCTCCCATGAATCACTTCCCTTACCCTTCTTCCCTCCTGTCAAAGCCCACTAGATAAATTCTTTGCCTTTGGGTAGGAATGGCCAAGGGACCCAGTTCTGACTATGGGACATAAGAGAAAGACTCTTGGTGGAACTGGGAAAGGGAGAGCTCTCTTGTCACTTACCTGCCACCTACTTCCTTTATATAAATGTGGTTGTACAAGGACACGAGGGGCTTCCCTGGTGGCTCAGAGGTTAAAGCGTCTGCCTGCAATGTGGGAGACCTGGGTCCGATCCCTGGGTCAGGAAGATTCCCTGGAGAAGGAAATGGCAACCCACTCCAGTATTCTTGCCTGGAGAATCCCATGGACAGAGGAGCCTGGTGGGCTTCAGTCCATGGGGTCGCAAAGAGTTGGACACAACTGAGCAACTTCACTTTCACTTTCACAAGGACATGATGCCTGGAACTGTGGCAAGAGGTAAAAGATTTGAGGGCTCTAAGTTTTCATACTGAGGATGGTGGAATGAAGGATGGAAAGAGCTTGATTCTTTTTTATAAATTATTTTTATTTGAAGAATAGTTGATTTACAAGATTGTATTTGTTTCAGATGTACAGCAAAGTGATTATTATATATACATCTATATTTTTAGATTATTTTCCATTATAGGTTATTACAAGACATTGAATACTGTTCCCTGGGCTTCACAGTAAATCCTTGTTGGTTATCTGTTTTATGTATATTAATTTGTGTTAATCCCTACTCCTAGTTTATAATCTTTGATAACCATTCATTATCTTCTATGTCTGTAAGTCTATTTCTGTTTTATATATGGATTTATTTGTATTACTTTTTTTAGATTCCACATATAACTGATATCATATATTTGTCTTTGTCTGACTTACTTCACTTAGTATAAATATTTTCTAGGTCCATCAACACTGCTGCAAATAGCGATATTTCATTCTTTTTAATGAATCACTAATATTCCACTGTATATATTCCACACCTTCTTAAGTCAGTCATCTGTTGATGGGCACTTGGGTTGTTTCCATATCCTGGCTATTGAAAAGCTTTTAAGTTTTTTTACAATAATCTTGGCTGTGCAAAAGCTTCTAAGTTTGATTAGATTTCCATTTGTTTATTTTTGCTCTTATTTCTTATACTTTAGGAGACTGATCTAAGAAAATATTCTGGTTTATGCCCAAGAATGTTTTGTCTATGTTCTATTTTAGGAGTTTTATGGTGCCATGTCTTTATACTTAGATCTTTAAACCATTTTGAGTTTATTTTTGTATGTGATATGAGGGAGTGTCCTAAATTCATTGATTTAAATGTAGCTGATTTCCAGCACCACTTGTTTCCAGGCTTCCCAATACCACTTGTTAAAGAGACTGTCTTTTCTCCATTGTGTTCTTACCTCCTTTGTTGTAGATTAATTGACCATAGGTTTGTGGGTTTATTTCTGGGTTATCTATTCTGTTCCATTGATCTATATCTCTGTTTTTGTGCCAATACCATGCTGTTTTGATTACTGTAGCTTTGTAGAATTGTCTAAAGTCTGGAAGGGTTATGTCTCCAGCTTTGTTGTTTTTGTTCAGGATTGCTTTGGCAAATCTGGATGTTGTGTGGTTCCATATAAATTTTAGGATTATCTGTTATAGTGCTGTGAAAAATGTCATGGGTACTTTGATAGAGATTGCAATAAATCTGTAGATTTCTTTGGGTAGGATGGCCATTTTAACAGTATTAATTCTTCCAATCCAAGAGCATGGACTATCTTTCCATTTCTTTGAATCGTATTCAGTTTTCTTTATCAGCGTTTATAGTTTTCAGTGTTTAGGTCTTTCACCTCCTTGATTAAGTTTATTCCTAGTTTTTTTTTTTTTTTTTTTTTTTAATGCTGGTGGTGGCTTTTTCTTGGAGGGGGGCACATCACACAACTTGCAGGATCTCAGTTCCCCAGCTGAGGACTGAACGGCAGTGAAAGCCCAGAATCCTAACCACTAGACCACCTGTGAACTCCCTGACAGTTTTAAATGGGATTGTTTCTTTGCCATCTCTTTCTGGTATTTCATTGTTAGTGTAAAGAAATGCAACAGATTTCTGTATGTTAATCTTGTATCCTGCTATCTTGTTGAATTCATTTGTTAGTTCTAATGGTTTTTGTGTTGAGACAAAAACCTGGTCAGATGACAAAACAGGTGTCATCCACAGATAGTAGCAGTTTAGCTCTTTCCTTTCCAGTTTGGATACCTTTTATTTCTTTTCCCCATCTGATTGCTATGGGTAGAATTTCCAATACTGTGTGGGGTAGAAGTGGTGAGAGTGGGCATCCTTGTCTTGTTCTTCAATTAGTGGGAAGGCTTTCAGCTTTTCACCTTTTAGTATTATGTTGGCTGTGGATTCAATGTAAATGGCTTTTATTATGTTGAGATATGTTCCCTTTATACCCATTTTGGTCAGATTTTGTTTCTATCATGAATGGGTGTTGAATTTTGTCAAATACTTTTTCTACATCTATTGAGATGACCTTGTGGTTTTTTTAAAGAGCTGGATTCCTCATGATATTTTTGAGACCACTGATTCAGTCTTGAAACTACCTACCTCTAGAGACTTTTCATGTGAGATTTTTTTTTTAACCCACTTTCAGATGGATATTCTATGACTTGCAGCCAAAATCATTCTGATAGATAAAAATGTGATGATTTCCATATTATTGCACTAGATGTGTTTCATCTGGCCAGAAAATTATATTGCTGATCACTGCAGTGGAAACAGAGCATAGTTGTTCTCTAATCTGTTGAAAATCATCTCTTGTGCAGTTCTGCAGTTTTCAGCTTAGTGCATTTCCTCCTCACTGTCCATGTTAACAGTCCCCATGAAATGACCATGTACCACAGATGGTAACTTTACATTCTATTATTTCTTACGATTCAATTGCTTAAAGATTGGCACCAGTCCTTAAGCATTAGTCTTATAATTTGGCTAACACTCTTCCTAGCAAACTGATAGAAGTTCTGAGGCTGATACAATATATGAATCTATGATTATTGTCTCCTACCATGTTGATGATACCAGGTTCCCAGTTTAGAATCTTTCTGTTATTCATAATGGCTACTAGCAAAGCCATCAGTTACATTTAAGCTTCCCTTTTGTTTTACACTGAATGACATTCTCAAAAAGACAAAAATAGTGATTCAAGGGAGGGGAATAATAATAAAAGAATAGAGTGCAGGAACCTTTTGCGGGTAATGGAAATGAGCTCTCTACTGATTATGGTGGTGGTTGCATGACTCTGTACCTGTATTTATTCCTAGGACTGTACGTGCCCCATACTGTACATGATTACTATGTGATTATTTAAAAATTAAATTCATCCCATTAAAAATAGTTTCTAGCCAGTCATTCATATTAAGTCCAACTTGATTTACTGTTTTATATAATTATTAACAAGAAAGAGGATGTGCTATAGTTGGCTGTTGTTGAGCTTAAGAAAAACAGTAACTAGGTAAGGAAAGGGAACGCCTAGATCTGATTGCTGTAACTGACAACAGTGGTTGGTTTCACTAAGAAACGTGGAAGAGAACAGAGTTTCAAGAAAGAAAGCTGCAAGTTCTTAATTGCTGAGGCCTTTCCCAGTTGGGGGCCAGGGGTGGAAGAACAAGAAAAAAAGCCATTTCCCTTGTTACAGAATCTCAAGGGTCTATGATTTCAACTGATGTAGAAAAAAAGGCATTTGAAAAAATTCAACATCTTTCCTAATAAAAACACTCAATAAACTAGGATTAGAAAAGGTTACTTCAACATAGTAAAGGCCGTATATGAAAAACTTACAGCCAACGCATTCAATGGTGAAAGATCAGGAATAAGGTAAGGATGCTCACTTTCACCACTTCAGTTCAGCATTGTGGCTTCCTAGGTGTCACTGGTGGTAAAGAACTTGCCTGCCAATGCAGGAAACGTGGGTTTGATCCCTGGGTCAGGAAGATCCCCTGGAGCAGGGCATGGCAACATGGTGCTAGAAGCTCTACTTAGAGTAATTAAGCAAGATAAAAGAAAGAAAGGGCATTCAAATGGGCAGAGAAGTAAAATGATCTCTGTCTGCAAGTAATAAGATCCTATATGTAGGAAATCCTAAAGATTATACACACACACACACACACACACACTCTCTCTCTCTCTCTGTTGGAACCAATAAAAGAATTCAGCAAAGTTGCAGAATACAAATTCAACACACAGGAGCTCTCCTGGTGGTCCAGTGGTAAGGACTCTACTCCCAGTGCAGGAGGCATGAGTTTGATTCCTGGTCAGGTAACTGAGATTCCCACATGTTGCATGGTGCGGCCAAACACACACACACACACACAGATACACATGCACACACATACATACCACACACACACAGACACACAAGCACATGTATATACAGACACATACATACCACACACAGACACACACCACATACACGCAGACACACACACATACACATACAAGCACAGGTGCACACACACACCACACACACAGATATACACACGTGTATACAGACACAAACACCACACATATACACCAAACACACAGACACACAAGCACATGTATATACAGACACATACATACCACACACAGACACACACCACATACACGCAGACACACACACATACACATATACACACACGAGCACACACACACAGACACATACCACTCATGCTTTAAAAAAATTAGTTTTGCTTCTGCACACTAGCAATGAACAGCCTAAAAGGAGATTAATAAAGCAATTCAACTTACAGTAGCACCAAAAAGAATGAAATACTTGGCAATAAACTTAACCAAGGAGGTTAATTACACTTGAAAACTACAAAACATTCCTGAAAGAAAGGCACTAATAAATGGAAAGACATCCCATGTTCACAGATTAGAAGTTTTCATATTTTTAAGATGTCAATACTACCCAACAAGATCTACAGATTCATCAAAATTTCAACACTTTTTTCAGACAGAAAATTAGTCCTGAATTTATTATGGAATTTTATCAAGTGACCTGAAATAGTCAAAACGGTCTTTGGAAAAAAAAAATAACATTTGGGAGCTCACATTCCTGATCTCAAAATTTACTATAATTCTATGACAATCAAAACAGTTTGGTACTACCATAAGGACAGACATATACACAATGCAGTACAATAGAGAACCCAGAAATGAACTTTTATAAACAGGGTCAAATAATTTTCTATAAGGGTGCCAAGGCCATTTAATGGGGAAAAGACAGTCTTTTTAACAAATAATGTTGGGAAAACTGCATTTCAAAATGCAGAAAAATGCAAATGCAAAAAAGTTAAGTTTGACCCTTACCTTACACTATGTACAAATATTAACTCAGAATGGATCAAAGACTTAAATGTTACAGCTAAAACTTAGAAGAAAACATAATAAAAAAGCTTTATGATATTGGGTTTGGCAGTGATTTCCTAAATATGACACCAAAAGTACTGTCAAGAAAAGAAAAATAGTTGAGTTGGACTTTGTCAAATTTAAGAACATTTGTACATCAACAGACACTATCAACAGAGTGAAAAGAAAGCCTCAAGAGTGGGATAAAAAAATCATATGTCTTAGGTTAATATCCAGAATATATAATCTAAAAATGCATCCTAACAACAAAAAACCAACAATTCAATTTTAAATGGGCAAAAGACTTGAATAGACATCTCTAAAAGTGTACAAATGGCCACTAAACACATGAAAAGATGCTCAATATCTAATCAATAGGGAAATTCATATCAAAGCCATGAGATATCACTTCACATCCATTAAAATAGTTATTGTCAAAAAAAAAAAAAAAAAAAGGCAGAGTTACAAGTGTTGAGAAAGATTGAAGAAAGTAGAACCCATTGCTGGTAGTAATGTAAAATGGTACAGCTGCTGTGGGAAATGGTATGGTGATCTTTCAAAAAAATAAAAATAGAATTACAAAATGATCCAGCAATTCCACTTCTGGGTGTATACCCAAACAAGCAAGAACTCTATCAGATATTTGTACTCATGTTCACAGTAGCATTATTCACAATAGCCAAAAGGTGGCAGCAACTCAAGTGTCCATCAATAGACAAATGAATAAACAAAATATATTGTTTTGTGTGTATGTATATACATATGTGGCCAGACAGACAGACAGACATATACATATAGTTGACCCTTGTAAACTTAGGGGTTATGGGCATTGACCTTAGGAGTAGTCAAAATCTGCATATGCCTTTACATCTGCAGTTCAGGATCCAAGGAACAATCAACCACAGATCATGTAATATCATGTAGTACATATTTAGTGAAAAAGATCTGTATATAGGTGGATCTGCACAATTCAATACCCTGTTGCTCAAGGGTCCACTATGTGTGTATATGTATGTGTGTATATACCTACAATAGTATTTATCTGAGCCTTTAAAAGTGATGTAATTCTATAACATGTGCTACAACATGGATGTACCTAGAGGACATTATGCTAAGTGGAAAAAATAAGCCAGACACAAAAAGGCAAATATTGTATGATTCCACTTTTATGATATACTTATGTCAAATAGAGACAGAAAGTAGCATAGTGGTTGCCAGAGGCTAGGGGTAGAAGGGAGTGGGAAGTTGTCGTTTAATGAGTACAAACTTTCATCTTGGGAAGATGAAGTAGTTCTGGAGGTAGAGGCTGGTGATGATTGGGCAACAGTATGAGTGTACTTAATGCCACTGAACTGTACACTAAAGAATGGTTAAAAGGGTAAATTTTATGTTATATATATTTTACCACCAAAACAAACAAAAATCTCAAGGTCAATGTGCCACGTGTGGAATTTAGAATGACTGCAAAAAGCTGTTTTGAGTGGCTTTTTGCACTTGTGCTAAGCATCTGATCAAGCCAAATATCAGTAAGGAAGACGGAATGAAACTGGCTGTAGTTTTCAGCTGTAGTTATCTTCCAACAAGTTAGGACAGCATGCGCGTTGTATGAGTCCTGTCTTGCTAGTTTCATTGGAAATGAATACTGTCCACATCAATGGAGAGTTTTATTAACTAGGGTTTATTGGGTTCACTAAAACAGTCCATTATTTAACAACTCAAATAATTCTTCAGCTGCAGACATCTTCTGTCACTACAGCACAAAACAGAAATCCATCTAAGATGCTCTGTAGATAAGTTCTTAGTACAAGGAATGCATTTTCCTGGGAACACACTGGAGCCTCCACATGGCCCTTAAGAAGACACTGACCTCTTTGAAACTGGGGCTGCAAGATCCAGGGGACTGGGGGCGACTTCCAGTTTCACAGATTTTTTCTGAACTCTGGTTCTCAAGAAAGACTAAATGAAGGACTCATCAGAAGACTCAGAATAGAATCTGTCACATACCAGTCCTATGAGGTCATGCACAATCTTGTGGAGGCATTAGGATGAAGGAAGACAGATAATCTCAGCCTCTTTTAACATGATTTATTGGCTTCTAGAGAGACTCTAAGACTGGAAAAATTCCCTTCTATTAAAATATATAGACCCGTTGGACTCTCTTAAACTGAAAATAACAGTTAAATCCTAGGATCAGGACTAGCATGCATTAGGCAAGCATTTCTGACTACCCAGCCTCCTTCAAGCCAGCTCAGGTGCCATGAGTCTCCCAGCCAATGCAGAGGGAGAATCTATATTTCAAGCTCTTTACCTTTGACCTCTTTCTGTCTAAAACATAAAGGAGCATCATCAGGGGTTTTAGAGAGCCTATAGCTTCATGTAAGCTTCTTCAGTTAAAACCAGTGAGTTTCCCATATGGATGGAGGTCAGTTCTTGACCTCTTGAATTCTTCATATGTTATCCTCAAGGTGGCTGCTTACTTATGAATTAGCTGTGTGTTTTCTGGGATTAACCACCTCCTTGGAAAACTTACTGCATCTCACGCAAGAAACTTGGCCTCCATTCTGTGCTCTCCAGAGACAGCTGTGTGAGTTTCAGGAGCAATAATTCAGGCAGAGGGTCCTCTGTGGTCAGGGGAGCCCCGAATTTGGATAAGATTTCACTTGAATATTCATTGGCTTTAATAATTTGGTTATAGTAGGAGAAGACTCCTAATTCCAAGGGGTCAAATATCCTCCTTGAAACGAAAATGGAAAAGATGAACTGACTCATGGAAAGAATTTTATGATAAACCTAATATCCTGGGACCACTTTGTAATAGTACCTCCTCTTCTCATCATTCATTTCCCTTGTGTGTGTCTTGAATAATATCATTTTTAAAGATTTCTCTGTCAGCAACCCAAGTCAAGGCCTCTAGAGGAACTGGTATATTGTTTGAAAGATCCGTGGGCCCTCTGTTTCAATGAAATGTAGGAGTAAAGAGGATGTAAAGAGCAAGATGTCTATTGGGGACAGACAGCCTTAAGCCAACAGCACTCTGGGGTTAGAATTAAGAGACATCATCCCAAGGGAGGTATTTAAACAAAATGGGAGTTAGATGGTGTTAGCAGTTATATTGCAGAAGGAAATGGCAACCCACTCCAGTATTCTTGCCTGAGAATCCCATGGACAGAGGAGCCTGGTGGGCTGCTGTCCATGGGGTCGCACAGAGTCAGACGTAACTGAAGCGACTTTGCATGCATGCACTGGGGAAGGAAATGGCAACCCTCTCCAGTGTTCTTGCCCGGAAAATCCCAGGGACAGAGGAGCCTGGTGGGCTGCCTTCCATGGGGTCACACAGAGTCAGACGTGACTGAAACAACTTAGCAGCAGCAGCAGTTACATATACAGATGGAAAATAAGCATATGAAAGGATACACAACATCATATGTCATTAGGGAATTGCAAATTAAAGCAATGGGATGGCACTACATACCTCCTGCATGCATGCTAAGTCACTTCAGTTATGTCCGACTCTTTGCGACCCTATGTACTATAGCCCACCAGGCCCTTCTGTCTATGCGATTCTCCAGGCAAAAATACTGGAGTGGGTTGCCATGCCCTTCTCCAGGGGATCTTTCCAACCCAGGGATTGAACACAAGTCTCTTATGTTTCCTGCATTGGCAGGCCAGTTCTTTACCACTAGCGCCACGTGGGAAGACCCTGCTGCTGCTGCTGCTAAGTCACTTCAGTTGTGTCCGACTCTGTGCGACCCCACAGACGGCAGCCCACTAGGCTCCTCTGTCCCTGGGATTCTCCAGGCAAGAACACTGGAGTGGGTTGCCATTTCCTTCTCCAATGCATGAAAGTGAAAAGGGAAAGTGAAGTCGCTCAGTCGTGCCCCACTCTTAGCGACCCCATGGACTGCAGCCTACCAGGCTCCTCCGTCCATGGGATTTTCCAGGCAAGAATACTGGAGTGGGTTGCCATTGCCTTCTCCTAGAAAGGCTAAAATCCAGACATTGACAATGCCAAATGCCAACAGTGAAAAGATCAGTGGTCATCACAGATTTGGTGAAGGGAAGGATGAATAAGGGGAACACACAGGATTTTTAATGGATCTATAGGAACTCTGGGCTTCCTATAGATTCCAGGGACACAGAGTTCCATGCCTGGGTCAGGAAGATCCTCTGGAGGAGGAAATGGCAACCTACTCTAGTTCTTTCTGGGATAATCCAATGGACTGGCTGGCTACAGTCGATAAGTTCACAAAGAGTCAGACACGATTGAAGCAACTTAGTGCACACACATGGGAACTCTATGTACTTTTATTTGATTTTTCTATAAATCTGAAACTTCTAAAAAAATCAAGTGTACTAAAAAAAAAAAATGAAAGAGCTGCTGACAAGAGGGCTGAGAATCCTCCTACCAACGCAAGAGACACAGGTTTGATCCCTGAGTCAGGAGGATCCCCTAGAGTAGGAAATGGCAACTCACTCCAATATTCTTGCCTGGGAAATCCAATGGACAGAGGAGCCGGGTGGACTACAGTCCAGCGGGTCACGAAGAGTCAGGACACGACTGAGAATGCATATACACACACAAACACGCACAATGCCTATATGCCTAAAGAAGGAGCCAAGCAGAGATTTGCATCTTCTCTGTGGAGTATTTGTGTGTTCGTTAAGTGGGAAAAAAGTGGGGTTTCTTAAAATGAGTTCAGGAACCACCTCCATTAGAATCAACTGGGTTGACTATTAAATGAAGACTCCTGAGTCAAAACTATTGAATCAAGTTTCTTGGAGTGGGATCTGGAAATCTGCATTTAGAAAACTCCAGTGATTCACTTTCATGCATTGGAGGAGGAAATGGCAACCCACTCCAGTATTCTTGCCTGGAGAATCCCAGGGACGGCAGGGCCTGGTGGGCTGCTGTCTATGGGGTCTCAGAGAGTCGGACACGACTGAAGCGACTTAGCAGCAGCAGCAGCAGCAGCAGTGATTCCTATGCTCGTTAAGGTTTATGACCGGCTAGTGTGCCCCATACCAATCTATAATCTACCAATTGGCACACTCTACCAATCGGTATACTCTACTAATCTGTTGGCATTCTATTTTTTTTATTTTTGTCCACTGAATTCTTACATATGTAACAAGTCTGTGAACTTGGGAGCTGGGGATGGAAAGTGTGGGATGGACACATACAAATGGAAGCCAATGAACAGCTGTTTGGAGAAGATTGTGAGCCTGCATCAGTCAGAAATGACCAACGGAAAATAGCTCATAAGCTTCAAGTCAAGGAGTAATAAATGATTTCCAAGAAGAGCTATGAAAGATGCCAAAAAAGAAAAAAACAAAACAAAAGCAAGAAAACCACACACACCACACACACACAACCCCAAACCAAAACAACCCAAAATAAAGAACAAGAATATGAAAGATGAGCATTTTCCATCCTTGATGTTACATTAATGTATTGGCCAGATTTTGGTTTCCTATTTGAATAAATTACTGTAACCTGAAACTGAGGTAACAAAGTAAATGAAAGTGCCATAGGAGGGGGCATAAAGTGTCTTTCTCTGTGTCCCGTATCCACTTGTGTAATAAAATAAGGTCCTTTTTCTGCTTCTCTCTGCTAAGTCACTTCAGTCGTATCCGACTTTGTGTGACCCCAGAGACGGCAGCCCACCAGGCTCCCCCGACCCTGGGATTCTCCAGGCAAGAACACTGGAGTGGGTTGCCATTTCCTTCTCTAATGCATGAAAGTGAAAAGTGGAAGTGAAGTTGCTCAGTCGTGTCCAACTCTAGCGACCCCATGGACTGCAGCCTACCAGGCTCCTCCGTCCATGGGATTTTCCAGGCAAGAGTACTGGAGTGGGGTGCCATCGCCTTCTCCACCTTTTTCTGTTTACATATGCTTTATTATTGCTTTTAGTACATGTAGCCAGATATGTACCTATCTTCCTTACTCTTATTTACCTCTGAGTTCCTAGTGTCAAGCACATGGAATGCAGTCTGTAAATATATGTTTTGTTAATTAACTAATTAAAACAGCATCTCAGGATAGAGTCACACTCTCCATTGGAGTGACTGCTACAGAAATGAGGATAATTAACCTTAGGAAGCATCACTACGAGCAAAGCTGGTGGAGGTGATGGAATTCCAGTTGAGCTATTTCAAATCCTGAAAGATGATGCTCTGAAAGTGCTGCACTCAATATACCAGCAAATTTGGAAAACTCAGCAGTGGCCACAGGACTGGAAAAGGTCAGTTTTCGTTCCAATTCCAAAGAAAGGCAATGCCAAAGAATGTTCAAACTACTGCACAATTGCACTCATCTCACACACTAGCACAGTAATGCTCAAAATTCTCCAAGCCAGGCTTCAACAGTACATGAACCATGAACTTCCAGATGTTCAAGCTGGATTTAGAAAAGGCAGAGGAATCAGAGATCAAATTGTCAACATCCTCTGGATCATCAATAAAGCAAGACAGTTCCAGAAAAACATCTACTTCTGCCTTGTTGACTACGCCAAAGCCTTTGACTGTGTGGATCACAACAAACTGTGGAAAATTCTGAAAGAGATAGGAATACCAGACCACCTGACTTGCCTCCTGAGAAATCTGGATGTAGGTCAAGAAGCAACAGTTAGAACTGGACATAGAACAACAGACTGGTTCCTAATCAGGAAAGGAATACGTCAAGGCTGTATATTGTCACCCTACTTATTTAACTTATATGCAGAGTACATAATGTGAAATGCCAGGCTGGTTGAAGCACAAGCTGGAATCAAGATTGCCAGGAGAAACATCAATAATCTCAGATATGCAAATGACACCACCATTATGGCAGAAAGTGAAGAAGAACTAAAGAGCTTCTTGATGAAAGTGAAAGAGGAGAATAAAAAATTTGGCTTAAAGCTCAACATTCAGAAAACTAAGATCATGGCATCCGGCCCCATCACTTCATGGCAAATAGATGGGGAAACAATGGAAACGGTGAGAGACTTTATTTTGGGGGGCTCCAAAATCACTGCAGATTTTGACTGTAGTCATGAAATGAAAAGACGCTTTCTCCTTAGAAGAAAAGCTATGACCAACCTAGACAGCATATTAAAAAGCAGAGACATTACTTTACCAACAAACATCCATCTAGTCAAAGCTATAGTTTTTCCAGTAGTCATGTATGGATGTGAGAGTTGGACTATAAAGAAAGCTGAGTGCCAAAGAATTGATGCTTTTGAACTGTGGTGCCGGAGAAGACTTTTTAGAGACCCTTGGACTTCAAGGAGATCCAACCAGTCCATCCTAAAGGAAATCAGTCCTAAATATTCTTTGGAAGGACTGATGCTGATGCTGAAACTCCAATACTTTGGCCACCTGATGTGAAGAAGTGACTCAGTGCAAAAGACCCTGATGCTGGGAACGATTGAAGGTGGGAGGAGAAGGGGACAACAGAGGTTGAGATGGTTAGATGGCATCACTGATTCAATGGACATGATTTTGAGTACGCTCCAGGAGTTGGTGATGGACAGAGAAGCTTGGCAGGCTGCAGTCCACTGGGTGGTTTACAAAGAGTCAGACACAACTGAGCGACTGAACTGAACTGACCAGACCTCATTGATTTAAAGCAAGACTGGCAGTGAGGAAGGAAGGTTAGGGCCAACAACTGCAAAGAGTGAGGTGGAAGATTACAATTGGTCATTAGATTTCTCAGAGCTTGAGCACTTTTGTCAGATTACAGAATAGACCCACAGTTGTTCTTGTTCTGTTAAAACCATAGCCATTGTTAAATACAAGCTTTCCCCTTCCTCTCCACAGCCAACATTGCTCTAATTCTTGAAAAGAAACTCTGGCAGAATTACTCAGAAGAGCCCACAAAGTCAGACTAGTGAAGTCAAGTAGTGGGCATTAAAGAAATGGGGTGAATTCTGTTCTTAGTGTTTAAATACTAAGTTTGCAGAGGAAATTAGATTTGCATTTAAATGAGTATATTTACTGTGTGCTGAATTTTCCTAGCCTGTGGTGTAAAGTTGAGTTCCTCCTAGTTTTCATAAATTGGGAAGAATTAGTCTTTGTTGCCTGTAGAGCTGAGGGACATAATTAGCATCTCTGAGAAACATTCTAGTAAAATTAGGGAAATTTAATTCAGTTTGGTTACTGGACTTGCTTTTATTTATATTAATAAAGGCATAGCTTAATTAAGACCGCCCCAGAGGGCAGTAACAGTCCAAAGAGAAGCTGCGAGTAGTGAAATGGAATACACAGTGTTACCTTCAATTCACCTTAAATTACTTTGGAGCAAGGCAAGTAAGTACAGTAAAATTAGGAAACAGCTTGGATTTGGAGGAGATTTATGGTTTATGAAATTATTTTATATGTTTAAAATCTCAACAGAGAAAATCCCAAGTGTTCTCAAAGATGTGTAGCAACCAAATGTCTCATATATTGTTTGTGGGGGAGGTTGACTGGATCAACTATTTTGAACAATTGCTTGGCCGTATCTACTGAAATCCAACAGACATATAAGCTATGACCAAGAAATCTCATTTCTAAGTATATACCCAACAGAAACAAACATTTGTTCTCTCATTCATAAAGCCAGGAGTAAATTCCATGTAAATGCCTATCAGCAGAGAAGCGTATACATAAATAGTGGTATATACTTTCATAAAATGTTACTATACAACAAGGAAAAGGAATTATCCATAAACTGCACACAGTATTGATGAACCTCATAAACATAATGTTGAGTGAAACTAGTTAGGTGTAAAAGAGTATATACTATATTAGTCCTTTTTTTATTAAAAAAAACTTTTTATTTTATATTGGGTATAGCCAATTAAGAATGTGGTGATAGGGGAGGGAGGTGGGAGAAGGGTTCAGGATTTGGAACACGTGTACGCCCGTGACGGATTCATGTTTGATGTATGGCAAAACCAATACAGGGAGGGAGGAAGGAGGAGGGTTCAGAAAAAAAATAAATAAATAAAAAATAAAAGAGAAAAAAAAAAACCAATACAATATTGTAAAGTAAAAAAAAATAATAATAAAAGAATTTTATTTATAAAAAAATAATAATAAAGGAATGCATGAACAACAACAAAAAAGAATGTGGTGATAGTTTCAGGTTGATATTGAAGGGACTCAGCCATACACATATATGCATCCATTCTCCCCCAGTCTCCCTTCCCATCCAGGCTGCCACATAACATTGAGCAGAGTTCACAGTAGGCCCTTGTGATATAAATCAGCTTACTTACAAAACAGAAAGAGACTCACAGACTTAGAGAATGAACTTATGGTTGTGGGAGCAGGGGAGTATGAGAGGGAGGGATAGTTAGGGCGCTTGGGAGGGACATGTACAGACTGCTATATTTAAAATGGACAACCAACCATGTGAGTCCTTTTATATGAAGTTCAAGCACAAGCAAAATCCAAAGTATTAGAGATCAGGGTAGTGAATGCTCTTTTGGAAGGGAGTAGTGACTTGAAGAGGAGAAGGAAATGGCAGCCCACTCCAGTACTCTTGCCTAGAGAACTCCGTGAACAGAGGACCCTGGTGGGCTGCTGTCCACGGGGTCACACAGAGTTGGACACGACTGAAGCGACTTAGCATGCATGCATGCATTGGAGAAGGAAATGGCAGCCCACTCCAGTGTTCTTGCCTGGAGACTCCCAGGGATGGAGGAGCCTGGTGGGCTGCCGTCTATGGGGTCGCACAGAGTCGGACACGACTGAAGCAACTTAGCAGCAGCAGCAGCAGCAGTGACTTGAAGGGGAGTGAGTGATATTTCTGGATTATGGTGGCATTCTGTTTCTCATACGTTTATCTCGTGAAAATGCTCAGTTAGTAAAAATTTATCAAGCTGTACACTTCTAAAGTGTGCACTTTTCTCTGTAATATACTCTAGTAATATTTTGTTTATAATCTCAGTAGATACACAAACCCTAGGAAGTTGTCAAGGAAGCTATTATTATGTCTCTATATTATAACTGAAAAAAAATGAGGTAAAGAGAAGATAAACAACCTTTTAAAAGTACATAAATTACTTTTTACTTTGTGAATCAGGGCTAAAACAGTGCTTTATTGTTTTGAAGGTGAGGAAATGTTATGCCTTATCTTAATTATGTTTTTTTTTCCCTCTTGGTAGGAAGTGGTGCTTCAGAATCATATGTTACTAATTATATACCAACATCTCATACATCCCAATATTCAGGTAGAAAAAAATGAGTAAAGATATATTTCACTTCTCTTAGTAGAAGTAAAAATAAAGTATATGGAAATTTATTATTCTAAATTTACCAAAAGAAGTAACCATCTAAAATCGTTGACTAGTAAATTTTTTTCTAAACCAAACAACCAATCACATCATCAGGTAAAATCTTTATTTTATATACAAAACTGTACACCTAAAGTTCTCATTTTCCATGTGAGAAAAACTGAACGGAAGAGAGCTGAGATATCATACATGGAATTAACTACCAGAGCTAATACTAAAATAAAGCAAAAGAAAAGATGATTTCCTCCATAACTAGTCTTGGTATAAATTAACTGGACAAATTTTACAATTATACAATCATTAAAATGGCAAGTAAATGGTAGGAAAACCAACAACCTAGCACAGAATGTCCCCACAAACACTATAAAGTTAAAGTAAAATGTTGATTTGAAATGAAATTAAAATTTATAAACAAATTCCCAATAGATAAGATTACTCTTCTCCTTTGTTAGTTTTAATCTTTCAAGTTATCACATGAAAAAGTTTATTCATTTTATTCTTTAAAATATTTATTTTTTTACTGAAAAGCCAATAAATAAGTAAAGTCATCTCCAAGATGTTTTTTAAAAATTTAAACCACTGAAACCTCACATTTTAGCACAATTATATTTTCATATTATCTTGCAGTTGGTTTAAGTGTATTTACATCGTGGTAATCCCGAGGTATGTACTTTTTTTCAAGTGACAATAGTAATATTACACAGGTTCACTGAAATATTTTTAAATAGTAGAAGCATATAAAAGTAAATTCTATTCCTTCTCACTCTCACTCAGGAGTAAGCACTGTTAACACAGCCACCTTTTTTCTGTATATTCATACATACACACCTATTATTTTGTCTTTTGTTACTACCACTTAACATTTGCTGTAAACATTTTCCCATGTGTCTGCAAAATTGCTATTTTAAAGGCTACATAGCATTCCTTTGTGTGGATGTAGTAATCAGAGCTCTTAATTGTAAGTGACAGAAACCCAGCTTAAACAAAAATAGAGACTTAATGGCCTATGTAACTGGAGTAGACATGAGTGGGAGAGATGTTAGGATTCAGGACTCAAATTATGTTTTCAGGAATGTGCCAGCTGAGTTTGTCTCTTTTCGCCTCTTGTGTCCGCTTGTGTATTGGCCTCACTTGATTTTGCTGCAGCCAGCTGGAATTTCCCCATGTGGTTGGCAACATGGAGTTGTATTTTTCCAATCCTTGACAATAGAAGCAAAAGAATGTCTTCCTAACTAATTCTAAAGGAAAATTCCTAGGAAAGGACTTTTATTGGCTCATCCCTAAAGCAATCACTGTGTGCTGTGGGAATGGGACAATTTGATTGGTCACTTTGGGTCATGTGCCTACCTTTATGTTTGAAAGGGATGAAGGAAGTGATAGGGAAGAAACATACTTAGCAGCAGAAATCATATCCTTCATAGATACTGTATCCTGGGCTTTGAGGCTGTTTTGGTGTTTTGCCTATGATTAATAATCTTGAGAATAGCTTCAAGATGTTACTCCTATAGGATTTTTTCTTTATGAAAAATTCTTTGGTGTAGAATTCCTGAATCAAACAGTATCACACAGATATTCCTATGGTTCTTGCTATATGTTGTTTTATTGTTTTCCAAAATAGTTGTGCCAAAGAAACAGCTAATAAAAAATGAGGGCCTATTAAAAATTTAAGTTCACTTATTAAGTCAACAAATATTTGTTCAGTTATGTGCCATCCATCCAACATGTCTCAGAGTTAGGGAGTCAGCAGTGTCTAAACTCAAACCCATCTGAGCAATCCGACTACATTAGAGCAAGAAGAATACACATCAGGAGATAATGAGTTCAGTTTAGAAGTCCCTGTGGAGTCTTGTGGGTGGGCAAATGGTCTTGAAATGGATCTATCAATTATCAACTTTCCTAGAATGGTTTTAGCCATTTTGAGTTGTCCAAATGACTATTTTTCATTCAAAACTTTATTCAAATTAACTTCACAGATGCAATATCAATTGTAATCTGAGGCATCATCATCCACAAGCTAGCTTCTTTGATTCCTTGAGGTTTGGTTTGCTCATTTCTGGCTGAGAATACCTGCCAAGCAATCTCTTCAGGGTCACTGGGGGGATCCAAGTTGGAGAATGAGGGGTCAAGGAGACTGGGTGCCTAAGGAGTGATGAGACGGTTTTGGTAAATGTGATAGGAAATTTAAAAACTGAAAAAATAAATTTGGGGAGTTCTCTGCTCACCTAGTGTTAGGATTTCATGCTTTCATTGCCAAGGCCTGGGTTTCATTCCTGGTCAAGGAACTGAGATCCTGTCTCAGTGCCAAAAAATAAATAAATAAAACATAAATTTGTTAAACTGTAAAGTGTGATAGGAATGTAAGCTATTATCGGAAGAGGTGCTGCAGTATCAGCTCTTTTTATATGGAAATATGGCACAAAATTATAACTGTGGAACATAAAACTGGATTTTGAAAATATGTCATCACTTTTGCTAAAAACATAAGGAAAAAACATTTCTGAAAATGCCTCTTCCTTTAACTGGAAGTTCTTGTTAGGTTATGACTATTTTATTAAACATGTGGATAGAAAGATGAGTTAATAAAACAAATGGATGAATTCACATAGAGTTGCTAACTTCCCTCCAGATTTGAGTTAAATGGGCAAGAATTTATCATGTAAGGCATGAATAACAGAGCATGTGAATTGCATTCAGGTTTTAGCATTGACTAAACTTTTTCAGGGTTACAGCCATAGATTTCTTTTCCCCATGACTAAGAGCAAACTTAGTGGTCATTTAGTTTGAGTTCCTTATTCTATAGACTATTTTGGTTTCATTGCTTTAGCAGAATCTGTCAATGCATGCTTCCATTTGGTTAATACTCACCTATTTAAAAAAGACATGTTGTGGCTATTTTTGAAAGGGAATTTCCCTATTTTGAAATAGGGAAACCATTAGAACTATTATGGAGTGGTCCAAATTGTTTAGGAAAACATTTTCATTATGGAATCATAAGATTTAAAAATAGTTGGTATTTACACTAAAATGTTCATAAAATGCTTTATGAATGAAGGCCTCAGTAATCTCTAAAATGTGTTCACAGTTGTTTGGTTCCATTATAAGTAGGAGTAAGAATGGAAATTCTAGAATCTCACCTCTATTGTTGTTCAATTTTCAACAATAGGTTCAAAGGTTTGCATACTTTTAGGATCCATGTTTCTGGTGCTTGCCACATTATGTGCACTATTATCAAATGGTTGACTAAAAGCCAAATTCTGGCAGAAAGATTAATTAAGAACTTAATTATCACTATCTGCTAAGTACCATTTTGTTTAAGGCATTCTTTATAATTTTCTCACTAAGGTGAGCATATGCAAATATTGTCCATTCTTATTCTCATGGTAAGAAATAGAAGACTTATGAATTCAAATAGCTCCCAAATGATATCCAAACATACACCATGGATGACCTCAGACCAAGGTAGAGAAACAATTATAGTCAGATGTTTGAGGTAGAAACAGAAAATTGATGAGCTGGCCCATTATCCTTCCTGTGTTAGTAGGTACATTCCTTAGAAGTAAATAAAGCAAGTGACAACTATAGTTTCTGTCACCATTGGGATTGAAGTATGGTATGGAGGATCATTTTCTTCTAATTCATATTTGGTCATGAAATTGTTGTGAAGCTTTGGGCAGTTGACACCACTTAAAACAGACAGAGCCACATGACCTGGCACAAAGTGTACAGGCTTTGATGTTGAGCAGAGTCTTAACACTGACCCTTCATTTGTCATCCTGTCATTTATCTGATTCCTCATCTAACTTTTATTGAGCATCATCTTTGTGTCAGGCATCACCTGGAAAGTGGAGCTCAAAGACACAAATCAGACTTGTTATTTGCCCTCAAGGAATTTATATTAGTAGCATGAGATAGGCAACAAACCAGTCTATAAAACCTACAAAATGGGAGTCCTGTGCAGACTGAGATGACGTACATAAAATACTTGACATTGTCCTTAACTTGTAATAGGCATGTAACAAAACAACTTTAATTGTTCTTCTTCATTCAACAATTTTTTTCAGTGCCAGAGAAGCTTATGGCACTGTTCTGGGTGATACACAAGAGTCAAGGTAGTACAGGTCATAGCTCAACCCTCAAGAGTCACCATATAGGGACTTCCCTGGTTGACCAGTGGTTAAGAATCCGCCTGCCAATGCAGGGGACATGGGTTTCAATCCCTGGTCCGCAGGAAGATCCCACATGCCTCGGGGCAACTAAGCCAGTGAGCCACAACTACCGGGCCATTGACAACACTCGCCCTGGAGCCCGTGCTCTGCAGCAAGAGGAGCTGCGGCAGTGAGAGCCCTGCACACCTCGAGGAGGAGCAGCCCCTGCTCACCACAACCAGAGAAAGCCTGCACAGCGTCCAAGACCCAGCGCAGCCAATGAATGGAGAAGAGTGGAAGGGAGTAAATCAATTCCATAGATACTTTCTGCATAAGGTGGAATTGAATAAATGTCAATTGTGTCTTACAAGTTAGACACAGTATAAATGGGACAGGAAGACAACTAGAACTGGATAAAAGATTGCTACAGTAAATGTGTTGGTGAAATTGGCTGTCATTGAAGTGTAGTTTACCACTCTGTAGATTTACATGAATTATTTTTTTTTGCTTTTGGCTGCACCATGCAGCTTGTGGGATCTTAGTTCCCTGACAACGAGGGATGGGACTTGGCCCCAGGCAGTGGAACCTTGGAGTCCTAACCACTGGACCTCTAGGGAATTCCCTACATGAATTTTTCCAGTAAGTTTTGGCACTCAAGTTTCAGAGGACAGAACACTGTGGAGTGACTCAGAATTAGAAATCAGTCTGGCAAGCAGGAGAGACAATCAAAGGGTTGAGAGGAGCAAGGGAAGGCAATGTTAAAAATGCCAGACCCTTGAGTCCAAGCTGGTGAACCTTGCTAGAGAGGTCAGGGAAATTAGAAGGAGATGACTGTCAAGATAGGGAGGGAGAGAAGGAGAGGGGATACAGAAGGTGGAGGGGCATGCTCAATGCTCAGAGAAGGAGCGGACAGTATCAAAGGACAGAAGTCTGTGGTCAGAGGAAGGGAACTCATAATCCTGACATATAATGTACACCTGTCTCAAGTGGTGACCCCAAGTAGGATTGTATTAGGGCCCAGTGTGGCAGACGTGAGATCTATTGCTCACATCCTCCTTTCCAGAAAGGACTTGCTATTCAGCTTCAAGAAGTGTGGTTAGCTGACAGCCTCTAGCTGTTAGCTCCTTCCACAACCTGCTCTGTGTTGGAGCTGAAGTCACTCTCTTCATGCGATTAGCCCCCGAGGCAATGACTGAGCAAGGCAGTGGTGTAAGAACTGGCCATTCCCATCCAACACGGACTCTTGGAACTGGCCCTCAGAGCTCTGTGCTCCCTGTTGGGCTCCTGAGAAAGCATTGCACTCTTACCACTCCCCTCCTCAATCCTGTCCACTCCCTTAAGAGGGTCACACCCTCAGAAAGCCTTTTTTACTCCTAACTTTATCTCACCATCTGTTTCCAAAAGAACTCACTATAGAATTTTGACTCCTGTCACGTCCATTATCTTATTTTATACCTATAATAACTGAGGTGGTAGAGATCGTAGGAACAACCAAACTGAAATCCAGGACACTTAAGTAAGCTGACCATGCCTATACTGCTGGGCTGTACCAAAGGCGGATTAGAACCTTGCTCCAAATCGTTTCCAAGCTTGGTGCTCTTTACCTCGGGGGATGTTAAGCAGACTAATGAGTGGCAACAAAAGTCCTAAGAGAAGTCACAATTGGGGATCTGCCAAGCTTTGTAGAATTAGCATAAAGTAGAAAAGTAAAACATCATAGTTGAAAACAGTTTCACCCTTAACATAGTACATATTGTCTAAACAAGAGAATTATAAATTATTCTAAATACTTGTATTTATTTTAACAGTTCCTTTCATATATGTTTAGGAAAATTGTAATGTTAATGTGAGGTGTTTTCTGGTGTTACTTCACTATCAGTGGATCACACCAGAGTCAAGTAATTTCTACATCCTAGCGAAATAGTACTGGAGAAGGCAATGGCACCCCACTCCAGTACTCTTGCCTGGAAAATCCTATGGACGGAGGAGCCTGGTAGGCTGCAGTCCATGGGGTCGCTAAGAGTCGGAGATGACTCAGCGACTTCACTTTCACTTTTCACTTTCATGCATTGAGAAGGAAATGGCAACCCACTCCAATGTTCTTGCCTGGAGAATCCCAGGGACAGGGGAGCCTGGTGGAAGGCTGTCTATGGGGTCACACAGAGTTGGACATGACTGAAGCGACTTAGCAGCAGCAGCAGCAGTGAAATAGTACAATCCCCTTTTGAAATCATACTATTATTAGCTTTGTTTAAAAAAAAAACACAAACAAGGTAAGTTACAAATAGCAGTTTTTTTACTGAAACTTGCTTGATCATTCTTTTCTCTTTCCCTTTTTTTTCTCTTGAACTTTAAAATAATAAAATGCAAAAACAGTTTCATAGTCATTAAATGAAATTTGAGAAATACAGAAATGTATACAGATGACAGTAAAAGTTACCCATAACACCACTGCTATTAGTATTTTGGCTTTAGAGCCTTATAGTCTACCAGTGTGCATACATATGTACCTTCACTCCCTTACTCTGACTCTAACACCATGCTACATCGGGAAGTTGAGACTATAATTCACCCAGGACATTCATGCAAGTCCAAGATCCCTTATATTGATGGTGAAGTCACTGATATCTACCTATTACTCCCAACATGAATTAACAATATGAAATTTAAATCTCAGATCTCACAGGTTTGGATGCCAAACTTAGTTCCTCTATGTTTATTTTTGTTGCTATATCCTTGGATTGGAGAAGGAAATGGCAACCCACTCCAGTATTCTCGCTTAGGAAATCTCATGGACAGAGGGAGCCTGGCAGCCTACAGTCCAGTTCAGTTCAGTCGCTCAGTTGTGTCTGACTCTTTGTGACCCCATGAACCGCAGCATGCCAGGCATCCCTGTCCATCACCAACTCCCGGAGCCTTGACTAGATGGACCTTTGTTGACAAAGTAGTCTCTGCTTTTGAATATGCTGTCTCAGTTCAGTTCAGTTCAGTCACTCAGTCGTGTCCGACTCTTTGCGACCCCATGAATCACAGCACGCCAGGCCTCCCTGTCCATCACCAACTCCCGGAGTTCACTCAGACTCACATCCATCGAGTCAGTGATGCCATCCAGCCATCTCATCCTCTGTTATCCCCTTCTCCTCCTGCCCCCAATCCCTCCCAGCATCAGAGTCTTTTCCAATGAGTCAACTCTTCGCATAAGGTGCCCAAAGTACTGGAGTTTCAGCTTTAGCATCATTACTTCCAAAGAAATCCCAGGGCAGATCTCCTTCAGAATGGACTGGTTGGATCTCCTTGCAGTCCAAGGGACTCTCAAGAGTCTTCTCCAACACCACAGTTCAAAAGCATCAATTCTTCGGCACTCAGCCTTCTTCACAGTCCAACTCTCACATCCATACATGACCACAGGAAAAACCATAGCCTTGACTAGACGGACCTTTGTTGGCAAAATAATGTCTCTGCTTTTGAATATGCTGTCTAGATTGGTCATAACTTTCCTTCCAAGGAGTAAGTGTCTTTTAAATTCATGGCTGCAGTCACCATCTGCAGTGATTTTGGAGCCCAAGAAAATAAAGTCAGCCACTATTTCCCCATCTATTTGCCATGAAGTGATGGAACCGGATGCCGTGATCTTAGTTTTCTGAATGTTGAGTTTTAAGCCAACTTTTTCACTCTCCTCTTTCACTTTCATCAAGAAGCTCTTTAGTTCTTCTTCACTTTCTGCCATAAGGGTGGTGTCATCTGCATATCTAAGGTTATTGACATTTCTCCCCGTTATCTTGATTCCAGCTTGTGCTTCATCCAGCCTGGCATTTTGTATGATGTACTCTGCATAGAAGTTAAATAAGCAGGGTGACAATATACAGCCTTGACGTACTCCTTTTCCTATTTGGAAACAGTCTGTTGTTTCTCGGAGAAGGCAATGGCAACCCACTCCAGTGCTCTTGCCTGGAGAAACCCAGGGATGGGGGAGCCTGGTGGGAGGCCGTCTATGGGGTCACACAGAGTCAGACATGACTGAAGCAACTTAGCAGCAGCAGCTATTGTTTCTGCAGTCCATGGGATCACAAAGAGTTGGACATGATTGACCAACTAACACTTTTACTTTTATCCTTGCATACTACTACTCTGGTCCGTGAATGAAGAAGCATCTGAAAGATGTTTTAGGTGATTTTTGTCAGTGAAGAAAGCATCACCTTTGAGATAATATCCTAATCATAAAGCTCGAGGCCTGAATTCAAGCTGAGCCAGACTGCATACTTGAAATGAACCTGGACCAGAATGAACATTTTGGAAACATGAGAACAAACCAGCTGTGGGGAGCAAGGCTTCAAACAAAAGCCACGTCTGGGTCACCCTGTCCAGTGGCAACTCATTGAAGGGAAGAATCCCATTTGCTTGAAGTTCGGTGCTGGGACAGCGAGTCTCCTAGAAGTTACTGGTGTAGTGGCACATGACAGGGAGAACTTGGCACTTGCTAAGGTACTAGCACACGCTTTTATGCCACACAAGCATGTGTGTGCAGCTAAGCCATGGGAAATAGTTTTCTCTACAACATTTAACAATTTGAGATGATGAAAAGGAGAGGAATATGAAATCTGAAGTACATTAGTAAAAAGTATCTGGTAAAACACAACAGACATTCACAGATTCAAAAATTCTTGGGGAAAGGAGGCCCAAGAAGTCCTCATAAAAGTGCATCATTTCCCAAGTTGCGCTTAGCATGTCCTCGGATCTTTTCAGGGGCAGGAGCCTGGCAGCCAATGTGGTCCAAGCGTTCCCCATTGGAGTTACGTGAGTGCCACCTAGTGTCACTTGCTCATGCTGAAGGGGGTTTGGATACGGTTTAACTGACCTCATCCGAGGAAATGAGGGAACGAAAGCCCTGAGTGAAGAGGTGATTTAAGCGGCCCACATCTATCTGCTCAGTGGCCGAGCCAGGACTACGACTCAGGCCCTGCTTCAGGTAGGACAGCTGGTGATAACCTCTGGAGTTTGGGAGTCAGGAGTCCAGGGAGCTGGACTGTGCTGAAAAATATTCTTCAGCATAAACCATAAACCTTCAGCATAAAGCATAAACCTTCCAGAGCCTCAGGTGCCCCATGCATTCAACTCCTAAAAGCATACTTGCTTGTTCTGAAAGTCTTTGAGACACATGAGTGACAGAGAACAGAATCTGAAAGTTAGTATAGGTCCCCAGAAGCTTTTAGTCTGCTCGTCCATGAACACCTGCCCTGCTCCAGTTGTACAAGTGATCAAGCTATTTCCTTCAAGCAAGTGCTAGGGTCCAAAGTCATCAGCCTTGATTCAGGGTGCTGCTTCAGCCATCACCTTTTATGATGTCTGCCTTCAGCCTCTACCTTTGTGAACAAAGCAACTCAGACACCATCTAAGAGACAAGGGCCACTGCAAACACCCAGCCTTTGATTTCCAGAAGTCAGGTGTTCTGCAGTTCTCCAAGTAGTTTCTGTTTCAAGATTAATCTTGGCCAATGGTACTTAATGCTGATTGCACATTAGCATCACCCAAGGAACTTTCAGAACACCCTTGTGCTTGGGTCTGACCCTAAACCAGCAGAGTCAGAATCCCTGAGGGTATATTCCCACACTTTAAAAAACTCCTTGGGCTTCCTTGATGGCTCAGATGGTAAAGAATCTGCCTGCAATGCAAGAGACACATGTTCAGTTCCTTGGTCAGGAAGACCTCCTGGAGAAGGGAATGGCTACCCACTCCAGAATTCTTGCCTGGAGATTTCCATGGACAGAGACAGTCCACGGGGTCGGAAAGAGTCAAACACAACTGAAAAAACACTTTCCCTTTCACTTCAGGTTATTCCACTGCTCAGAAGATTAACAATCACAGCGATGGGCTGAGCTTGCCCTGCATAAGAGAATAGAACAGATATAAATAGGAAGATGGGAGATAGATAAGGTCATTTCCACCCAGGGTCTCAAACAGAAGTTAATATTGATGCATGCTAAAGTGCTCAATAAACAACCACAGAAAGAACTTGTCCACAGAGAAATTGTAAATGATGCTGCAGGAACTAACAATCTGCTAACAATTTCTGGGTTCTCTTGCTGCCCTTCATAGGAAATATCTAAAAAGAACCAGAATTACACTTAAAAGTAGGAAAAGCAGCCAGAGTAAATAATACGGATCTACTTTTATGTGGATTTTACTTTATTATCCAAAAAATAATGTGGATCTTTTGAACGAAGAAGAAAAGTTTCAAAACATGAACACTATTAAAGGAAGGCACTCTCTGCCTTCCTTCTCTTTTCCCATTTTAAATTTCTTGTTTCCCCATTCAAATCGTGTGTGACGTATCCAAGAACTCATATAACAAAGGGGCTTGCTATTATATTCTGAAAGCCTGTCCTATCCTTTCACTTCTCCGGGGGAAGTGACAGCTGAGCTGGTATGTGAAGTAAGAGCAAGGTGTGTGCATGCTGGAGGCTGTGTGTGTTCGGGGCTTGGGGGTGTTTTCAAGGCAGAGACAGAATGTGCAGAGGCCATGTGTTGAAAGGCTTAGTCCAGGAACACAGAGGAGCAAGTGTGAGGGGACGGGGAAGGTGCTGGGAGAGGAGGCTGGACGGGCAGGGCCCCGTCCACTTGTTTGCATACATACACCCCACGTGCCTTGCACAGTCAGTTCACCTCATCTTCTCCTGCTTTGCTCTGACCTACTTTCATCTCACCTTTAGTGACAGTGACTGAATCACCTCCTTAAGAAAGTCTGAAAGTGGTTTTCCTAACATTCCAAACTCCTATTCTTATTCCAAGCATCATGCATGGTTAGTGGAAGAAAGTCTAACAATGTATAGCTGCAGAAGGTCAATACCCCCTCAAGTCGTGCCCAACCTAAATTGTCACAGTTAACAATTCCACATATTCTCTCAGACCTTCCTAGGTGCATGTCCAAATATACATCTCACTGTTTTTTCGAAAAGTAGAATTGCACTAGACACATCATTTTGCAACTTGCTTTTCCCCCACCCTTTTGTTTTACTGAAAAATAAATAAAATGGTTAACACGATTCCTGGAGGATGGAGAAGTGACTCGCTATTGGACCCAGCTTTTCAAGGTTAGGTAGAACCAGAACAGACACCAGTGAACTGTTCTGTTAGTGGTGGCTGTGGGGACTTTAAGAGGGGTCTTTTAAGCTTTATTTTTAGCTTTATTGAAGTATAATTGACAAGTAAAATGGAAAGATACTTAAAATGTACATGAAAAAAGTAGTGTACATGGTGATAATATGATATACATATTCATTGTGAGGGCTTCACTTGTGGCTCAAATGGTAAAGCGTCTGCCTACAATGCAGGAGACCCGGGTTCGATCCCTGGGGTCAGGAAGATCCCCTGGAGAAGGAAATGGCAACCCACTCCAGTACTCTTGCCTGGAAAAATCCCATGGACGGAGGAGCCAGGTAGGCTACAGTCCATGGGGTTGCAAAGAGTCGGACACGACTGAGAGACTTCACTTCATTCATTGTGAAAAGTTTCTTCCTGGGACTTCCCTGGTGGTTCAGTGTTTAACCTTGCCTTCTTATACAGGGTGTGCAGGTTCGATCCCTGGCTGGGAAGCTAAGATCTCACATGCCTCAAGGCCAAAAAAACCAAAGCATACAACAGAAACAATATTGACACAAATTCAATAAAGACTTTAAAAATGGTCCACATCATAAAAAGAAAAAAGATTCCTCATACCTAGTTATTTAACATGTCTACAACTTACAACTTGCTTTTTTTTTTAACTTAATATATGATAGACATCTTTCTGTATCATTATACATAGCTTTACCTCATTTTGTTTAGCAGCAACATGGTATTTCTCATATACAAGTACCATCTGATGATGGACAATTAGGTTGAATTTTTTTTTTTTTTTTTTGCCATTACAAGCCAGACAATACATCAATGAGCATCCTTGTATATGAATGCATGCTAAGAGGCTTCAGTTGTGTCTGACTATTTGCAACCCTGAAACTGTAGATCACCAGTCTCCTCTGTCCATGGGATTCTTCAGGTAAGAATACTGGAGTGGGTCCAAGGAATCTTGTCAACCCGGGGATTGAGCCCATGTCTCTTCTGTCCTCTGCATTGGCAGGCAGGTTCTTTACCACTAGAACCACCTGGAAAGTCCATCCTTGTCCATACTCTTGCTCAACTGTACAAATATCTCTATAAGATAAATTCTACAGAGAATATTTAGGGTATGCATATTTTAGATATTAATGAGTATTTCCAAGTTCTAAACCAAAAACTTTGCATCAGTTTACCTCCCATAGTGACACGTGAGAGTGCCCATTTCCATCTCTGTCTCTTGATTTATTACCTCTCATCCTACAGAAAGAACCAGAATCAGAATTTCACAGAATTTGTATCCTTAGACCTAACCCACGTTTTGGGCCACAGCGTTATTTCCAGCTGCCTAATGTACTGAAATTGCATCAAACCTCTATCCCCAACAGATCCCTCCTGAGGGCTTTGCTCCTGCTGTGGCCGCTAGCGTCTGGACCACACCCCCCTTCTCTTGCCTCTCATATCTGATCAGGAACTCGGTCTCTCATCATCTTTCTCTTCCCACAATCTTTCTCACGCATTACTTTTCTTGTGGCTCTGTGGCTCATATCCCAGTTTAGGATCTTATCGGCTCTGGGCTGACCACCCTATCTCTCTCTAATCTCTTTTACTTTCAGTCCAACTGAACTCAATCCCCTGGACATCTTTGTAAAACTCTCCTTGGGTCGTAGAGCCCTCTCCTATTTGAGAACTTTCAGTTACTCTTCATTCCTGCCAGATTTTAGCTGAGCTGTCTCTTCTGTCACTGGCCTACTCTCGGAACTGCCAACATGCCCGGGGCTTTTCTGTATTAGATGGTGTCAGTCCCTCCCTGAAGTTCTTTTCCGTATCTCTGCCTACCTGGGCGCTGTCTACCCAGTGAGCCATAAACATATCTGGGGAAAGAGCTTTCTAGATGGAGGGGGCACTGGAGTTGCAGATTATGTAGAGCTTGGTAGGACATTGTCAACGCTGTGACTAGATAAAATTTAAGCATTATCATTATCTGTGAATGTAGGCTTTGTCTGTGCTGATAGATTGTCACCAAGTGCTTTATACAAATAGATGATTTAAAAAAATAATAAAGTTTTTATGGGAAGGAGAAATTATTTTTCTTCAGGTTAAAAACGATGACACAAGATTTTCGCCTCTCCCAGGAAAGATTTCATTAAGCAGAAGCAGGAACATCCAATTGAGCAACAGCACCTACTTGTGATACATAAGGACCCTGATGTAATAGCCTGCCTCTTCTTCATCTTTTGTGTGTCTTCATTAGCTTATTTTTTTTAATTTCATACAAATATGACAATCATTTCTACTTCTAAAGAAATGCTTCTTAAATTGTAATAGGAACTACTCGCCTATTTGATCTAACTTGTATCTGGTTTCATATTTATTCATTACTAATTCATAAGGTTGTTGGGAGGATTAAATGAGTTAGAAGGGCTTAGAACAATGCCTCTGTGCGAGTGTGTGTGTGTGTGTGTGTGTGTGTGTGTGTGCTCGGTCACTCAGTTCTGGGGTTGTCTTTTGCGACCCCATGGACTGTACCAGGCTCCTCCGTCCATGGAATTTTCCAGGCAAGAATATTAGATCAGGTTGCCATTTCCTTCTCCAGAGTATCTTCCAGACCCAGGACTGAACCTGCATCTCTTGCATCTTCTGCATTGGCAGGCAGAGTCTTTACTACTGTGCTACCTGGGAAATCAGAACAATGCCAACACATAGCAAATACTCTTTAAGTGTTTGCAGTAACAAGGTTACACACACACACTCACACACACAATCCATTCATCCATTTACTCATACAACAGATTACAGCTATGTATAAAATACTATGCTAGGCACTAGCAGCATAAAGACATATTAAGCTGGTCCTAAGGATTTCGTGTCGAGCAGAAAAACAAATTCATAAGCACATAAATTTTGAGGTATATGTAAGGGGAAGTGGTAGCAAAAGGCAGGGGTGAATAATTCTGCTTGAGAGAGAGGGTTACAAAGAAAATGTTGCTCAAACCATGTGGCTAAGTGTAACCAGTTGAAGGAAGTTAGAGGTAACAAAGCAGAGGAAGTAAGTTTTAACAAAGACATAAAGTCATGGAGCAGCAGGGCATACTGGGGGCCTGTAAATATAGAATGGCTGAAGCATATGCTGAAAGGGAAGAAGGGAAAATACTTGAGGTTCTGAGAGTACTGTATCCATGATAAAGAACTTAGACATTCTCTATAGGGAATAATGAGCAATTGGAGATTTTAGGTAGATTTCCATTTTAGAAAATGCAGGGAGGACCACAAATTCAAATACTTCTGCTGCTGCTAAGTCACTTCAGTCGTGTCCGACTTTGTGCGACCCCACTGACAGCAGCCCACCAGGCTCCCCCGTCCCTGGGATTCTCCAGGCAAGAACACTGGAGTGGGTTGCCATTTCCTTCTCCAATGCAGGAAAGTGAAAAGTGAAAGTGAAGTCACTCAAGAGGACCAAGCAAATGACAAATGTATAAATTGGGGGCTGGTCCAAAGTGGTTGAAGAGACAAACTGAAAGTATATAAAGATATTCAAGTGATTAAAGGACAGAATAAAAGCTGCTAAGCAAATCTGAGGACTGTCAGTATGAACTCTGGATATAGAGTCCGTGTTTACTGTTTGGGGAAGACAGTGGAAGAAGTTTGGAAGCTAATTAAGGAATCCGTTCATGTAAAACATAATGAGGAACAAAAACAAGAGAAAAACTGGAGCATGGTAAAGAACTGCTGCTGCTGCTGCTGCTGCTGCTGCTAAGTCACTTCAGTCGTGTCCAACTCTGTGCTAGCTGGCTTGAAATCTAGGGAGGAAAATCTGCCTAGGCCCATGATGACCTATGGGGAGGAAGAAGGGAAGAAGGCTAGAATAACTCCCAAGTTTCTGGCTTAGATGACTGGATGAATAAACGTAATAAAACCATTTACCTCTATAGAAATGATATGGACTGGGGAGCAGGTAGACATAATAATTTAGGTTTAGAAATACTGAGTTTGGAGTGTTTGTGGGTCATCCAAGTGCAAGCTCCAGTAGATGGCTAGATTTACGATGCAAACTATAAAAGGCCAGTGTTGGAAATACAGACCTAGGAGTTATCAGGTTACAGATGGTAATTAACAACAGAGAAGTAGTTGATATTGTCCAGAAAGCATGAGCAAAATTATAGAGGAGAAATTCTTTATCTAAATGTTTTAAATGCTTTTGTTTCTGTGGTAATTTTCACATTCATTCAGTTCAGTTCAGTTCAGTCGCTCAGTGGTGTCCGACTCTTTGCAACCCCATGAATTGCAGCATGCCGGGCCTCCCTGTCCATCACCAACTCCCGGAGTTCATTCATTATATCCGAAGAATTCTTTTTATTTGATTTTTAAATTCTCGTGTGAATTTGGAATGTAGAAATGACAGTGATAAGCTGTGCAATTTCTTTTTTATTTTTTTCATTTTTAAAATTGTAGTATAGTTGACTTCAGTGTTTTGCCAATCTCTGCTGTATGGCAAAGTGACTCAGTTATACATATGTATGTATATATATACTTTCTTTTTTAAAATATTCTTTTTCCACTATGGTTTACCCCAGAGATTGGATATAGTTCCCTTGCTATAGAGTAGGAACTTGTTGTTTATCCTTTCTAAACATAATGTTTTGCATCTACCAACTCCAAATTCCCTCTCCCTGCCCTCCTTCCCCTGGGCAATCACAAGTCTGAGCTCTGTGTCGGTGAGTCTGTTTTGTAGATAGATTCATTTGTGCCATATTTTATTTATATTTTTAAAAGATTTATTTATTTATTTATCTTGGCTGTGGTTGTTGGGCTTCCCTTGTGGCTCAGCTGGTAAAGAATCTGCCTGCAATGCGGAAGACCTGGGTTCGATCCCTGGGTTGGGAAGATTCCCCTGGAGAAGAGAAAGGCTACCTGCTCCAGTATTCTGGCCTGGAGAATTCCGTGGACTGTATAGTCCATGGGGTCGCAAAGAGCTGGACACGACTGAGCGGCTTTCACCGGTGGTGGTGTTGCTGCCCGCAAGCTTTCTGGGGCTGCAGCGAGCAGAGACTGTTTGTTGCAGTATATGGGCTTCTCAGCGCAGTGGCTTTTCCTGTTGTGGAGCACAGAGCCCTAGGCAAGCTGGTGTCTCTTGCATTGTAAAGTGGATTCTTACCCATTGCACCACCAGGGAGGTCTCATTTGTGCCATATTTTAGATTCCACATGAGTGATATCATATGGTATTTGTCTTTCTCTGTCTGACTTCACTCAGTATGATAATCTCTGCTGCAGGTGACATTATTTCATTCTTTTTTATAGCTGAGTAGTATTCCCTGGTGGCTCAGCAGTAAAGAGTCCACCTGCAATGCGGAAGCTTCAGGAGTTGTGGGTTCGATCCCCGCATTGGGAAGATCCCCTGGAGAAGGGCATGGCAACCCACTCCAGTATTGTTGCCTGGAGAATCCCATGGACAGAGGAGACTGGTGGGCTAGTCCATAGCGTCACAAAGAGTCAGACACAACTGAAGCAACTTAGCACGTAGTATTCCATTGAGTATATGTACCACGTCTTCTTTATCCATTAATGTGTTGATAGACATTTAGATTGTTTCCATATTTTGGCAATTGTGAATAGTGCTGCTATGAACATATCTTTTTGAATTATAGTTTTGTCTGGGTATATGCCCAGGAGTGAGATAAGCTGTACAAGTTATCATGGGTATTAGAGAAATCAGTCTACAAATAACATATTCATAAAAATTGTAATACATACTTGTATTTTTACACATATTGTTAAAAGCATTTATAATGCAATTTCATCTACCTTATGTGGTTACTTGCTAACTCTTTTATTTGAAAAGACATATGCCTAAAGGAAGGGTGAGTATAAGTGTATGAGGAGAATGGAGACAGATGATACATAAAGAACAGCACAGTCATTATCTAAGGATATTGTTTACATATTGTGAATGGGTGGACTCACAAAAAGCAGGAAGTTAAGTCTTTAAAATAAAGGCTTATTTCAGCTAACATATTGTTTACTATCTCTGTTTCTAACCAGCAGTGTCTCAACCCTAATAAAAACCTTTTATCTGGAACATCTGGGAACAAATTTGAAAAGAGGAAAGAGTAAAACAGGCTCCCACTTTAAAGCATAACCATCCCAAACCCAAGAATGGGTCAATCCCTGTCCAAATGTTTAGTTTGAGTCCATCCATATAGCCTATTAAGAGTCAACTTCAATTAGCAAAGACAACTACTATAAGGATAATGGTGAAATATTATAGTTTCCAGCTCTTTTTTTTAATCACTGTTTGCTCAACACTTTTAAATAAATTAAAAGCAGATGTTGAAATTGCTGCCAACTGTACACTTGTCATCTGTGAATGGGAATTAACTTGGTTTTGTTCATCATTAAATTAAATGTTAGGCTTCAGTAGTTTAAAGAGTCTTGGAATGCTGTTCCTGATGGGGTTTTAAAATTACAAATAACTAAAGTAATTTTGAAATTTGTGAAAACATTTGTCCTTGTAAGATAAGGAAAATTCCTGGGAAAGTTTAGAATTCTGAAACTCTCACATGATACGTGAAGGGACAAAAATCAATCTTTTGTTATTCAGCAGGAATTTTTGGACACCATCTACATTTTCAGCTCTGCATTTGGTGTGGTGGAGGACACAAAAGAACTCAGAAAATGAACTAGTTGTCATTCTCAGAGTTAAAGAATATAAGATACTGTATGAACCAGTGCCCAGATAAGAGAGCCTGCTGCTAGTCCTTTACAAGTTCAGACGAGGTAGAACTTGAGGAGAGCTGAGATAATATAGGCAGGAATCTCAGGGGTAAGTTGATTGGCCAACGAAGAATCTATAGGGTCTAATGTTACCTCATTTGCATCCAGCCTCCAAGATGGCCGTAAATAATTCTTGCCTTTGAGTCTTCAGGCCTTTTTGTAGTTTCCTCCCACACTGAACAGGGCAGACCTGGGTAAACAATGATATGGCAGAAATGATAGAGTATGACTTTTGAGGCTGGGTAATAAAAAAAATACTGTGACTTTGATCATGGTCTCTCTTAACTCTCGCTCTAGGGGAAGCCGGCCTCCATGTTGAAAGGACATTCATGTAGCCCATGGAAAGTCTCATTTGGAGAGCACCATAGGAATCCTGCCAACAGCCAACACCAACTTGTCAGGCATGTGAGTGAGCCAGTGTCCAAGTAGACTCTGTAGCCCAGGGAAGCCTTTAGATGATTGCATGACTTAAATCCTGGCCAATATCTCGATTATAACCTCAAGAGACCCTGAGTCAGAACATCTAGCTAAGTGGCTTCTAAACTCCTGACCCACAGAAATCATGATAAATAAATGCTTACAGTTTAGAGACATTGAGTTTGGGGATAATTTTTTATGTAGTAATAGATTAATGCACATTAGTAGGTGTTCATCTTCACCTAAGAATACATGAGAATTTAGAAAAGATTGCTTGAGAAGGAAGAAAAGATCAAGAGCTATGACTGCTTCTGTCTACCCTTTTAAAAGAAATGCTATGATAGTACTATAATAAAAGCTGAAATAAACGCTATTACCCCTAACATAAAGATTGACCACACAGATGTAATAATCCCTCACCTGCCTCTAGTCCCAACCAGCTGTTTCTATATTGGTGAATGACTTCATCCATTCCAAAATATTTTAAAAACATTCTTCAGTTCATTTCACAAGTATGTATTGAGAATAGGCTACGTGTCATAATATGACTTTTGTACATCTAATACAATAGGAATTACATAATTATATGGCACAGAACACCAAAAAGAGATTAAACATATTTTTGGTTTTTACAGTTTCATTCAAAACAACAAACTTTAATTTTCCCTTTGTAAAAACGCAATTTGGTTTTATCCAAGGATAATATAGAATACTACTACCCTTCCTATTTGGGGATGAAAATACAAATAACTGTGAAGCACAGGCAGATAATACACTCTATGTAGATGACTGGATACGCATTTCTTGAAGGCATATCTTGGAATGGCTCCATTGTGTGCCAGGTGGTCACAACCATTAGCATTAGCAGGTCTATGAAAAAAGAAATTCCAACTCCTTCTGTTCCAGAAGGATACCAAAGATGTATAAAAGCAGAGAGAGCTCCTACTATCATTGATGGAATCTTCTTATAATTAGGAGAAAAGAGTAATGTGAGAAAATACATTTAGATAATTTCATAATAAAATCTTCTCTAGCTCTTGAAAAAAATTTAAGCAGAGATTTACTACTAGAATTTAACAAATTTTACTGTAATCTCATGCTTATATAGTTTTTAAGTTCACAACCATCCAGGTAAAAGGTAGGACTTTGAGATTTTTTTAAAAGCACAAAAATACTAGGAAACTTACAAGCATAAAAACTTGTAGCCAGCTAGGGAATGTTCTTTGGGCATAGTAATATTGTTGTCATCGCAGGAAGTGAGGCATGTTGGGGAAAATGTAGATAAACTGGATCCAGATCAAGAGGAAAGATCAGAAAACTCATGAAAATGAATTTTCTCATTTTCTCTAACTCATGAGTTAGAAAACTAACTTAGCAGACTGGAGATCAACAACCCAATGTGGTGTTTGTCCTTTCAGAAGACAAGACAAGGTGAAGGGGAAGCGTGGATGACCCTGATCCAGAGCAAGAGAAAAAGGAAAAAGGGCTTATGAGCAGAAGACTCAACCACCACTGAGATCTGCAATAACTCAGTTCAGTTCAGTTCAGTCGCTCAGTCGTGTCTGACTCTGCGATCCCATGGACTATAGCACACCAGGCTTCCCTGTCCATCACCAACTCCCAGGGCTTGCTCAAACTCGTGTCCATCAAGTCGGTGATACTTCCCCTCCTGCCTTCAATCTTTCACAGCATCAGGGTCTTTTCAAATGAGTCAGCTCTTCGCATCAGGTGGCCAAAGTATTGGAGCTTCAGCTTCAGCATCAGTCCTTCCGATAAACATTCAGGACTGTTTTGTTTTTTGTTTTTGTTTTTTTTTTTTGATTGGTTTGATCTCCTTGCAGTCCTAGGGACTCTAAAGAGTCTTCTCCAACACCACAGTTCAAAAGCATCAATTCTTTGGTGTTCAGCTTTCTTTATGGTCCAGCTCTCACAACCATACATGACTACTGGAAAAAACATAGCTTTGACTAGACAGACCTTTGTTGGCAAAGTATTGTCTCTGCTTTTTAGTATGCTGTCTAGGTTGGAAATAGCTTTTCCTCCAAGGAGAAAGCGTCTTTTAATTTCATGGCTGCAGTCACCATCTGCAGTGATTTTGGAGCCCAAGAAAATAAACTCTGTCATTGTTTCCATTGTTTCCCCATCTATTTGCCATGAAGTGATGGAACGGGATGCCATGATCTTTGTTTTTTGAATGTTGAGTTTTAAGCCAGCTTTTTTGCTCTCCTCTTTCACCTTCATCAAGAGGCACTTTAGTTCCTCTTCACTTTCTGCCATAAGGGTGGTGTCATCGGCGTATCTGAGGTTATTGACATTTCTCTCGGCAGTCTTGATTCCAGCTTGTGCTTCATCCAGCCCGGCATTTCACATGATGTACTCTGCATATAAGTTAAATAAGCAGGGTGACAATACACAGCCTTCATGTACTCCTTTCCCTATTTGGAACCAGTCTGTTGTTCCATGAGAGGATGTCTGGTTCTAATTGTTGCTTCTTGACCTGCATACAGATTTCTCAGGAGGCAGGTAAGGTGGTCTGGTATTCCCATCTCTTTAAGACGTTTCCACAGTTTGTTGTGATCCACACAGTCAAAAGCTTTGGCATAGTCAATAAAGCAGATATTTTTCTGGAACTGCTTTTTCTATGATCCAGCGGATGTTGGCAATTTGATCTCTGGTTCCTCTGCCTTTTCTAAATCCAGCTTGAACATCTGGAAGTTCTCGGTTCATGTACCTTTGAAGCCTCGCTTGGAGAATTCAGCAGCCTGGATATCAATAAGCCAAACACAAGCAAACACTGCAGAGAGTGTGGGGCAGCCAGTGCAACATGTTCAAGCAAGAGGAACCAAAGGCATACTAAGTTTGAAAGACTAGCTAACAAGCAGATTCCTAGAATTACCACTGGAGGAAGAGGATGTCATCTTGGTGGATACCATGAATTCAGAGTGAGTCCTCGGTATGACACTGAAAGGTTTGATGAGTAAGGAACAGATGATATAAATACTTCAGAAGATATCATCACTAAATAATTTCTATTGAAATCTTGCCCCCACAGGGTATATATCAATGTCATATTGATCCTATTGGGAATGGCTACATAATTTGTGGGAGTGCCTAGTGCAAAATGAAAATGAGGGGCCTCCTGTTCCAAAATTATTAAGAATTTCTAGGGCTTCCCTGACAGCTCAGTGGTAAAGAATCCACCTGTCAATGCAGGAGACATGGGTTTGATTCCTGATCGGGGCAGATTGTACATGCCTCAGAGCAGCTAAGCCCATGAGCCACCTGTGCTCTGGGGTCGGGGAGCTGCAACTGCTGAATCCTGCTTGTCCTAGAGCCCAGGCTCTGCAAGAAGCCTCTGCAGTGAGAAGCCTGTGCATGGTAACCAGAGAGTAGCCCCCACTCACCACTAGAGAAAAGCCCACACAGCAACGAAGACCCAGCACAGCCAAAAATCAATCAGTCAATACATAAATAAAATGGAAAAAAAAAAGAATTTCCAGATGACATGGAGTCCTGTGCTGTTGCACAGACTACATGCCCCTGAAGCTGACCCTGGCCCTATTAAAGAGAATGGAAGTTGGAAGTTTCATCTTCTACAGAATGAAAAAAAATGCTTGAAAATGTCAAGTGATACATTTTTAGTGGAATAATATTTTTACCACATGGAGCATAAAGCAGTCACTGGCTTAATTACTCTCAAGATGAATTACAGTTGAGGGGTAGGATCACCTTAACCGATGAACAACTGTTTGTCATGTCACTGGCTAAACAGTTAAAAAAAAAAACATTTTAAAAAAGCTTCTGAAAACCCCCTGACAACAACTGAAGAGACCCAGTAGAGATCCTGAATATTAGGATGGTAATTTGACCCAGATCCATGCCTTTTATTCTTTTTGATAGCTGTCATCTAGATTCTCATTCCACATTAAAAGAAATTTTCCCCATAGGACTGATCATCATGCAGACATCCTGGACTTAGAAGTGGATGCAACAATGTGGCTCTGTGTTATCTTTCCTTTGGGGAAGAGAATGAACATGTTTTTGCTTAGAAATGAAAGAGCTTATTTAATCAAATAGTTTTAAAAATTATGAAACATTTTAGATACCAAGTATAGACTCTATAAAGAATACAGAACACCTACATAGCCTCTTTTCAGCTCTTTAGAAACAAAATATTAAAAATATAATTGAAGCCATTTTCTCTCCTCCCACAAATGTAACTGTGAGAACCACAGAACTTAACAGCTCTGTCCAAACCCTTGCACTAGAGACCTGATTAAAGACTAGCATCATTTTTTAGCAACTTAAGGCTGTGTCCCTAGGATGACCTGGGCCCCCACCAAACCCCATTAAAATGTCTGATTGAGGAAGTGCGGTGGCTGCCAGGAGAATTTACTGTTTGATCAAGCCAACACCTGATGTTAGGCTGCTGATCTGTCTTGGAGAGAGAAAAGACTCACAGTTGTGAATCTGTACCTCTACAACTTAGAAGTGTCCTTCTCAAGGCCTGAGAGCCATTCCTTTGAAATGTAATCATCAAGAACAGGGTCTCTGTCTCCCAATCTCTGTGGGAGGGAAGAATCCTAACTTGAAAATTGCCAGCTAGCAGACACTGCTGGTCTAATCACAATGACACTGACAGATGCTTTGTGATTTTTCACTTGTCTGACTCTAATGAGTCCAGCTCTCCCTGCTCCCTCATTCTCCCTTTAAAACCTCTAATCACTTCTGCAAAAATCAGAATGGAGCTCAGCCCTTTCCCCTACTGCCAGTGGTTTCCGAATAACATGTGTTTTCACTGCTTTAACTAAAGGCTGTCAGTGTTTATCTTTGAGAACTGCCATTCCAAGTTTTCTGTGTATCATTCTGCCACATTTTTTTAAAAAGCAGACATGTATCTATTAATAAAAAATATACTGTGCTGCCTATTTTTAAAATCAAATATAAATGACACCATACTTTACCTACCCTTGTTCATTTAACATCATATTTTCCAGACTTATCTGTATTGTTACATGTGGTTCTACTACATCAGCACTGTGTCCAGGTTGGCAAAAGCATTTCCCTAGGTCCATCCTCCGGAGCCTCTGCCCACCCCTACGCCCATGGATGGTCAAAGTGGAACAAAAAGCCCCTGCTTTGGTGGTGATGGTGGGAACCGAGTTTGGATGTGCAGGCAGAGGTGGCCACCAATGTGGAGTGAAGGGGAAGTAGGGTGGGAAGAGATAAAACGTAGCAGCTCTCTCTGCTTGGAACTCCAGAGTTCTAGATTCTAAATTTGGACTTGACTTTCTGTGTTTACATATGAAATATGTTTATTAACATGCAATGTCAAGTCCAAATTTATAATTCTAGCCTTGGTGGCTCAGGCGGTAAAGAATCCTCCTGCAATGCAGGAGACCAGGGTTCGATCCCCGTGTAGAGAAGATCCCCTAGAGAAAGGAATGGCAACCCACTCTAGTATTCTTGCCTGGAGTATTCCATGGACAGAGGATCCTGGAGGGCTACAGTCCATGTGGTGTAGAGTCCAATAGGACTGAGCCACTTTTCACTTTCACTTCCATGTTTATATATGAAAGATGTTTATAAAGGTGGGAGCCTAGAACATATCTCCTTCGCTGCTACTGCTAAGTCGCTTCGGTCGTGTCCGACTCTGTGCAACCCCATAGACGGCAGCCCACCAGGCTCCCCCGTCCTTGGGATTCTCCAGGCAAGAACACTGGAGTGGGCTTCCATTTCCTTCTCCTTTACTGTTTAGCTTTTTAAAAAACAACTTTTAAAGCATTCAGACATAAAGTATGTGGCCTCCACTTGTACTTTTGACCGCTCCACCTTCCCTGTGGCATTTCCCCTCCACTCCTCCCTCCACTACTTAAAACTGTCAAATATGACTCTAAGCAGGACGCTAAGACGCAAAGAAGACGCTAACTGGACGCCAAAAAGGGACGCTTACAAGGGCCTCTTACTGGGACCCACGCTCTCGCCAAACCCCACCCACTGCGTCCGGCCCAGGGCCCGCGGCATCCTGGGACGTGTAGTCTTTGGAAGGGCAGCGGCTCTCCAAGTCTCCTCCTCCAAGTTGCCTTTCGCCCTCGGGACGTCGTGACGTCGCGTTCCTCCCGTCCTTCGCCTCCTCCCTCTCTCTTCCTTTCCCTCTCCAGAAGCTTGGTCCCAGACTTCCGAGGACCTTTTACGACGTTGGGTATGAGTCGGTCTCGGCGCCGGGTCCACTTTTCGGCAAAGTGACGTGGACGTCAACAGCAATGGCGGAAGGAGAAGAGGTCCTGCCACTGCCGACGTCGGGCGACGAAGGCTGGTGAGTAGAAGCCCCGGGCTGCTTCGCACTGCCCTTCTTTTCTGCGTTGTCACCACCCTGCCCGTCCCCGCGGCCCCGGCAGGTGCCGGCATGGAACTGGAAGACCGGTGCTCGAAGCCCGGAGCCCTGCCCCGCCCCCTCTGCCTGCCGGGTTCCCCTCTGCCAGCACGGTCCTGCCCTAGGGGCTAGAGCCAGACTCGGAGGGAGAGGGGTCTCGTCTAGGTGCTGGGCCTCAGTTGACCCTTCCAGCTTCATCCGCCGGCTCCAAAATGTGCTGGAGAAGGGTGGCTTCGGGGCTGGGTTTGGCCGGAGTCCCTGGCCCGGGGAGTCCGAGTAGGCTGCTGGTTAAGAAGGAAGTTTCGCGGATGCAGATCTCAGGCACTAGAATACTATTTGAAGAAAAGACCACTTGAAATGACTGCCGTAGCCTTCGCTTGGTTCAGAGGTTGAGCGGTACACCTAGGGATGACTCCCTCCCACATAACTGAGACATTTTTAGTCCTAGTTTTCATTTCTCATTTCGCGTTCCAACAGTTTCCACCTTTCGTCTCTTTCACACATCTTTTTCCTTCCTGCTATTTTGCTCACAACTCAATTTCAGAGCTTTGGATGCGACGTTGGACACCGCTGTTGCTGTCCTCAAGGCTTTGCGCGCTTACTTGATTTACAGTCAGGGTTGTGGGGAGGACTTCTGACAATTTTTGGTAGGCTTTAGTCACCTAGTGTTGTTACTCTCTGGGAAAATCTCCTATTTTTTAAATAGTTGATCTTCACAGTACACTTTTAGAGATAACACCATTTAAAAAATGGAACCTTTAGAGGCTTGTCGAATTTTTACAATTGATATAAGTGCATTGACCACAGGTATTAGTTTTGAATTTGCCTGTGTCATCGTATATATACAGCTCACTAGCACTCTAATAGTCTAATAATAATAATAATCCAGGACATTTGTAGACATGGAGTTTAATCCCTCTGAAAGAACTGGAAATCGTTGAAAGGGATAGATAATATAGTAATAGTAATTGAGAAATTCAGCTCTCACTTAGCACACATCAGGCATCACCTTATCATCAGTACATGTACTATTGATGTGCAAGGTGTAAGATAAAAACTTACCTATATGTACTTTCTTTTCTCAATTGACTTACCTTGGAGTTGGGGAGCTGTAACAGGTACACTCGGTAAGAAGATAAAATTGCCCTAGTACTTTGGATGTATTAATAAAAGTGTGAAAATTCTGGGAGACAGAAACCCCGTGCATTTGGAGTCATTGGGGAAAGCTGTATGGGAGCAGGGGTATTTGAATTAGGCCTTGAAGGATGAGTGTAGGATTTAGACCAGTGCTGTCCAATAGAAATGCAATGTGAACCACATAGTAATTTAAAATTTTCTAGTAGCCATGTTAAAAACTAAAAAGAAACAGGTGAAAATAATTTTAATTATGTATCTTCTTTAATTGAATATATCCAAAACCTTTCAACATGTAATCATTGTTAAAAAACAAACAAACAATACTTTCACATCTTTTTTGTACCAGGTCTTCAAAATTCGATGTGTATTTTACACTTACTGCTCATCTCAGTCCGGTCTAGCCGTGTTTCAAATGTTAAATAGCCACTCGTGGCTGGCAGCTAAGGTGCAGGGTCAGATTAACAGAGCAGAAAGGTCTCTGAAGGAAGTAATAGCATGAGCAAGGACATAGACAAGAAAATTGATGATTTGTTTGGACAGTAATGACGAGGATGTCATAAAGTTTGCTGTTTCGGAAGAGTGAATTTGTTGTAGGGTAAACTGGTTGTCATCAACTGATTGAAGGCCAGAAGGGAAAGTATTTCTAGAGAAAAGGTGTCTTTGGGGAGTTCTTAGGGTGGGCGGATTGTGAACTTGTGTCTGGTTCAGAGGGGCAAGGACCGTGGAGTGAATGGTTGCTGGTGGCGGCATTTGTTTTCTTGTAGCCTTGCTGTTTCTTTGGCGAGGCTTCCCGTTTTTGCTCTTTTTATTTTCATGAGTGGAAGAACCCTGAGTGTTCTCTTGATTTTTATTCTCCCTCCATTCTCTTCTAATCTTTATCCTTTTTCTGTACTCATTCCATTACTGGTCCCCTAGAAGTGAGTTTGACTAGAGTCAGAAAAGACATTCGCATTTGGAGCCACAAGTTCAGTAAAGCCTCTGTCCTTAGATGCTTCTTGTATACACTGGAGCAGCTTTATTCTTTTTTAAAAAAACATGTTGTGACATATTTATTGTAGTCTTTTTAGATAGAAAATTTTCTGAAATGTGTTAAACATCTCGTTGTGTAACCGAACTCATCTTAAAGATTTAGGGTCATTCAGTTTACAAATGTGAGTGTATAAGAATAAAACTAGGTCCCTGTCCTTAAGGAATTTGTGGTCTAGTTAGAGGAGGCAGGTTTAAAGACATCATTTACTGTTATACTTCTGTAATACATTGAGACCTTTAAGGCCTATCTAGGCAGAAAGGGTAGACTATTGCTGCTTAAATGCCCCCCTATAGCCATCCCTTTTTGAGTTTGCTTTTCATTAGTTTTTCCTGTATGCTTTCTTTGTTGTCAATGGTATCTCACTCTTTGATCCTGATCTGTGAAACTCGGTAGCTGAACTTGTTAAATTATCTGTTCATTTGTAAAGAGGCTCAGGATGGGGCCTGAAGAACTTAAAAGTACAAGATGTCACTTTTACTTATTTACTGTTTTTTAGTTATTCTCTGGATTGGTGCTTTTCAGAATTTAAATGTGAATTGGGATTACCTGGAGAGCTCGTTAAAATTCAGATTCTGATTCAGTAAGTTTGCTTGGGACCTGGAATTCCATATTTCTGACCGACCACTACTGGGCGATGGCATTTCTGGTTCATAGTTCTAGGTGATGTATATCTCCAATGAGTTGGTCAGGGGAATTTTTCTCTTTACTATTTAATTGTATCATCTAACACATTATACCGTATATATTACCTAATTATGCTTTAGTTTTAATCTGATTACATGTTTTATCACTGTTTGGCATTTTATTTATTTCTTTATCGTTGCTCTGGGAGAACTTTGTCTAGTTGTGGCAAGCGGGCACTACTCTTTGTTGTGGTGCTTGGGCTTCTCATCACGGTGACTTCTCTTGTTGCAGTGTGCCGGCTCTAGGTGCTTGGGGGTTCTTGGGCTTAGTTGCTCTGTGTCCTGTGAAATCTTCTTGAACCAGGGACCGAACCCATGTCCCCTGCATTGGCAAATGGATTCTTATCCACGACAAAACCAGGGAAGTCCTGTTATTGTTCTTTAGATAGTGAACTTCCCAAGGGCAGTGCTGATGGCAGGTGGCTCAAATGTTTATTGTCTGAATGAAGATACAGATTTTTGTAAAATCATGTGCAGTAATATACCAAGATGTCATTTCATATAAATTTTCTGACTCCAGTGTTTTTGTAAGCTGCGTGATTATTTGCTGGTGTAATACTTATATTTTTATGGAAATCTAGGGTTATCAGAAACTGCCTCAGCTCCCAAACTTTCTGAAATTGCAGCCATATAAACTCAGAGAGCATGGAGAAGTCCTTGTAAAATTGTTTACAGTTTGAAATAACTTAAATTTAATTAAATAATATAAGCTATAGATTTGAAAATAAAAGAAGTGTTAAATTATTGTAGTTCAGTGATTGGTCATTCTTCTGGGTATTGAAGAAACCAGGTTTGCGATTGTGGCTTTCATTTTCTGAGACTTTCTTTCTGAAATAACTCCTTAAAATCTAAAGTCTTGATTAAAAATTTTTGTTTTGGTAAACACATTGTGCAACAACTGTTGGTATTTTGAGTTTGCTAAGTTAAAATTTTTTGTAGAGCTTTTCTTAAATTGTTGCTAAACTTTTGTTAAAATTGTAGAAATATCAGTTTCATAAAGAGGCTTCTATTGTTAATTTGAGATGTGACTAGGAATTGTTTTGAGAATAATGAGGTCTTTTTTGAAGTTTTGTGCACTTTGTAAATAGTATTCTGTGCTTTCCATTTCATAAGCATGGAAATAGAAATTTAAATTATCACTCAGGGATTATTAGGTGGTAGCAATTTCAGAATGATATAATCAATAAAGAAATACATTTAATATGAAAGAGAATGAAACCTGTTGCTTAGAATATTGATAGCTTGTAGTTCTGGGAAGACTAGATATTATCTTACATAAAATGAAGAGAAAGTGAACCATATTGGTGTGAATTAGGAGCTTTTATGTTGACAACTGTTTGATTTTGTGAGGGCAGACAGAATTTAGAAATTATGAAGACTTACCTTGTTTATGCTATTTATATGAATGTTATTATAATTTGGGTTTTACTGGTTTTGGAGGTAATTCCTAAATAAGAATTCACTTGTTCCTTGTTCCTGTGGATATTTTAATATCCACAGGTAAGAGTTAGTAATTGGTTTTTGCATGCTAAAGAAATGTATTCAGTGAATTTCTCTCCATGCATTTGTACTCACTGCTAGGAGTACGGGTGCATCCCTACAAGTGCAGGGAGGCAGTTCAGGTAACCCCGCACTAATGGAGTGTACTCCGGTACACAGCCAACTCCCGGGGAGGTGTCTTCTGAGCAGAATTGAAGTGTGCCTACAAGTCATTTCTGCTGCTTATGGTGAAATGTGGATTCTACTTGGTATAAATCAAAGGCAGTCCAGTCCTCCCACACCATCTATTAAAAAGCAAAATAGAGGTTAGCAAAGTATTCTTAATTCATTCAGCTAACATTAACTAAATACTGGTTATATTCAAGCTGCTATGTAGTGTTTAAAAAAAATTTGAAACATTTAAAACCAGAACTGTGCATTGTTCTGATTTGCTTTGGCATTTCAATTTTTTCATCATTTAAAGAAGCAGTGCTTGAAGTGACTTATTTAGATATTGAGAATTACATACAGAAAGCATATCAGCCCCATATATTAAGTTCATAAGAGCAAATTGTTGTTTGTTGGGAATGCAAGAGCAGTAGGAACCAGTTAAAAGAAAACCTATTTCCTGAAATTTAATGTACATTTATTTTTAAGGGTCTGTCTCACCTTTTTCACCTGAGTTGAGAAAAGGATGACTAATTAAATAATTTGTTTTACATCTTCCTTCTTCTTGAAGATTAAAGGAGTTTGTTCTTGTCTTTAAGCTGACATAGCATTTTGTTGGATTTTTCATTCCAAACTGAATGCTGTAATGTGTGCTTTCCTTACTTTCAAGCAGTTGTTACGTAAAACTAGTTGCTGTGGTGGTGGTTAATGATTTTAGTAAGAAGAGAACATGTAAGAAAATACTATATGTTTGTATAGAGCTTTGTCCTTTGTTATAAAAGGATAACATGCTTATATATACTGTCTCATTTTGGCTCTTAGAACAATTCTATGAGAAAGGGAAATTATGAGTTATTGTCCTTTCCTTGTTAGGGCTGAGAAGATAGGCATAGGGAGTTTAGACAATAGACCCAGTGAGTGGAAAATCTGGGACTTAAACTCATGGCTCTCTAAGCCCTTTCTTTCTAAAGGTGATTGCATATACTGTGTATAGTTCGCAGATACTTTAACAGATAGAGAGAACCCAGTTAAAAATATGCTAATCTTACATTAAATCACCCATGTGTTCTGAACATACGGTATTTAAAGATGTGCTTTGTTGACCACATGTGTGCGTTATCTGTGGAACCTATAAGGCTCTGAGGCTATGCACAGGCTGTGTGCACAGGCCACATTGCCTTTCTTGAATCCACAAGAAGGGGTGATTCATGACTGTTGTGGTGGGATGGGATACAGAGCGTTATGTACTATAATTTCATATCTCTTTGGTTTTCATAATCTGTTCTCATGCCTCTTGGCAAAAATCACTTAAATAGATCAGTTTTTTTATGTTGCGATACTGTGGTTACAAATATCATCTAGATTATATATCTAATATTTTATATATTTAACTAAATGTATTTATGTAATTATATATTAATTATATGTGAATACATAAGTAATATATATGTATCTATATAATTTGGAAATAAAATTATAATTTATTTTGATTTACTTATTTAGTCTGTGAGAATGCAATAGTGATATTTAATTAGAATATATAAGTAATTATACAGTTTTAATTACTATCACCTCAGTAATTTTTTCGTTGTTTATATTCAGTGATGTTAGGGAAATAAGAAACTTGCTTTTAAAATAGCTTTCTTGTGGTCACTGTCCCCTTTAAATAGTTTCTAGTCTCTGTTTTGAGGTATAAAAGTGACACAGAAGGATGTATTCATCTTATGAGCAGTTGAATACCAAACATTCTTGAACTTATTTTGTAGATTCCATTTATATCTAACCACTGACATGAAAATAAATTGAGTTCCTTTTTGGTTGAATAAGTTATCACTGATAGATGGAATTCAGGTTAAAAAAATAAATCCATTATGTGTTTCTTTGCCTATCTCTGATCTCCATTGGTAAAATATCTTTGGGAAGAACTGCCTAAATGTTGCAAAATATTGTCACCTCATTTGCAATAACTGTTTCTTTATCTTCCAAAATAGTGGTTTCATGAAAAGGAATATTGGTGGTCTTTCATTTCTCATTCCAGTTTTTTTTTTCTTTTTATTTATTTTTTAACTGAAGGAGAATTGCTTTACAGAATTTTGTTGTTTTCTGTCAGACCTCAACATGAATCATCCATTGGTATTATATATCCTCTCCCTTTTGAACTGCCTCCCATCTCCCTCCCCATCCTACCCCTCTAGGTGGATGTGGAACCCCTGTTTGGGTTTCCTGAGACATACAGCAATTTCCCATTGGCTATCTATTTTACATATGGTAATGTAAGTTTCCATGTTACTCTCTCCATACATCTCACCCTCTCCTCCCCTCTCCCCATGTCCATAGGTCTATTCTCTATGTGTGTTTGTCCATTGCTGCCCTGCAGATAAATTCTTCAGTACCATTTTTCTAGGTTCTGTATATATGCATTAGTATACGATATCTATCTTTCTCTTTCTGACTTACTTCACTCTGTATAATAGGCTTTAGGTTCATCCACCTCATTAGAACTGACTCAAATGTGTTCCTTTTTATGGCTGAGTAATATTCTATTGTGTATATGTACCACAACTTCTTTATCCATTCATCTGTTGATGGACATCTAGGTTGCTTCCCTGTTCTAAGTATTGTAAATAGTGCTGCAATGAACAATGGGATACTTGTGTCTTTCTCTCATTCCAGTTTGAGTAAAGTGGAAATTTGTATTAGAAACAGGTAAAGTGCTGTTTTGTGTTGACTTGTGCTGTTTTCATCGCCTTCTTTTTCTGAGGCAAAAGAGGTACACTATTTTCAGTTTCCAGATGAACTAGTGCTTTGGTTGTTGGGTTGGGGAAAGACTGTGATGCATTTCTTTGTGCACTAAATGTGCTAGAAAATCACCTTATGTGTATAGAAAAGAACAGAGTGTTGGGAACTTGTTGCTTTGAGGAAGCACAGAAGAGAAAAAGGATTTAGAGCACTCTCTAAAGTTAAGTTTTCATTAGTGGAGAGAGAGTTCTCCCTTTTGTGAGCCAAGTCTTACAGTAAATGCATTGCAGCGTTACACATACGGTAAAGTTGTGAGCACTTTTTTCTTTCAATGCTTGCACAAAAATTCCTGAGTTTATTGTTAGCAGAGGAAGGGGCATCATTGGTATACCATTGGTGCAATTTGATCTACATGGATTATGGGTCAAAAATAAGTTTATAAAAATTTAAAGCATCTGCTCCATTTGTAATGTAGCTAATTTTAGTAGTTTATAGAGCAACACAGTGCTGAAATATTGCAGCTATCGTGTATGCTTGTCCTCTTAGACAAGGAGGACTAGATTTAGCACTTTCTCTACTTGGCAAAGCTCCTAGTTAAATTCTGCAGATGATTACAGTATTTGATCGGGGAATCTCCTGAAACTGCTTTGGTAGATCTGATCCTGATAATAGTTTCACTGTTTCTTCTTTCAAGCTGGTGGAGTGTTGTTTTTCCCCTATGTATATTTTAACAAATACACATTTTGTTAAAATGCTGTAACAGGTGTGGCAGACTCTGACAAGAATCCAGATAAATTCAAGATTTCACAATTAACAAATTTTGCTGTCATGGACTGTAAGATGTCATGGTCATTTCCAAATGTGTCATCATACTATTTGTTCTTGGAATGCTTTGGTAGTTTGAGATTGGTATTTAAAAACATGTTGCATATTACATATTATGGTCAATTCCATCCATATCTACTGTACAATTGAATCTGTAACAACGTTCTCTTATTTTCACTTCTAACAAATGTCACGCAAAATAAGTTCAGACAGATCTTCGGTGCTGATGTCTCATGACCTGGGCATTAGGAAACAACCAGAAGTATGACGGCACAAGTGAAGTCTTGCAGCCACAACTCAGTATGTGCAGCTTGCCACTGTTACACAATTTGCTGGTGTTCACAAGTAGTTAGCTGGCTGTTTTTTTTAGTTTTAAATAACTAATCAGAAGCTTGTGCCATGTATGCACGGAGAAGCTGGCCGCACATTGCTTAACCTGTGCTCACAGTGCTTACGTTCTAAGCACACCAAGGGACGGCCGTAGCACTGCCGACAGCCAGGTGTGAACGGTATCCTATGCAGTAGAAATAACATGCTTCAGGTGTTTACACAGCAAGTGTTGGCTTTTATTGATTTCCCCAGTAATGCAGTTTTTGTCTTTTTATTTTAATCAAATGATAATGTGTCTTAGATCTTGACCACTTTGGACACAAAACTAATTTTTTTTTTTTAATTTGTCATTTGGGTTTTCTCTAGTTTCTCTGTACTCTGCATTTAAGTTTGCTGCTGCTGTTGCTGCTAAGCTTAGGTGACTATATACGTTCTAGGTCCTAAGCGGTTTTTTTTTTTTAACTATTCTACTCTTTGATTTTTAAAATAATAATAGAAAAGGGTTTGATTTTAAAGAATTTTGAAAGCTAGTAAAGTTGACATTATTTACTTGATAGACTGAGAATTAAGACAATTGGTTTCCAACCTAGAAAATATTCTACTTTAAGTGTTTCAGCAACTTCTCTCAGTATGCTCGGGTGACAGAGTCTGTTCTGAAGTTGAATAGGCCATAGGAAATCATAGAGGCCTGATAGGCTGCTGGGAATGATTGCTTAATTCTAGAGCTACTTTATATGTATGCTTTCTATATAAAAAAACCCCACGCTTCTTGAATGCTTATTTTGTCTCTGAAGATTTGATCTTGACTAAATGAAGAGTGACTTAGTGTCCCTACACTCATGCTTGCTCTTACCCTCTGCTTTTAGTATTGCCCACATTTTACGGTGTTTCACTTGTGCCTCGTGAGTGGTGACGCATGTGCCCAGCCACGGTTCATGTGAGCAGCCACTCACTGTCTCACGCTCTTCTTTTTGGGGAAACAGTGAATCTTCACTGCCTTTGGAGTCTTGTACAAGACTGAGCAAGAAAGCTGGGAAAGACAAAGTCAGGTAAGGTGTAGTTATTAAGATGAAATAGAAAGCAGAGAGTGGGAGTGATATTCTAGTAGAAAAGAAGATAATTCATGTGCTGTATAAATACTCTCCACCTCTTTTGATTAGATGGTATCTAATTCTACGCCGTTTTATAGGTGAAGAAACTGAGTTTGTATCTTAGGTCACACAGCTGTTAAAGGTGTGTGGAATCTGATGTCACGTTTTCTGACTTTAAATTTTATACAATTTTCTCTGTAACACACTGTCTCTAAGCCACTATATTCATGATTCTTGATGCTTTTGCTATTGAGCTGCCCTGGCAACTGTTTAGGAGTCTGTTCCTTTCTGGTAGTTATTTAACAAGTAGTATCAATTTGAGAAATTAAAGAGGCAAGGCAAACTCTTTCCCTCAGCAACCCTAGGGTATATGGTTTGGACCTTTCATAGTGATGTGCTCGCATCACTGAAATGGTAAATGAAGGTTGACATACAAGCTTCCTCTTAAAGCCCTAAATTAAAGAGTCTCTAAACTTTTTCTGTTACTCTTTTATTACATTTTTATTGAGGCAGAGGAACCAGAGATCAAATTGCCAACATCTGCTGGATCATGGAAAAAAGCAAGAGAGTTTCAGAAAAACATCTATTTCTGCTTTATTGACTATGCCAAAGCCTTTGACTGTGTGGATCACAATAAATTGTGGAAAATTCTGAAAGAGATGGAATACCAGACCACCTGACCTGCCTCTTGAGAAACCTATATGCAGTTCAGGAAGCAACAGTTAAAACTGGACATGGAACAACAGACTGGTTCCAAATAGGAAAAGGAGTACGTCAAGGCTGTATATTGTCACCCTGCTTATTTAACTTCTATGCAGAGTACATCATGAGAAACGCTGGGCTGGAAGAAGCACAAGATGGAATCAGGATTGCGGAAGAAATATCAATCACCTCAGATATGCAGATGACACCAGCCTTATGGCAGAAAGTGAAGAGGAACTAAAAAGCCTCTTGATGAAAGTGAGAGGAGAGTGAAAAAGTTGGCTTAAAGCTCAACATTCAGAAAACAAAGATCATGGCATCTGGTCCCATCACTTCATGGGAAATAGATGGGGAAACAGTGGAAACAGTGTCAGACTTTATTTTGTTGGGCTCCAAAATCACTGCAAATGGTGATTGCAGCCATGAAATTAAAAGACGCTTACTCCTTGGAAGGAAAGTTATGACCAACCTAGATAGCATATTGAAAAGCAGATATTACTTTGCCAATAAAGGTCTGTCTAATCAAGGCTATGGTTTTTCCAGTGGTCATGTATGGATGTGAAAGTTGGACTGTGAAGAAAGCTGAGTGCTGAAGAATTGATGCTTTTGAACTGTGGTGTTGGAGAAGACTCTTGAGAGTCCCTTGGACTGCAAGGAGATCAGTCCTGGGTGTTCTTTGGAAGGACTGATGCTGAAGCTGAAACTCCAATACTTTGGCCACCTCATGTGAAGAGTTGATTCATTGGAAAAGACCCTGATGCTAGGAGGGATTGGGGGCAGGAGGAGAAGGGGACGACAGAGGATGAGATGGCTGGATGGCATCACAGACTCGATGGACGTGAGTCTGAGTGAACTCCGGGAGTTGGCGATGGACAGGAAGGCCTGGCGTGCTGCAATTCATGGGGTCGCAAAGAGTCAGACACGACTGAGCGACTGAACTGAACTGAAACTTTTCTCTTTTGTTATTATTTTTTACTCTTTTATTACATTTTTATTGAGATGTAATTTGAGTCATGAAATACATATTTCAAGTGTATAGTTCAGTGGTTTTAGTATATTTCCAGAGTTAAGCAATCATCACCCATGATCTAAGTTTAGAGTATTTTCATTACCCCCAAAGAAACCCCATACCCATTAGTATCCTCTTATTCCCCTGTCACTTTGGGTCCTAATGATCCACCTTCTGTCTGTATACATTTGCTATTTTAGACATTGCATGTAAATGAAATCTTACAATGTGTGGCCTTTGTGTCTGTTTTCTTTCACTGAGCATAATTCTCAAGGTTCATGCATGCGTTGCATGTTGTCCGCACTTCATTCCTTTTTATTGCGTAGTATTCCAGTGTATGAATACACATTCATAAGATGATGATGTTTCTACTTTTTGGCTTTTATGAATAATATATACATTTAGGTTCTACTTTTTGGCTATTATGAACAATACATAGAACTAATGTTACAGATATTTTTTAGAAGTTTTTTGTTGTTGCCCTTTTTAATGTGGTAAAGCATACATAACATAAAATTCACCATTTTAACAGGTACAGTCAAGTGACATTAAGTACATTTACAGTGTTGGGCCGCCATCATCATCCCAAACAAGAACCCTGCCTACTAAGCAGTAGTTCCCCATTGCCACCTCCAGCCTCCGGTAACCTCTGTTCTACTTTCTGTCTCTTTGAATTTCCCTATTTTAGTTACCTTATGTGAGTGGACTCATACGCTGTTTGCCCTTTTGTGACTTCTTCCCCCTCACCTCCTTAGCATTTGTCTTCAGAGTTTATTCATCTTGTAGCATGTGTCAGAATTTCCTTCCTTTTTAAGACTGATTAACATTTCATTGTCTATATATACCACATTTTACTCATCCATTCATACACTGATGCTTATTTGGGTTGTTTCCACTTTTTGGTGTTGTGAATAATATTTCTGTGAATATGGATGTACAAATTCCTGTTTCAGTTCTTGCTTTCAGTTCTTTTGGGTATATCCCCCTGAAGTGGAATTGCTAGGTTATATGGTAATTCTGTTTAACTTCTTAAAGAACCGCCAAACTTTTCCACAGTTGACTGCACCATTTTGCACCATTTCCACTAGCAATGCACAAGAATTCTAATTTCTTTGTATTCTTGCCCTCCTCCCCTTTTTTGGATAGTAGCTATTCTAACAGATGTGTTATATAGTATCTTGTGATTTATGTACGAGTTTTTGGTGTATGTTTTGTATTCTCTTTGGTATACTGCAAACCTAGAAGTAGAACTGCTGGGCCGTATTTTTAATTATGAGAGGGTTATACTTTTAACTATTTAGTTTGTGAGAAGTGCCTTTGACTACCTACAGTGGAGCATTTTCTGGTTTCTTGCTTACGGATGAGCTCCTGGAAACCACATTTGTGGTTCCCTTGGGGGCCACATGAAAGAATCTAATAGTGGCTGTATCAACATGTTAAAAATGCAGGTTTAACATTTTGAGGGTCTGTCAAACCAGTTTCAAAAGTAGCTGTACCATTTTACATTCCTACCAGCGATGTATGATGCCTCCAGTTTCCATTAGGACAGTTTGATACTAGCCGTCCTTCTGAGTGTGCAGTGGTGTGTCATTGTGGGTTGTTTTTTGTTGTTGTTGTTGTTTTTCACTGTGGATTAAAAACATTTTTTTTAATGGTTTATTTTTGGCCATGCTGGATCTTCATTGCTGTGCTCGGGCTTTTCTGTAGCTGTGGTGTGTGGGCTTCTCCTTGTGGTAGCTTCTCTTGCTGCAGACCACAGCACTAGTGTGCACAGGCTCAGTAGTTGTGACTTCTGGGTTCTAGAGCACTGGGTTGGTTGCTTCAGGGCATGTGGGATCTTGCCAGACTAGAGACTGACCTGTGTCTCCTGCATTGGCAGATGAGTTCTTAACCACTGGACCACCAAGGAAATCCCTCATTGTGGTTTTGATTTGAGTTTCCCTAATGGCTAATGACGACGTGTGCCTCTCGGGTGCTTATTGGCTAGTTGTGTGTCGTTTTTATTTTTTTGGAGAAAGAAAAGTAGTCTGATGTTTTGGGAAGGTCAAATCAAGGTAAAGATTTGATCATTTGAAGTAACATAGAGAGAGTGGCCCTGGAGTTGTGGGCATTAGAGAAGGAAGAGGGATGATTGGGTGTGTAAGAGGAGGAGGTGAGTGGGAGATGAGGGAGACGTGGTTACATGTGTTGTCAAGAATACTTTCCAAAAGCTTTGCTGGGACAGGAACAACCAGGAGTGTGGAAGGACAGGAAAGTTTGGAGGAGTTTTTGTGCTTGTTATTGATGTTGTTTCTAATAGCAATCCTTGAGCATGTTGGCTCAGAGGAAAGAGCAATAGCAAAAGAGAAGTGGAAGATAGAAGAGAGGGGATAGGGGAGGAGTCATCGTAGGGTTGGGGGGGGGTGTGGGTCAGGGAGATAAGACTCACATGAAGTTATCAGTATTAGACTAGAGAAAGCATCCCTAGACATCTACGCATGTAGAAAAGAAGGAAATGGTGTCTGGGATAAAGATCAGTTACTCATTTTATTTTGGAGAGTGGCTGAGATCAAAGGGAAGAGAAGCCTGCTGGCCTCTATTTTCTCTTTGGAATCAGAATAATGTCACCTGAAGTAAAGTGACTGGGTAGGGGAGTCTGAAGAAAGTGGTGGATAGGAGATTTTCAGGAAGATTGATGCCCAAAAGAAACAAACGGTGGTGAATCTTCATGATAGCATCATGAAGTTGTCTCTGTTTCCCGATGAGTCCTCCTAGAGCAAAGTATGGGAACAGAGAAGGCAGAACTGGTTCGAATAACCCAGTGTTAGGAGTTTGCAGCTTTCTGAATATTTTAGGAACGTGAAGGGGTGAACTTCAGGGCGTTAAGAATGTGCTTGACATCTTAGGCCATGAAATTAATACTGACGAAGCCACATGAAAGTTCTGACAAGTCTGAGCCACCTTTCACCCTCTACTTGTAACTCCTTACACAGGAAGGAGGACATGGGGAGGACACCCCTTCACCAAAATTAATTTTCTTCCATGCTCAAAAATAGAACCAAATATTTTTACATCTTTTAACTTCCTTTAAAGTTTATCATATACTGTTTGCCTTGCTATAATTCTAAAGCAGCTTGGGTTACAGTGCTTAAATTAGATTGGGTGATTTTGCTACAGAACATCAACTCTGGAGAAATTTTGTTAGATTGTATTTAAGTTTCAAAAATATATCATTGATAGATCATTGACAGTATACTGGAGTGGGTTGCCATACCCTCCTCCAAGGAACCTTCCCGACCCAGGAATTGAACCCATGTTTCCTATGTCTCCTGCATTGGCAGGTGGGTTCTTTACCACAAGCGCCATCTGGGAAGCCCTAAACTATTATGCAAACAAATACTATAGTTTCAAGGTCACAGAGGCAGGAAGACATACATTCCTGTTTCTTTGCAACCTCAAATGTTTGGATTTGTTTTGTCTTAGACCTTCTGAGCAGAGAAGATAATTACTTATTTTTTATATTTACTAAGATAATTAAACATGGCCTGTTCTTGTCTATTTTTAAGGCCTGTCAGACTGTCTAGTACATTTCTGTCAACTTTTAGCTTATAGAGATAGTGGGAATCCACCTTAACCAAAGAAGACTTTAAAAAGCACAATCCTCTCAGTCATACTCCACCAGACATGAGTTTTTTATTTGAATGTTAGGTGTTGCTTGTTCAAAAATGAAAAGAAACTTGCTCTGGGGAAAGGAAAATTCTGAGAGCTAAATACTGTCTCTTGATAGGAAATTGACTCTTACATGAATTATTTAGCTTCACTGTTTTCAGCTTTTTTACTACATTTATAAGTACATTTGTAATGTTGAAGTTCTGATAACTGAGCCTTTGAACTCCTTGTTCAGAAGATAACATTACTTTTAATTATTTAGTTTGTGAGAAGTGCCTTTGACTACTTACAGTGGAGCATTTTCTGGTTTCTTGCTTATGGTTGTGCTCCAGGAAACCACATTTGTGGTCCCCTGGGAACAGCATCAGAGAATCCAATAGCGGCTGTATCAACAGAGAGGTTATCATCATCAAGTATATTGAGGGTTGGACATTTTGCCCCAAAGTACTGACTTTGTTGTCTGCAGTAGTAAGGAATTTGGCAAAGTTTAAAAAGAAACCAAAGATTTTGCACTGAAAAATGAAAAAAATTTTAGTTCTTCATTAATTTGATAAAAATAATTTCATCTCATTAAATGGTATTTTCAGTTCACTTACACATTTAATCATTTAAAATTAATTGTATTTGTTCATCAAAGATCCCACTAAATTTTCTCTGTTTAATGGTTACAAACAGTCCTTCAGATTCTGACAGGCTGTCTTGTACACTTTGGCCAAACAGAATAGATGAAGCCCGGTCTTTATCACTTATAGGCCTTAACTATTTCTCAACTGTGGACTGAATGAAGTCTCTTTCTTTCATTTTCTGGTCCAACACTTTGGTGACCAAATAGCAAAAGAATGAAATGTTTCTTGTGTGGTTAACATATGAATGTTAACATACGAACATGTGGTTAACATACGAACATTCTTAAACATATGAATTTGTAGTAGCTTTGTTAAGAAAATCTATCAGATTTGATCCCAGCTTTTCTGTCAGATATGATCCCAAGTGATTACATTTTCATTTAATTCCTTTCCATTAATGGGACAGCACTTTAGGAAAGTTATATATTTAAACTAATATTCTTGGAATCCTATGAATAGAGGAGATTTACATTATCTTACTGAGAGAATATGTAATGGGTGTAATTTATTTTCTTCAAGAACCAGAAACATGTGACAAAATCCTGGTTTCCTGATCCTAGTGGAATGCTCTGCCTTTTAGCCTGCTCCAAAGAATTTTAGAAATTGCCTGGCTCAGGGATTTTTATTTATTTACATTTCTTATGCATTGTGTACTAAAATTATAAATAATGACTGGAACCTTAGCTTTTGAGAATTCTGAGGGAATTAGCTATTTTAAGTAGTTATTTCCCAGCTAAAAAATAATCCATACCCTTGTGAAGGTTTTTAAGTTATTATTTCAACTTGCAAATAATTTTACAAATTTTGACCGTATATATATGAAATAAAATTTATTTCGTGCTTTTCTCCTTAAACATAGTAGTCTAAATGTAACTGCTTGATTATTTGCTTGATAATGTACTTGATGTGGTTGTAGCTTGCTTTGATATATAATAAATACAGGGATGCCATTAAATTATTTTTTGTTCCTCTAACCTTTATTGACTATTCACTATAAGCCAGGCACTGTTCTGGGCATGATATCTCTATAGTTTTGTACTAGTATTCCCATACCTTGAATTCTTGGCCCAATTTTATGGCTTCTCCTTCCTGCCTCAATCTGAGCATAATGTTAAGAGCATAAATTCTAGAACTAGGCTGTTAAAATTTGTATCCTGGCTCTGCTATTACTAGATGTTTGACTATAAGCTACACAACCTCCCTTTACCTCAGTTTTTGCATCTGTAAACTGGGACCAGTAATATAACCTACTTCATAGGGTTACTGTAAGAATTACACACACACACACGCACACACACGAAATGTTTGGAACAGTGCCTGGCACAAGGTTAGTCCTACAGAAAGTATTAGTCATTATCACTGCTATGAATATTACTATTACTGTGAATTCTTAGTACTGTTTGTCCTGTATACTATTTTTAAATTTCTTTAATCTTAGAAAACAGATAACTAAGCTTGCTAGAACTAAGTGTAAAATAAGAGTAGATTGACTATATGAAACCTGAGATTTCCTTTCAAGAAAACAAAATGCAGTATATGCTTTGATACTGCATTTTGGCTGCTGAGAACATTTTTTGCTTAGTATGTACTGTCGCTCAGTTGTGTCCAACTCTCTGCGACACTATGGATGGTAGCCCCCAGGCTCCTCTGTCCATAAGCGTCTCCAGGCAAAGATACTGGAGTGAGATGCCATTTCCTTCTCCAGGGGATCTTCCCGACCCAGGGATCGAACCTGCATCTCCTGCATTGCATGCAGGCTAACCTTTAATAGGCCATATTTATTGAGGAAGTACTGAGGAAGGAAAAAAAACAAAAATTTATCTTAATAAAGAGGACTTGTTTTTCAGGGAAAAAGATCTTGAAGAAGCTCTGGAAGCAGGAGGTTGTGATCTTGAAACTTTGAGAAATATAATTCAAGGGAGGCCACTGCCTGCTGATCTGAGGGCTAAAGTTTGGAAGGTAACTGGAAACTAAAACAAGTAAAATGTAATCACTTAAGAACAATATTTTAGAATTTTGATTTTCAGCTGTCTTAGTTGCAGAGGACTTTATACTGTTATGCGCATTCCACATTTAGAAAATTTATCAAATAGAGCAGCTTGCTAAAGTGTGTGTTTCTGTGCAAGTGGAAAGTTTTAGTGTCTGACACTTTGAGACCCTGTGGACTATTGCCTGCCAGGCTCCTCTGTCCATACCATTTTCCAGGCAAGAATACTGGAGTGGGTTGCCATTTCCTTCTCCAGGGGATCTTCCTGACCCAGGGATTGAACCTGGGTCTCCTTCATTGCGGGCAGATATTTTACCGTCTGAACCACCAGGGAAGCCCGTGTTTCTGTAGTGTTTGGTATATTTAATAATTTAGGTTTTGAAAGGCAGTGCTTCCTTTTGTAACCATTAGAATTTATGTTTATGAAGATTATTCAGTGAAATGGGAAAGTGCAACCAATGAGTAAAATAGGATATATAATTGCAGATATGGCTATATTTTAAAAAAAAATTAAAAAGGTGGGAGAGGAAATAGGTCTCTGGGTGTTAGAATTACAGGAGATTTTCCTTTGCTCTATTTTCTGCTTCAGCTGTTCTCTAGTACATGTGTATTATAATTTTTTAATTTTAAATTAAGATTTTGTTACTATTAAAAAAGTAGTTCCCATTGTTAAAACATGTAAGCAAAGCATAACATAAAAAAAAATTGTCTGTTATCTACCACTTAGAGGTAAAACACATAGTAATATCTTGGTGTCACATCTTATCTTTTCCCCTCTGCACATATATGTATGTAACAGAAATGGGCTTATACCTGTGCTTAGTATTCTAAATGTTACAGAAATTTAAAACTCATGTAAAAACACTTGTTTAGTGGGCCCCCATCACTGAGTTGTAACTGTTGTCAACATTTGGCCATGTTGCTGAACCTCCAATACTTTGGCTACCTGATGCAAATAATTGACTCCTTAGAAAAGACCCTGATGCTGGGAAGGATTGAAGGCAGGAAGAGAAGGGGACGACAGAGGATGAGATGCTTGGATAGCATCACCAGCTCAATGGACATGAGTTTGAGCAAGCTCTGGGAGTTGGTGATGGATATAGAAAGCTGGCGTGCTGCAGTCCATGGGGTTGCAAAGAGTTGGACACGACTGAGTGACTGAACTGAACATTTGGCTGATCTTATTTGATTAGTATTCTATCCTTTTCTCCCCACCCTACCCACTGTATTATTTTAAAGCAAATCCTTGGCAGGGCACTAAAATATTTAATATGAAAGTCTAAAGACTTTAAAAATAACCATAACACTATTAAATTGAAAAGAATTGTAATTCTTTAATGTGTTCTCACATGGTTGAGGGGACAAGGGCGCTAAGTAGGGTCTTCTGTATAAGGAGGCCAATCCCATTCATGTAGTGCTCTACCCTCAAGACTTGATCACCTCTCACAGGCCCCGTCTGTAAATACCAAAACATCGGGAATTTGTTCAACATACGTGAATTTGGGGGAGGGGACACAAAGGTTCTTTCTATGGCATTAATGATATTTGCTTGAAATAAGCTTACATGTGTAAAATATTATGTAAATGTGTAATTCATTTTATTCACTGGTTTAACATAAAATAGTAAAATTTGATATAGACATTTTACTTGTAATTTTTGAAGTATACATTATTATCCCTAAATCCAGGCCTCTATTATTATTATAACGTATTTTTCAAGAGTGAGAAATAACATAAGGAGCCAGCTGCTTTTTTTTCTCTTTCTTCCAGATTGCTCTAAATGTTGCAGGAAAAGGTGATAGTTTGGCATCATGGGATGGTATTTTAGACCTGCCAGAACAGAACACTATTCACAAAGATTGTCTGGAGTTCATTGGTAAGTTTAATAATTGTTTTCAAACAGTGATAAATTCTGCAAAGAATAATTTTTGGATGGAGGAGTCACTGTTTAGTAGAATGAACTTGTTATAATTGGGAATTTGATGAATTTGGAATATATTGAAAGGGCATAGTTTTAGAACATCTCTTTGGAAATTCTTATGAAATAATGTCAACATTTAAGAAAGAGAGTCTGATTTTTAGTATTTTTAAATTGTTTTTTGTATTATTGACCATCTGTATGATTGTATACAGCCCTCAGATTAAAAGGAGCTATTCCAAAAGTTTCTTTGTAAGTCATAAGTCATGATCTGCTATAGAAAACGTGTTATAGATCATGGGTGAATAGGTTTCAAATCCCTCACACTGTCTTTTGAAGATTAAATTATTTTGGTTTATAGTTCTCTTTTTTAATTCATCTATAGTCCATTGGTGTCTTTTTGTTTCTCTGTCATTTTTTAGTTAGATTATTGGCTAAATAGACTTTTTTATGGGCCGACCTCAAGAGAAACATTATTGCTAGGCGAAGGATAGAGAATTTGGTGGTGGAGAATGAATCACTTCCCCTCGCTTCAACAAAGCCATAATGGCAGCTGCCCTTCCTGGGGCAGAGGATAGTCTTTATAATCTGTTATTTGGAAAACGCTTTTTTGCTTTCTGGGAATGTGGGTGATACCTACTTTCCTGCTTCATATTGTGCATTCTTTTACACACACACACACACACACCCCTCTTCCCTGGTGGTTCAGATGGTAAAGAGTCTGCCCTCAGTGCAGGAGACCCAGGTTCTATCCCTGGGTGGGGAAGATCCCCTGAGGAAGGGAATGGCTACCCATCCCAGTATTCTTGCCTGGAGAATCCCATAGGCATAGAAACCTGGTGGGCTACAGTCCATAGGTCGCATAGAGTCGGACATGACTGAGTGACTAACCCTTTCACTTTTCACTACTTTCATGTATACACACACATGATATATATATATATGAAACATATATGAAGGTCCAGTATTAAGTAATAAATCCTGAATAGCTAGTGAATATGAATAGGTATAAGGAAAAATGTACTTTTATGTAGTTTTATTTTGTCCTTGACATGCTCTAAATGTAGTAAGATAGTATCATGTATTTTGTAAACAAGTATTTTGTCCAATAACTGAGCATCTAGCAGCCCCTTGGTAATTTTGACTCTTATTTTTTAGATCACCTTTCAGTGCCAGAAGAGAAGGCAGCACAGTTACTTTTGGATATTGAATCTGTAATTACCTTTTATTGTAAATCCCGTAACATTAAGTATAGCTCAACCCTTAGCTGGATACATCTCCTCAAACCGTTGGTGCATCTTCAGCTGCCACGTAGTGATTTATACAACTGCTTTTATGCGATCATGAATAAGTACATTCCCAGGTAAGACACGATTTTTTATTATAGCTGTAAAATGAAGGAAGTTCTAGTTTGTTTTGAAGTAAAGTTGTTAGATTTATTTTGATGGTAAAGTAAAAGGTTCAAGTAATTTTTAAGGTTGTTTGAATTGTAATTGTTATTTGACTTTATTTTTGTGCTTATAAATATTTTTTAAAGGATTCTTTAGTTAAGAATTTGTGCTTGTAGAGTTCATGTATGCAGTATAACTTTTCATACTTTTTGGATGATACCTCTATTTTGATTTCTTCACTTATAAAAATAACATTATAGTGTCTAAGTAAAAGTTTTGGAGTGCTGCTATCTTCAGTGAGGTGCTGAGGTTACAGCCTGGAATATAGTCCTAGAAATACAGATGTTGAAGAAGTAATTGGAAGTGCACTGAGTGTTAGGAAGGTGAAATGCAGAGTGCTATGGGAATGTACAGTGGGGGTGACCTGACTTACCCTGGAGGTCAGGAAGGTTTTCTCTGGGAAAGTGACACTTAAATTGAGTCTAGACAGATGTGTGGGTTGTTTTGGGGGGATGGAAGAGGTACGGGGAAGAAGGGAGGTGGGTAGGAGGAGGGGTGGAATTCAGAAAGAATTCTTGTAGTTCTCAGGTATGGATCAGGTAGTCAGAATTTTAGTGCCAAAAGGAACTTTTGACATAATCTAGAGCAGTGGTTGGGCTGCGCAGTGAACCTTGGGTACACATTGGAGTCATTGGAAGTGACGTGAAGTCGCTCAGTTGTGTCCCGACTCTTCTCGACCCCATGGACTGCAGCCTACCAGGCTCCTCGGTCCATGGGATTCTCCAGGCAAGAGTACTGGAGAGTCATTGGGGATGGGGTTAAAAAATCCTGATGCCTTTTTGCATACCTGACTAATTAAATCAGATCTCTGAGGAGGCCAGCCATGCATT